>NW_027529541.1:265113-454424 GCF_008692635.1 Crocuta crocuta
TCAGCCACTATTTTATCTATCATCTTATTATTCATCATAATAATCAGGCAGTAATAATCAGGCAATAAAAATGATAAGGCAAGACTGTCTATATGCCTAAATGATAGCATTAGAGAGAGTACCTTTATTCAATAAAGGAGTATTGAAGAATGTTATAAATGTTTCTCAAGTAGCTTTCTTATTAAACTCAGATGCCTTTGGGAAAAGTCCACCCTCGCATATTTACCAGCTAAAGGTAACTAATCTTATAACCCTTCTCTGGATTCAAGGTCCCGTTGGAATGGATCAAAAAATAAATGGCTGGTATAAGAGCTTGGTGCTCTAGCTGAGCATGAGTTGGTGCTGAAATGAGTATTTCCTTTATTTCATTTCTTTTTTCTTTGGGAGTGATGGGTTGGAAGTCTCCTTTGATAGTAACCCACAAAAATGTATCATTTTCTTCTTAGGGGTTGAAGAGCTTGTCTTTATGACAGTTTTTCCAAGTGGCTTACTCAGGTGTTCATAACAATGTTTCATCTTTCTAAGGAGATTATTATCACAAGAACTCAAAGTGCTCTGCAAACATTAATTAACCAAACCTGTATAGGTAAGGATTACTACATCCCAATTTTCTTGCAGGAAAAAAAAAGTAACCGTTCCAGATTTTATTGGCACTTTTCTTCTAACAGTAGACATCGGTATTCATTTTAAATATGCACATATATGTAATTTCTTACCTTACTGGAATGTTATCTCTTTAACATAAAATTGAATTGTTCTTTTCAACTAGCTCAATTTTGAGATGGCAAGTTAATTTAAAATTGGTTATATCTCCTCAAGTAGATTTTTAAGTATAACTTTTCTGCATAAATTTGTTTAGTTGAATCACATAATCCTCCTCTTAGGCACAGTTATGTGTCATTTTAATTAAATTGCTTTTAGATTATTTCAAGATAAAAGCTTCTTGGCATTTTATCCAATGTCCTTGTAGAATATCTAGGGGGCATCAGCACTGGTCTTTCTCCTAAGCCAGGTCAGATACAACAGAAATGCTGTATCACTTTTATAATATTTGGGGTGAGGGAAAGGCTGACGTATAGACCAACGCTATGAAAAATCATCTGGAAATGTGCATGTTTGTGTTAGGTCTTAGAAAATTTAACTTTAAGAATGATCATAGATTGGACAGCAATAACTTGATGAAAACATGAGTATAACTCACCTTCAAAATAAAGTATGTTGTGCAAGACCCTGAGATGGACTTGTAATACATGTGTGCTTAGCTATCTTCAACAATGAAACAAAATCCCTAAGTTTGGCTAAGGTAGTGAAATCTATAATCTAATCTCATCTAAATCAGGTATGGGCATTTGAGTAAGTATGCTAGAAAGTTCATTTTCTTCACTGTATATTAGTAACTTTTCTGAGGCTACATGATTTACTCACATACCTGGAATAGACAATCAGACCAAATAATTCATTTCCAAACGGGCCTGCTTGCTACTTTGGGAGAGACTATTGCATGAAATATATTTTTAATTGGTATTTCTAAGAAATAGTGCTTCTTCTCATATTTGTTCTATTCAGGTTTGGTCTAATGATGCCTCATGGCTCAAGATCATTGATAAGTGCTCTTATAAAGGTGCCATATGTTTGAATATACTTTGTCTTTCCTGAGATAAGGATATGAGGGTAAAATTCACTGGGTCTGTTGTGATTTGTTCAAAGGGTGATTTTTCTTAATCATCTTGGTAACATCTTACAAAATATTTTATGGCTTGCCTTGAGATCATTTGGGGTCAACTTTTTAGCTTTTAACATAGTCTCTAGTTGACAGCAAAATCGTTCATGAGGAGAAAAAAAGATTTGTGTATATAACAAATTAAGAAGACAATCTTGAGGTGTGATGATAAAAGCATAATTTTGGTGCATCTATACAAATGGGATTCACAGTCATTTCTATGCTAACTTGCTCCCTAGGAAGAAGTCACTATTTAGTAAGTTCTAGAAAGAGCCCTCCTATTCTTGTCTAGTGGGATAATCCATAGCAGCAGAGAATATTTATCAAAGGATTTGCTATAAAACTTTCATCAGAAAGGAGTGTCTTCAGAGGCTGCAGGAAGAACATAGTTTATGAAGCAAGACCTAAATTCATGTTGTGATTATGCCATTTGTTGGCTCAGTAGCCTTGGTAGGAATTTAGACTCTCTAAGCCTTGGTTGTTACTTTTGTGAAATGGGATCATTTACTTTCTGGAGTAGATGCTGTTGGTGGCCTGCCCAGATTCTCCTTACCTGGCTCTGCACCTACCATCTGCTGCTATAAGGATTGGCTGTGAGTGGTTTACAGCTGCACTTTCTCCAGACACTTGCCCTTGGCAGATGGGCACCAGTTCACCGAAATGTCCTGGAAGCTTACATCTCCTGTTTCCAGCAACTGACACACAGCCAATAAATTATTAATGTAGGGGCACAAAAGTCCTGCCCTTTTGCCTAAATGTAGAACAGCTCTGCGTTGCCACTCATACTCCAGAGATACCTGTGGGATTAATCTGAGACAAATTTTCATGGAAACCACACCTTTTTTTCCCCTAAAAAGTCTCAAGTCCCTCACTTTCTGTTTCTCCTCAGAACCTTCCTTCAATAAATCATTTGCATAAGATTTTCATCTTATACTCTACCTTTAGGAAATCTTATCTCAGGGACGCCTGGGTGGCTCAGTCGGTTGAGCGTCCGACTTCAGCTCAGGTCATGATCTCACAGTTTGTGGGTTCAAGCCCCGCGTCGGGCTCTGTGCTGACAGCTAGCTCAGAGCCTAGAGCCTCCTTCGGATTCTGTGTCTCCCTCTCTCTCTCCCTCTGACCCTCTCCTGCTCATGATCTGTCTCTCTCTGTCTCTCAAAAATAAATAAATGTTAAAAAAAAAAAAAAAAGGAAATCTTATCTCAAATACTTGCCCTACCTTATGAGATATTTGCTAGGCCCAAACAATTGATATATTTGAAACCATAGTGAAAACGATAAAGTGACAGCCACATGTGAAAGAATGAAACTAGGCCAACTATCTGACACCATACACAAAAATAAACTCAAAATAGATCAATGACTTGAATGTAAGACCTGAAGCCATAAAACTCCTAGAAGAAAACATAGGCAGTAAGCTCTTAGTCATTGTTCTAGGCAATGATTTTTTGGATTTGACACCAAAAGCAAAGGCAACCAAAGCAAAAATAAATAAGTTGGTCTACATCAAACTCAAAACTTTCTCTTCAGCAAGGCAAACCCTCACCAAAGTAAAAGACAACCTAGGGAATGAGAGAAAATATTTGCAAATCACATGTCTGATAAGGTGTTAATACCTGCAATATTTAAAGAACTCATACAATTCAATAGGTTAGAAAATTTTCCAAAGAAGGCATATGGATGACAAACAGGCTCATGAAAAGATGCTCAACATTACTAATCATCAGGGAAAGGCAAATCAAAATCACAATGAGACAGCACCTCCCAATTGTTAGAATGGTTATTATAAAAAATACAGGAGATGACAAGTGTTGACACAAAGGCAGAGAAAAGAGAGAGAACATTTGTGCACTGTTGGTGTGAATGCAGACTGGTACAGCCACTACAGAAAGCAGTATGGAGTTTCCTCAAAAAGTTAAAAACAGAACTACCATATGATCTACTCCACTCCTGGGTTTACATCTGAAGGAAACAAAATCACCATCCTGAAAAGATATATGCATTGCTGGTTCAGTGCAACTTTATTTACAATAGCCAAGATATGGAAACAACCTAAGTGTCCATTGATGGATGAATGCATAAAGAAAATGGATAAAGAACACACACACACACACACACACACACACACACAGAGGAGTATTATTCGGTTATAAAAAAGAAGGAAATCCTGCCATTTGCAACAACATGGAGAGACCTCGAGGACGTTATATCAGAGAGAGAAGTCAGAGAGAGATACACAATTACTGTATGATCTCATGTGTATGTGGAATATAAAACAAAAACCAAAACCAAAACTGAACCCATAGATACAGAGAACAGATTGGTGCTTGCCAGAGGTGGTGGTTGTGGGGGAAGTAGGGAGCTTGAGGGATGGATGATATGCATAAAAGTTGTAAGATAAATGAGATAAATAAGCTCTGTGGATATAATGTATGACATAGTGATTATACTTAAAAGTAATTATAATAAGAAGGAAAAAGGAAAAAATGTTTAACAGAAAAACATTGTTATTAGAAAGCAGTGAGTATTTTTAAATGTTTTTGTGTTCATAATACTTTCATTAGTTCCTCATGTTTCTAGAATGAAAGCAATCAAGGACTTTCTAATCTTGTAGAAATCTTATCAACATTTTCAGAAAGATATTACTACACATATAAAACAATTTTTTCAAGGGACTTTTCACAACCATGTTAGGAAGAGAGCATGCAGTTGCAATGTGTATATCATTGTACCTTCTTTGTTTCTCAAGCATTATCATAATCACTGTTATCAGAAAAACAAAAGTAGCAATGAGTTGTAGTAGGCAGAACATAGCCCATAGCCACGTTTTATTTATTTTTTTAATTAAAAAATTTTTTTTAATGTTTTTTTTTTTATTTCTAGGAGAGAGAGAGACAGCGTGAGCAGGGGAGGGTCAGAGAGAGAGGGAGTCACAGACTCTGAAACAGGCTCCAGGCTCTGAGCTGGCAGTCAGCACAGAGCCCGACACGGGGCTCGAACCCACGAACCGTGAGATCATGACCTAAGTGAAAGTTGGACGCTTAACCGACTAAGCCACCCAGGCGCGCCCCATAGCCACATTTTAAAGCCACCTTCTCTTATACTTGGCCTTGGAGTATGGCTATATTTCAGACCAAGAAATCCTCTGACTTAGCACTCTTGACAAAAAAAAACCCCACAAAGATCATGGTTTCTGTAGTGAGTCCACCACATAATTATAGTTGAGGAAGCCATGTCTCAGTAATTCTTATTTTTTGAGGGACATTATTGGTTGTCTGGGTTCTGGGCTAGAGATGGTCTCATTCTGTGTCAAGAAACTAACCTTCTTATGAAAGATGACAGACTCTCAAATCCTTAATTATAACACAGTATGAAAAGTTAAATTGTAAAAGACTTTACTATGAGAGCAAATTGACAAAAACTTGCTAAATATCACACATTTAGTGACCATAGTGTGTTGAAGAGTAGCCTCCAAAAATTCATGTCCACCTGGAACTTCAGAATGTGACCTTATTTAGAAATAGAGTCTTCACAGATATAATTAGGTTAAAATGAGGTCATCTTGTATTCAAATAAGCCTTCAATCAATGACTGGCACCTTTATAAGAGGAAAGGATATGCAGAGACAAATAGAGATATATAGGGAAATGGGTATGTGATAACAGAAACTGATATTGGAGAGATGGAGTTACAAGTCAGGAATCACCAGCAAGTACCAGAAGCTAGGAGAATAGCATATAGTGAATTATCCTTCAGAACCTCCAGAGGGACCCAACTTTGCCAACACCTTGATTTCAGACTTCTGGCCCCCCGAACTGTGAGAGAAGAAATTTCTCTTGTGTTAGGCCATTTGATTTGTGGTGATTTATTCCAGCAGCTCTAGCAAATGAATACGGTGATTCTGTGTTCTTCCTCCTAGAATTGCTTCTTCTCTTCATTTTGCTAACCTTACTCAAACTTTGGGTCTTGGCTCATGTGTACATCCTCCAGGAAGTTTCCTCTGATTCTCTCAAATCTTGGCTCAGCATCTCTCCTATGTATTCCTATAGAATCCTGCACTTACTCCATCTTATTTTTGGACAAACTCTCATATAATACATGAGTTACTTGTCTTTTATCTCCCAATTGGGGGAAAGACAAGTTTTTCTTTCTATCTGGTTCTGAGAATAGCAGGATTGCCTTGAACATCTTCAGTTTGTATATGCCCCAAGCTGTTCAACCTTATATACTGGTTCTGATTATTCTCAATCAAATCTTTGGTGCCTAGAAAGATCATGGCATGTAGGAGGCACTCACTAGCTATTTTAAAATAAATGAATGGAGAGGCACCTGGGTGGCTTGGTCAGTTAAGCATCTTGACTTTGGCTCGGGTTATGATCTCATGGCTCATGGGTTCCAGCCCTGTATCACACTCTGTGCTGACAGCTGAGAGCCTGGAGCCTGCTTCAGATTCTGTCTCCCTCACTCTCTGTCCCTCCCTCACTTGTGCGCTCTCTCTCTCTCTCTCTAATATAAATAAACATTAAAAATTTCTGAGAATTAAATAAAAATAAAATAAATGAATGGCAGAGTCAGACCTGGGCCATGGAATTGTCTCTAAAACTCGCCTCTTCATATGTTCTCTACATTTTTTGATTTTTGGTAAGAGATTATTGATGGTACTTACCAATTGCCTTGACATTCATTAGCAGGATCCAGCTAAAATCTAGAGACTGTAAGCAAGCCCCCTGTGATAAGACCTGAGGCAGATATTTCCCTAAGGTTTACCAAGAGACAGCAGATCTTGCCCTTCCCCCACAACTCCCTATGCCAAACCCTCTTCACCTTTCCCAGTCAGTATCAAGGGGGTGTAAGTCAAGAGAAAAAGGAGAAGTCAGAGTAACTACATTGTTGGATTTATGGGGGGAAGCAGAATTCATGGTAAAAGGAAAATTTCTCTCCCTTCTCCAAGAGGTAAAGAACACTTTATCGCAAAGCTAAGCTCAAAGAATTTCAGTTGAAGAAACTCAGGAGTGCTTTCAAAAAGGAGGAGTGGGCATTTATTTTCATTCCTAAGCATTATCTATTGTTAATTTTCCATTCTTAGACATTCTTGCTTTTAAATTGAGGACTAATTTACATAGAATGGAATGCTTAGATCTTAAGTGTGAGATTCAATATGCTTTGACAAATGCATGCTCTGGGTAACCCACACCTCTATTAAGATGCAGTTCTTAGGCATTCTTAAACAACCAACTTGCTGACTTGGACTGAATAGGAGACAATTGGAAAGAGATAACTGAATGGAGATGTGAGCTCCGTTATTTCACATGCAAAGGTACCTAAATAATGCTTAGTAGTTCCGATTTAACAGATTTGCTAACAGTTTTCAGGAGGCTCATTCAAGTCACTGCCTTCTGGTCAAGCAAACCTCAGTTGCCAGAGGCTATGGGGAGATCAAGGAAGGTAGAAGTTGAGAGGAAGGAATGAATGAAGGGGTGAGCTTGAAGTTGGATATTCCAGGTCAGAGAAATGACAGCAGGGAGGTCCTGGGGGGTCTTCTGAAAGACTCCTCCCCCATGAATAAGACAGCCTTGGGATTACTACACACAGCCAGTGTCAATGTGTAGCCACTGCTGACTGGACACGAGGAGAATCAAGGGCAGCTAAGGATCAAGAAATTTGTCCCTTTTTGTCTCCCTCAACCTTGTCTCAAAGCACCAGAGGAACTAGCTATTACAATGGAGGAGGAGGAGGAGGAGGAGGAGGCGGCGGCGGCGGCGGCGGCAGCGGCTTTGCAAGGATAGCCTTTATCAACCTTATTGGAGAAAGGAGAAAAGATGATATTGAAATCAGCTTGTGGGGCGCCTGGGTGGCTCAGTCAGTTGAGCATCAGTTTAGGTCATGATCTCATGGTTAGTGAGTTCGAGCCCTGCATCAAGCTGGCTGCTGTCAGCCGAGAGCCTGCCTTGGACCCTCTGTCACCCCACCTCTGTGCCCCTCCCCCACTCACACACTCTCTCAAAACTAAATAAACATTTAAAACAGAAAAAAAGTCAGTTTGTGATTAAAGTTGACAATTAATCTGAGCTTGTTATAACTGAAGAGCTATAAAATTATATTTTTCCAAGCTGTAAAAGGATAGAAAAGAGTGATTCAACAAAACCTGATTGGAAGTAAGGACTGAAAAAAAAAGAAAACCATTTTATGTTTATACCCTCAAAGAACTGAGACTTTCCAATAAATCAGTTACATGAGCAAACAAGAGTTCCAAGCCTGTGGATTACAGACCCTTGGGGATAAGCAGGGGAGGCTCCAGGTTACTGCAAGTTATTGCAAGGGGGTGAGCAAAGCAATACATCCAATAAACACGGTCTCTTGGTGCAGTAAATAATGTCTCACATAGATAGGTAAAATCCTTTGTCAATATATTTATTCAGTTTTGGTTATTAAGTGCAAATGTATTCATAAAAGTGTTACTGAGTTTTTAGTACGTTTTTATTATAAATAATCTAAATCACAGACTGTTCATGTTTAGGAGCTCTTGTAATTATTTTTAATATGAGAAAGGAATCATTGTCAGCAGAAATGATTCCATACCTTTTTGTGATTTAAGCAACAGAAATTTATTGTTTAACTTCAAAGCCTGAGGTCAAGGTGTAAGCAAGACATATATGTGTGTGTGTGTATGCACATATATACATACACACACATATGGCACATTTTCTTTATCCTGCATATGTGTGTATGTATGTACACATATATATGTATACACATACACACACATACATTTACACACACACATGATAAAATATTCACCCTTAAAAAAGGACATTCTGTCATTTGTGATAGCATTAATGAACTTGAGGGTATTATACTAAATGAAATAAGCCAGACAGAGAAACACTAATACTGCATGATCTTGTTTACATGTAGAACCTAAAAAATAAATCAAATACACAGAAAGAGTATAAAAGTGGTTGCCACGGGCTGAAGGGTGGCAGAAATAGGGAGAGTTTGGTAAAAGGCTATAAATGTTCAGTTATAAGATGATTAAGATCTGAGGATATAATGTATCACATGATAACTATAGTTGATAACACTGTATTATATAATTGAAATTTGCGAAGAAAGTAGAATTTAAATGTTCTCGTTAAAGAAAAAAAAAGTGCTATTGATGGTTAGGCTGAGGTCCATTCAGGAGAGGGTCTGTGAATATCAGTGGGCTTCCAGAGGTATGCCACATAAAAAAGGAACTTGCCCGCTTCTTTTTTTCCCTTTTTATACCACTGTTTTCAATATATGGAATATATATGCAAGTCAGACATTATGCCAGGCTCAGGCAATTCATTAGTGAAGATAAAGCCCTCACACAGAAGTAGAGCTCAGCAAATATTTTCTGCACAGAGCCAAAGAGCAAATGTTTTAGGCTTTGTGGGCCATACAGTCTCTGTCATGTGCTACTCAATTCTGCTGTGGTAGGGCCACTGCAGTCACAGAAAATACTTAAAGAAACAGGTGTGTGGCTGTGAAGAGCCTAAATAACGGCATTTTAAAATTAAGACCCCCATTAAAAGCAACCTCGGGCTGCACATAGCAGCAGTCTCAGAAAAAAACTGCAGATTGTTCACGGCTGAAACCCCTCCCCAATTAGCCAATGAAAGGAGGTTAAAAACATTCCTGCGGGCTGAGACAAGGGCTGCTCCCCCATGCCTAACTCACCTCATAATTGGTCATTTTCAAAGGAGTCTCAAAAGGCTATAATTGGGCTCCGCCAAAAGTAACGGACACCTCACAGGTACTGAATGGTCAAAGCTGTGGCCAAGGGTGTTATACAAATGTGATTGGTGTACTACATGTGTACTGTAACACCCCCATCCCTTACCCCTTAAGAACCCTGCTCACTATTGTTCGGGGCTCCCCGCTGCTTCTGCTGCTGTGGCGGTAGGCTGGTGAGACCCTGCTCGAGCTTGTGATAAAGACCCTTTTGTTCTTGCATCGGTATTGGCTTCTGAGGTCACTGGGGACTCGTGATTCGGGCACAACAACTGTATTCCAATAAGTATTTATGAACTCTGAAATTTGAATTTCATCTAATTTTCATGTGTCATGAAATACTCTTCTTTTGATTTTTTTTTTCCAATTATTGAAAACGCTGAAAACCACTTATAGTTCCTGGGCCATTTAAAAAGTAGACAGCAAGCCTGTTTGGAAGGACCTTAGAGCCTAGGAATGGAGACAGATATGTAAACTGGGATACTATATAATTAGGAACAGAATGCTAGATGCTATGTACACACGAACAAGATCATCACAGAATTCTTCTTGCCATGTAGCAGAAGTTAAAGTAATGGCTTTCAGCCTATTTTCCCACCCCAACATGCCAAAGAATTACAGTGCATTTTAATTTGTATTAATTCCTCATTATTGACATTTTCTTAGCCAGGAAATGCTTCCTTTGACTTTGGGGAGGGAGAAAAGGAACAGGTGTGGGGGAAAAGTTGCCATAGTTTTTTATATGCGCCTCTAGGAGTGATGAGTAGACTCAGATTGTGAAAAATTATAAAATATTTTTAGGTTAGTGTTATTTAGTGGTCAGAGTTGTTGTGATAATTAAATTCTGCTATTCTTCTCTCCTTTTCACATGTTACCTTTGTTCTATCAGCACTGAGTAATTGGACATGTGCTAGTGGATGGTTACATTTTTAAAAAAATGGAATATGTGTTTTCTAAAACTTTTGGTTTTCCTCCCAAAGTTCCAACAGAGATAGACAATCCAAAAAAAAAAAAAAAAAAAAACCCCAAAAAACAAAAAAANAAATGGAATATGTGTTTTCTAAAACTTTTGGTTTTCCTCCCAAAGTTCCAACAGAGATAGACAATCCAAAAAAAAAAAAAAAAAACAACCCCAAAAAACAAAAAAACAAAACACAACATTTTGTGGCTTTGTGCCTATGCCCAAAGGGTTCCACTCTGGTGTCACCATCTTGGAATTTTTAATAATTTTTGAACAGAGAGTACTCATTTTCAACTTACTGAGCCCAGCAATTATGTAGCCAATTCTGTAGATAAATGATGTAAACTCAGAATTATATTTTCTCTCCTACACTTTCCATAGCAACATGGCATCTAGATGGGCAGCTCTCAAAACTGTTTAGTGAATGCCCAACATTTATGAAATGCCTGTATCTGTTGGGTGCTGTTCTAGTCACTTTGAATGGAAGATGGTGACATTTACTTGATTCTTATGGAATTGGTTTGTGTATCTTGCTTAAATAAATAAATAAATGATGTGTGAATACATAAATAATAGTAGAAGAGAGATATAAATGAAGTGAAATAGACAGAATGGAGAGGGAATATCTGGAGAGGAAAATAACTGAAGGGAGAAAAGGGAAAGCTTATGGCATAGATGAATATGGTTGCATGAAATGTTACCCAATGTCTTGGCTACTCTGAAACTTGAGGAATAGATAGATGCATTTGGCATGCCACAATTCCTGGCAGCATTTTTTTTTTTTTTTGTAAAAAAGGAATTAGGCAGATAATGAAAAGTCACAGAAAGTGACAGACTTTGTAAATAACCTCAGCATCTATAAACTAGCGACAATGTTTAAATAAGTAAACGGAGGACAGCTGGCCATGATTTGATTGTAATATGGGCCCACATCAGTGAGTATGCCAGGCCTTTTCATCTCAAGTCATGCATACAGAGGGCAATCATTCTTAGGATTCAGAAGTTATCAATTCTTTTCATTTTTGAGACTAAAGAAACCTAATCATCTCTTCATTTTCAAATGAAAAAAAAGGAAGGAAAAGATGTCACATTTAGGAACTTCTGAACTCCTAATTTCCAATTTTAATCTTTATATACCATAATTTAAGTGTCCTAGTCTTCAACAGCCTGTGAATACAAATGTAATTGTATTGCTATTTAAGCCTGTCACATCTCAATAATTCTAAGCTCCCATCATTAGGAAGATGGAATCCTGTGCCTTGAAGAGTAACCTGTCCTGAAATATTTTTTAGAATCCCCAAATCCATCTTAAAGATGTGCATAAACCATTCTACTCTCCTTCCCTGTATAAATTAGGCAGGCAGGTCCTGCCTGCTAACCACCTATGCGGCCTCCCCTTCCTGGAGGGAGACATTTGCTGGAGACATTTGCTACTGTTACCAGAGGCCAGGTACTAGTCATTCACAAGACACAATATAGCTTTTTCTGAGACTCCCTGTTTCCTGCAATGAACCATAGCTTCTGAAGCTTCAGAGTGAGTTTTAAACTTTAATTTGCATATGTATCACCTAGGGATTCTGTTAAATACAGATTCTAATTCAGCTGGTCTGGAGTGGGATTTGAGATTCTGCCTTTCTAATAAACTCCAGGTGGTTGCCGATGCTGCTGGTCCATGGACCACACTGTGAATGGCAAGGTGTCAGAACACTATTTCTCAAAATGTGCTCTTTTTCCACTTGATATTCAATCACCACACAGGCTTTTTATTATAGACTCCTGGGCTCCTGTTCCTATCAAATCAGTATTTCTGGAGCCAAGAAATCAGAAATTTGTATTTTTAACAAGCTTCTTCAGGTGACTTTTATGTGACCAGCAGCTGGGTGGACAGAAACTGTGGCTTTGATGCCCAAGTGGTTACTTACAACGCTAGAAAGAAAATTCCCCCTCCCATTTTTATATCTTTACTAAATTTTATATCTTTACTAAAATTTTATCTCTTTACTATCCCATGGGAGAGGCCCCAGGGCCAAATACTTGGTCTCCAATACCTTCAGAATTTGGAGCTGTATCACAAATTCAGTGATTTCTCTTCCTGAAGACAAATACACCACTTGTGGGATTGGGTTAAGATGTGTTCCCAAGATCATGCCAAACACCTCATTCAGAAGTGCCATGCCCTTGTAAGGTCCTACTTTCTGAGTCAGGTTTCTTTTTTCTTTTCTTTTCTTTTTTTCTTTCTTTTTTTTTTTTTTTTTTTTTTTAATTCTAGATTTCTTCTACCTTTGTTGCAGATTCTCTCAAAAGGCCTATTGTCCCTCCATGCATTGTGACCCCCATTGTGCCTTCTTGCTCCCATCTCTTAGACATGAACCTCCAGCTGTGGATAGGATCCATGTCTTTGTCTCCAAGATGCCTCCTGAGCCCTATTTAATCTGGTTAATAAAATAAATGTCTGGGGAGCCTGGGTGGCTCAGTCGGTTAAACATCTGACTTTGGCTTGTTATGCCCAGATCGCGATCTCCCCAAAATCCCAAGACCACCAAAAAGTCCGAGTCACGTATGCAAAAGCAAAGGGCTTTATTACGGGCTTAAGCTCGGACTCCCAGACTTCACCAGCTTACGGATCTGTGCTGAGAGCCCCGAACAAGGGCAGAGTAGGGTTTTTATGGGGTTTGAGATGGGGGTGTTACAGAAGTTGTGACATGGGAACAGTGATCCAATCATAATTATTCAACATCATTGACAGTGGGTTTGACCATACACATTGTCTAGAGTATTCGTTACTTTTGGCGGGATCCAATTACAACATTTAGAGTACCTTTTAAATTCAACCAATCACAGAGCGAGCCTAGGGTCTTGTTGGCGGCGACTAACAGGTTAACTTTAACATTAGGTAACAGGGTCCTATCTATAGTTTCTATCTCCAGGCCTCTCCCTCAGTAATGTGGAGGGTGGTCGCTGGCCTTTCCTGATTGGGTGTTGCAAGGGTGGTTTCTCCTGCCTTGGGCAATGTGTAACTGCCTGATAGTTTCACGAAAGCTGAAACTCAGGCCTTCTAGTTCAGAGGGGAAACTTAAAGCCTGTCATGGAGTCAGTTTGGGTTAGACGTTTAGACTTGTGGCCTTACAGACTCAGGTCATGATCTCAGTTTGTGGGTCAGGCTGACTGCCAGCTCAGAGCCTGGAGCCTGCTTCAGATTCTGTATCTCCCTCTCTCTCTGACCCTCCCTGCACATGCTGTCTCCCTCTCTCACACACAAATAAATAAAAACATTAAAAAAATTTAAAAATAAATAAGTAAATAAAATGTCTAAATGGCTAAGATGCCACCTGACTCCATGTTCTGGACAAATGAGGTACTTTCAGGTCAAGTTCAGCTGTATCCAAGTATTATTTGTCCAGCAGAGGCTTTTGGTAACTTCTCTACTTAGCAGATGATGCCACGGGCCAGATTGAACCAGCATATTTCTTTCTTATTGGTAATGGCCAGAACTACCTCATGTATATTAACATTGCATTAACCAGCATAGATCTCCCAGGGTGTTTCTCGTACCTCAGGAACACTGCCATGTTCTTAAAAATAGAGCCTCTACTATTACAGGGTTATAGACAACTAAACATCAGTGCATACAGAGATCTGAATCACATCCTAATCTTATTTTACAAATGAGAAATATCTCAAGCAGAAAAGGCTTAGTAACTGAAAAATATCACACATTTGATTTTAAATGGTATCCTAGAACCTACATTCAGGACTTTTAGAAAGAAGAGCTTTTTAAAGGCTTTGTGGAATTATCAGTGAGGAAGGAAGGATTTTCTATAACCCTAAATACTAACACATATTTTAATTACCCCATATACTAAGTTCCTTTGTTTCATGGGCCCTGGTTTTACTATCTGCAATGTCCTCCAGATACCTTTATACCTACGCGAAGCCTAATGAGATTAGAATCCATGTGGGTTCACAGAATCTGCCTCGACAGCACGTGCCAACAGCAATTCTTCTTACCTTTCCCTCGTGTTCACCATTTCACCTTGCATTTTAAACTTGGCAGTGTTCATATTAGTATTATTTAAATCATAGCTACAAATTGATTTTAAATTGAGATTTGAGTATTATTCATTCAAAAATATTTTTGAGGTGTCTTTTTGTCACCTTATTAGGCACTTGAAGATATGGCAGTAAAAAGGACAGCTAAGACTTTGGTTCTCCTGGGCTAAACTTTCCAGTGGATTTTATTTTCAACTATCCAAAAATACTTTGTACAGCCAGGCTAAGTAAAGTTGTTTCTGCCACCTGGGCAAGTGTCTGCCCAAGGAATGAGTCAAATAGTTTTATACCTAAAGAGTTCTAGAAAGAAAGTGAATCTAGAAAACAGACAATTATTAAAGATATAGGCCATCAGCAAGTGATTGGGGCTCTACTATGAAGATATAGGGCAATCCCAGCAGGCCTGTGGGGCACCAAGAAAGAAAATACAGGCCAATGGGTATATACAAATCGAGGCTCTTGAGCAAGCAGTTGGCATCAGTTAAGAAAACAGCTTGGAGGGGCGCCTGAGTGGCTCAGTCGGTTAAGCGATCGATGTCGGCTCAGGTCATGATCCACAGTTCGTGGGTTCGAGCCCTGTGTTGGGCTCTGTGCTGACAGCTAGCCTGGAGTCTGTTTCAGATTCTCTGTCTGCCTCTCTCTCTCTGACTCTCCCCTGCTCATGCTGTCTCTCTCAGAAATAAATAAAACATTAAAAAAAGAAAAGAAAAGAAAAGAAAACAGCATGGGGCAAGGGTAAAACTACTTGGCTGGGTTGAGGAACCCACCCACTGTCTCTGCCATAGTAAGTGGAAGATCTAGCTGCAGCAAAATCTTGAACCTGAAAGGATGGAGGGATTGATCCTTTAATGAAGCCAGAAGTTAGATTTTTCTGACTGCAGTTCAAAATTATATCCAGGTCTCAAACCAAAAGTAAAAAAAAAAAAAAAAAAAAAAAGGAAAAGAAAAGAAAAGAAAAAAAAGACAGTAGTAGACACCAGAGCTTAGACTCAATTTAGAGTAGAAATATCAGTATGTATACTACTTGTCATGGTATCATATAGTATTTGGAGTAGAACTCCATTTTATGTTGATTTTGCCAGCTAAAATGGATCTAGTAGCCTGAGTTGGGAACCAGTGGACAAAAACTATTTGCATTAGCTAGCACTTAGGGAACAATGCTGACTAACAGCAGGGAAAACAGGCATCCATATTATTTCTTGCTTTAATTAGTAATAGTCCCAAAGTATTTTACATTTTTAAAGTATGATGCCTGATAAGAAAAACAAAGGCAAAAGAAATGTAGCTTAAATTAAATCTCCTTACAACCTGCAGCCCATGGATAGACACCTGTAACATGCAGAGTGTGACCTTCCTCATGACTGCCTTCCTTAAAGTTTTTATTTTATTAAGGACTAAAAATAATGTTATCTTACTATTAGCTAGCCCCTCAAGGTCCTGAAAGCCTTGCTTCCAAATTCCTTAGAAACTTACTTTATCTCTATCTCTCTCCCTCCACAAACCTAAAAATATATAATCAGTCACTCCTTACTACCCAGCACTGTTCTCTCTGCCCAGGGGTCCTGTCTCCGAGCTTTAATAAAATCACCTTTTTACAACAAAGACGTCTCAAAGACGTCTCAGGAAGTCTTTCTTGGTTGTTTGCTCAAGAACCTCATCAATGCCAACTGCTCTTTTGAGATTAATAACCTTTAACATGTTAAGAAAGAGTTCTTTGTATAATAGTTTACTAAATATAAACTTTTTAAAGCCAAGAATGAATCACAAATGAAATTTTAAATGCCCTTTTAGGGGCATCTATAAAAATGATCATACTTCCTATCTTATTTATATCCTCATTTCTTAAATAAGCCCTGTTTGGGCATGGTGTAATTATAGCACAGGGCTGGGGTATGTTTACTTATGTTTTATTTACAATTTAGGCAACTGTGCTCATAATGTGATTGGGTTTATGACTTGATTGTTTATTCTTTGCAGTCTCAATAAAATTTACCACTAAAATCTTGTCAGTTCAGTGAAAGGTTTGGGGGACATTTGCCAACACCTGCCCCTCCCAGCTTAAAAGGACTATAATGTCCTTTAGGTATGCTGTGATTTTACTGAGTGGGTTTTGAAACCCCCATATTTTTAGAAAATCAGTCCTGAAGTGGTAAAATTCAGTAGCAGACCTGTAAAGAACCATTTGGTAGATGCTGGGATGCTGGGATGTGGCTCCGATCCTGTCACAATGGAAGGACCTAATGCTCCTGGCTGCTGCGCATGCAGGAGGCTGCAGTCCTCAGCTCTTACCCGTCTTAGCCAGGGCTGAGGTTAGCTGTTTCACCCAAGGCCATGTCCTCTTCCTAAAGAGGCTCATGTTCAATGCCTTATAAATATAGAGGTATGAAGGACCAGCCCCGGCACCCCAAGTAGTGACATATTTGAGTGGTCATTAGTTTCAGGACACCTTACAGGGTCAGCTGGGACTCCACCGAGACTCTGCTTCTTCCTCTGCCTAGTCTCATTTTCACTTTTCCTTTCCTTGGGTTATTGTCCCCGAGAACATTCCTTCATGACCTTCTTGTCCACCCACCCCTGTCTCAGAATCAGAAGCCCACACTTCAACAAGGGTCAAAATTTTAATTAAAAAAAACCCAATTCTTCCTTACTTCCTTATGTATTTAGATTTCTCGATTTGTCTTTTAATTTTCTTCCATAGCCTTTAAAAGAAATAGGTTTAACTATAAAGCTTGTAAGATTTATTACTTACTGTTATCACTTTTAAAGCATATAATGTAAATACTTTACACTGATTTCATTCTAAAGATTTTTGTTTCACTGTTTTTATGAATATCACTAAACATTGCTGGATGGCAGTCTCTTGAGGCACCATTGTGTACTCTGTGTCCATTGTGGACCACACCTACTTAGAGCAATATTTAATTTCCATTTATTGCTTAAGGCTCAGGGCCTTTGGATACTAAGAAACTAGTGTGGAATAAACGGTTTTTTGAGGAAGGCCAGAACATTCTTCTCATATGTATGGAACACATTCAGAGCAGGTTTGCTTTTGTCAGGATTGGTTCAAGGTTGATTCTCTTTTTGTTCTAGAGCACTGAAAGATGTCATGAAACCTCAGTGATGTACTTTATAGAGGGCTTTATCCTCAGGAGGTGTGGTGAAAGATCTATGGTTTTATGCTAAGTGTAGCAGGGGTGGTTCAGATGAACTTGGTGGCTCTCCCAGACATAGGTGGACCTCCTAGGAATGCTGTTTTTTCTTCACAGCTCAGTACTCTCTTCCTGGGAAGCTTGTTAGAGAGAACAAGAACATTGTACTTAACACACACACACACACACACACACACACACACACACACACACACACATATACACAGAGACAGAGACAGAGAACACTCAAAGGAACTTGCAACGTCCACTCCCCAATTGCAGTAGCAGGAAAGACAGCCACTGCATTTTATGGTCCCTTATGGTCTCTTTTATTTATCAGAATCTTGGAGAGTAGGCTGCTTCCTCACTAAAGTAACTTTTGCTATACAGCTTAGGTAAAGTGGAAAAGAAGACAAAATTCAGGAACCCTGTTAGCCGATGATTTTTGGATTTCATATGGGCAGTGTTGATGGTGAAGGAGGAGGCTCAAACCAAGTCTTTCTTGAGGAGATAGCCCCACAGGCAGAACAGAGGTGGACTCAGTTGGAGGGCCTCACTTGTTGGAGAGATGACAGATACATATTTGAAGTGAACAATGCAATGCAACTTAAGGTAAGTCCGTGTAAGCCACACAGACAGTAAGCATGAAAGGAGTTCAGAGAGACTGAAGAACTATTCATCAGTTTGAATTGCATGGAGACAATTGTCCATTGTTCTTACATCTAGCAATACCTTTTCTATTAACCTTATCTGTGGGTGGCCAAGCACCTAATACTATTTCCATGTTACCTCATCACTTCTGGCTAATCTCACTACTTCTTCTTTCAACATATGGTAATTGGTGATTTTTGGACCAGCTTATTCAGATGCCTTTTTTCTTTAATAATCAGGATAACAGCTTTTACCGCTTTTTTGTGTTTTTTTTTTGCTATAATCTTGCTCTTGTAATTATGGCAAAGAAATTTCAATAACCAACACAGTCTCTCTTTTTTTAAAAATTTTTTTTAATGTTTTATTTATTTCTAGGAGAGAGAGAGAGAGAGGGAGACACAGAATCTGAAGCAGGCTCCAGGCTCTGAGCTGGCAGTCAGCACAGAGCCCGACACGGGGCTCGAACCCACGAACCGCGAGATCATGACCTAAGTGAAAGTCGGACCCTCAACCGACTAAGCCACCCAGGCGCCCCCAACACAGTCTTTCTTAAGAGAAAAATCTAAATTGAAATCAGGCAGGTTTCTCTGAATTTCAGTTGTTTTCTCTTCTTCCTAATGAGGATAATAATAACCTTGTAGAATTTTTCTGAGCTTTCAACAAGATCAAGTGTATTGAGATGACTTGTAAAAGTGTTTACAGTTAGTTGAACCTGATTTTAGTGAGGGCAGTCAGAGAAAACCTCAAGCATGCAGTTTGTATGAAATATCTCTTTTCTCCCTTTATTATTTCCATATGCCTTTCTTCATAAATGAAGTGCTTGGTGCATAGTGAAGGATGTCTATTCCTTTTTTTCCCCTCATGTTTCATCTGCGCTGGATCCCATTTATGCCAGCATTCTAATGGCATCTGATATATAGCTACAGGAATGCCAAATAGCAACCTTACACTTGTAGTTTGCTCTATACTTTTAAGTGTGTTTTATGCTTTAATTAGCACAGTGTGCAATTAAAATTTTGAGAATGTAATGTCACTCCCATTATGGAGATGAGGAGAAGAAGACTCAGCAAGGTTAAGTGACTTTTCTAAGGTCACACAGACAATAAGAAAGTAGAAGATCTGAGGTCAAACATGGCCTGGTTGTTTGGTTATAGGCCCATTCAATTTTCAGGATGGCCACTGCCCCATGCTCGTGCTGTATGGTGCATCTGGAAAAGTGATATTACAGAAGAAGCCAAGTGAACCCAGATTTTGAAATCACCTTCCTTTGAGGGGTAGGTCTCCAAGTTATGGAATCTCTGCCTCCCTAAGACTTCAAGCTCTTAATATGAGAGGGGAGATAGCTCCTTCAATTCTGAGGACATCAGACATGATGTCATCATCTGCCTGCATAGGTGTAAGAGTGAGCATTTCTGGGAATGGTCACTCTTAACTTTGGACAGATTCTTTTGGGTGCAAGAAGAAAATTGCAGCTTTAGGGTAAAGGACAATGCAGATCCAAGGTAAAGTAAGTGAGCAAAGATGCTTCAGTGCCCAACATGAGAGAGGGGGAGAATGGAGGTGGATTTGTGGCTTTGCACAAGTGATGCAGTATAAGATATGCATTTCACAGAAACCGATGAAGAGTTCTTGATAAAAAATGGGACCTGAATCTGATCTAGATTCTAGATCTAATGACCAGTTTGTAGAAAACAAAGGAGATGGAAGAACATGTTAAAAAATATAACATAGAGATGTGAGCAAAAAAATCCAGCATCTGGGAATCTTGATAAGGAAAATGGATCTGACTTACTCAGCAAATACATTGCAAGGAGACAGAAGGGCAGGGAAACCTATAGAGTAAAAGACACTTGAGGGACATAGCAAGCGATGGGATGTATGGGCTTTAGGCATGGTTTTACATCCAACTTCAAATATAAGCAACACATTTATGAAGACATGGGAAAATTTGAAAACTGACTATATATTTGATAAGCTGAAGAACTTATTTTTAATTTACAAGTAGAAAAAAGAGATACAACAGACCTCCTCATTGTGAGCATGCCATAAGGGAAATTGAGTTGATTGATCAAACTACTTCAAAGCTGCCTCTGGATCCTGCATTGAGTGGCCATCTGTGATACTCACTCAGAGCTGTAATTCAGTAGAACATATGAGGGGAAACTACTCTGGTGAATTTTACAAGCATAGTAAGAATTGGGCAGGGGCTCTACAGAATGGTAAGTTTCTTGATATACAACAACCTCTCCAATCATCACCTGTGATTTTCCCAATATCCAGGACTCAGAATACATATTTATAACTTTTTTCCATGTGTGGTCCTCATTATTTGTTTCTTATTTTGTCTTCTATTCTTTTTTTTCTTCTCTGGTTTCAGTTAATGATTTTGTACAATTCCATTTCCTCTCCTTTTACCGTATCAATTATACTCTTTAAAAATATTTTTAGGGGTAACTGGTGGCTCAACTGGTTAAGCATCTGACTCTTGATTTCTGCTCAGGTCATGATCTCACAGTTCATGGGATCGAGCCTCCTCATCAGGCTCTGCACTGACAGTGGGGAGCCTGCTTGGGATTCTCTGTCTCTGCCTCTCCCTTCTCTGTCTCACAAAATAAAATAACTAAACTTAAATATAGTTTTAATGGCTGACCTAGAGTTTGAAACATACACATAAGGAATGTAAGTCCGCTTTTAAATAACACAGTCCTGCCTCATATGTCGTGAAGTACTTTATAACAGTGTATTCCTGATTCCTCTCTCCTTACGATATTGTTGTCATTGATTTCACTTTCTTTCAGCTCTAATCACTGAATACATTGCTGCTATTACTGTTCTGAACAAACTGTTATTTGTTAGAGTAAGAATAAGAAAAGTAAAAGATGTTTTTTTACCGAATTTGTTCCTTTCCTAATACTCTCTTTATCTGGATCCAAATTTCTGACCTGCATTATTTTTCTTCTCTCTCAAGAAGTTCTTTTACCATTTCAACATTTATAAGTAGAAAACCATAAGGTATCAAGATGTTTAGTATTGAAAATTAGATGTAGCCCCTCGTAGGACAAATCCATGTATATTTGCCATTATGTGGGAGGTATTTTACTTCTTGTTATTTTGTGTGTGCGTACTTTTTTTTTTTTAAGCACAAGGGAATTTAGAGCACAAAATAAAGACAAGTGAAAGAAAAGAGAAAGAACAAGAAAACCTAAAACATAAAAAGCAGAAGATAACAGCAGAGGACCAAAAGTGTTTGTTGTTTCCATGTTTACCAGGCAGCATTCTGAGTGTCCCTTCTCATTGGATGTGGTTACGGAAGCACCCTGTAGGGCTGCTGGCCATTCTGTATCTTTGTGCTCTGTTCTGCTTGGTTAGGCATCTCTCTTATATTTTCATATCCCATTCCAATTCCTCCTCGAGTAATTTCTGTACCACCTATAGGAGTGAAGAAGCCTACCCAGAGGAGAGGCTTCCTATGAATGTTTACTGCATGCAAATAGACTTGGAGTGAAGAGGTTCAGAGAACTCTAGAGTGTGGGTAAAGAGGCAAACATTAAATTCTACTTTTTTATTCTTACCTTTGCTGTCTCTAATAATGTTTTAAAAGTTTCTAAACCAGTATCAGGGCAATACCAGTCTCCTGAATAAATTGGTAACATGATCTCTTTGGAAGTAGTTGCAAATTATTTTGAGATTTTTGAACAGAACTATTTAGCAGGACTCCATTTATAATAAACTTTGATGTGTTGACATTCTATTTTTAAGTAAAGTTCAAACGTTCAAATTGTAATCCTTCAAAGAATGAAATAGCTGGAACTTGTAGTCCAGAATTTCTTTCTTTCTATGTCCCTCCCTCCCTCTCTTTCCCCCTCCCTCCCTCCCTCCCTTCTTTCCTTCCTTCCTTCCTTCCTAAATACTTTCTATAGAAGAAAGTTCCTTGTTTCTAACAATCAAAGAGTTAGATGAAATAGTAACTCATTTTTATTACCATGCAGTCAAATGAAATTCCTCTCATCTCATTCGGTCGATTCCATTAACCTTTCAACTCCAGTGACAAATTCAGCCATAGAGTGTCTCACTGTAACACTGAACACCACAGACAGCACTGCAGAGATGTGCAGCTTTCGTTGGCATGTAAATTAGAACCGTGGTCCCTTGACAGACTGGTCTGAAACGAGAATGCCTTTGATAATAAGAACTTCAATTTATATGTTGCTTTCCCTCCTGAGGATTTGGAAAAGAAACTCCCAATACATTATTATTTGAAAAAGGCTGAAAACATGAAGGTCTGTGCTAATATTCCCACAAGATATTAGTGAGCAATATCTGTGAACAAAACAGAGAACACCCACATTTTACTAAATTTTTGCATTTTTAGTATGCCAACAACACATTTTTGGAGCATATTCCTGATAGTAAATGTCACAAAGGGGATCATTTGTTTATTTCTCCATTAAACTCCTTGAAATGACAAGTGCCCTTCCTACACAGGGGTCACCACAGCTGATGCTGCCTTTTGCTTCCAGTTATCAGGTTAGCAGTTTATTTGGGGCAGGCATCCAGAAGAAATGTTTGATAATGTGTTTACTAAGTGTGTTTACTAAGGAACCACATTTAGATAGGCCTTTTAGGGATATTTGTGGTTTTTTAATGTTTATTTATTTTGAGAGAGAGAGAGAGAGAGAGAGAGAGAATCCTAAGTAGGCTCCACATTGTCAGCACAGAGTCAGATGCAGGGCTTGATCCCACAAGCCCTGAGATCATGACCTGAGCTGAAAGCAAGAGTCAGATGCTCAACTGACCAAGCCACCCAGGCTGCCCAGGACATTTGTGTTTTAACAGCTCTGTGTCAAATGATAGCAAATGAATAGTGAATGGAAAAGGGAATAAGTCTACTGTATGTAAATATTAGAAGAAAGAGAAGCTTAGAAAAGAAAAAATGGAAAGTATGTACATTTTAAGAGAAAAATTGTAATATTTTAATGTAATTATCTTAACATGATATATCAAAAATCTTTAAGTACTTTCCAGGCATGACCAAAATGAAAAAAAATAATTTCATCACAGTGGAAAACTAAGTAATCTCACATGGTCCCAGCTACAGTGGGGTTTGAAAACCTCAGGAGACTGTAGAATATTCATTTATATCCCTTTGTTATAATGCTGCCATGAATATTTTTCAGATCCTTGGCATGGCATTTTTTCAACCCCTGTGTTTCCTGTAATGAACATGAACTCACTCAGGAGATATTTTTAACTCAATAATATTACTTTAAAAATAAACACCTCCAACTCCGACTGCATACTTGATGCATTTAATCTTGAAAGGCAGACAGCTCTGGGAAGTCTTTCTTTTTTTCCTTTATTTAGCCTGTGGGGAGCAATTCACCCTTACAGAAGTGACAAATTTTAGAAACATTACAAGGAGAAGACTGATAGCTGAGAATATAAGATACTATTTGAGTGATTGTAGATTTAAAGTAAATGTTGCTCTTGATTTATTTGTGTCTAGACAGAGCTAAGAAAAGTGTATATTTGCCATCAAAATCAACAGTGCACAATGAAATCTTCTAGTAAATAAGAAAGCAGCTGAACACCAGAGTCTTCCCTACCTCTGCCCCTCTCCTTACCCCAAATTCTGATGTAAGAAACATTGCACATAGGGAGGAGTTGTATCATTTCTGAAATCTGGGGAAGAAAAGCACTCAGGAATTTCTGAAAAGCTGCAAAGGGGCCTGTTAACCAGTAGGGACAGTAGCATAGTGGACACATGATCCAGGTGGTCCAAGTCCCGAACTTCTATCTATCCCTAATTAATGGGATCTAGGGCAAATGTTATCTTTATTAGCACTGTTGTTACTGTTATTATTATTATTAGTAGTAGTAATAGCATATTAATTCAACTCCCTTTAAAAGAGTTTGGCTTCTGGGTATTGTGTAAAAGAAATTCTACATTATATGAGCAAATGGTAGTTTGATATGGTGAATGGTGTCTCTGATGATAGCAGATGCTTCTGGAAAGGTGTCTGCACTGCAACAAGTATCTGTCATAGCATAGCAGAAAGCTGCACCTGGAAGGGATTAAGGGTGAACTGAAAGGAGCCTGTGCTGGAAGGCTCAGGATAAGGATAGCTACATAAATCAGGGGTGGAGGTGGGTAATGGTGACTGAGTTGAAAAGAAGTTTCCCAGTAGCAGCAAATATCCCCTGTAACACTCTATGCAGGTAAAAGTAGAAAGCTCTGTGTGTGTCAGGGATAGGGGAGTTGGCGTTCGTGGACATATGAAACAGCAGCAACAAGAGGGTCAGTTACAAAACTGGTCATTGGATGGAGATCTGACCCATCTGACACTTCACTCAGAAGTTTTATCTGACAGGGTTGCCTTGGTGGCTCAGTTGGTTAAGCGTGTGATTCTCGATTTCAGCTCAGGCCATGATCTCATGGTTTGGGAGTTCAAGTCCCCCATCAGAATCTGAATTGACAGCCCAGAGCCTGCTTGGGATTCTCTCTCCTTCTCTCTGTGCCCATCTCCTGCTCGTGTGCATGCATTATCTTTCTCTCTCTCTCTCTCAAAAAAAAAAAAAAAGTTTCATCTGACAAAGATACAGACCTCTTCTGTACAGATTCTTCCAAGCTATAACATAGGTTGCAGCCATTTCTTAGTTTCTTCCTTCCTTTTGTTTGAATCCTTTTGTTAGTTTCAGCCTGTCTCAGGAATGGGATAATACAAATGCATATTCTTTTCCCATTTTTCCAGAAATTTTAATATCTCTCTTTTCAGGTCCAACCAACAATGAAATATTTCCTGCATTTCCAAGATGTTTTTTCATTCTGTCGTTTTTGTTCATAGTTGAACACACAGGCAATTGGCTTAAATTCAAAGTTCCAATTTGCTACCAGTTGAGGATTCAGATTTAACAATTTGTTATGCTTAATGATTTCTATATTTTTCTCAATCGTATTAACTTCATATGTTTCTTTTCACTACTATCAGCATATTCATTTTTCTATTTTGCTTATGAAAATAGTAAATAAGAGCAAAACGTTATAAAAGAGAATTCTCCAATAATTTTATATACAGAAAGTTTTTCAAATGAGTATTATCCTAATGAATCATTAACTCAGATGGTCTGAGAGGCAATATAGACATAATAGTGGCTAAGATTACAGATCCTGAAGTCAATTTGCATCTTTCACTTTTTAACTGTGTAATCTTGGGTATTTTATTTAGCCTCTCAGTTTCTTAGTTTCTGTATATATGAAGCAGGAATGGTTATAGACAGTAATGACTAAGTGGATGGGGTTGTTGCTGGGATTAATGCATTAATATATGTCAGGTTCTAAGAATAGTACTCTGCTCGTCATAAGAGACATGCTATTTTTTATTATTGGCATTGCCTCAATCCCAATAATTAACAGAAATAAAAGTAAAGTTATTTTGATTGATGTCAGGATTTCAAGAATTTATTTTGTATTGATGAGAGTAAACTTTTTTAAATTTTTAAAATTTCTTTTTCTTCTTGCTTCCAAATAGTTAACTATTATCCTGGTACTATTTACTAAAAATTTATTTTGCTAAATTTTTATATTCATGTTAATTCTAAGTTATTTTATATCCAATGGTGTTATGAAAGCAATGGTTTTTAAACTTTGTATTATTTTGTTACATGAATAATGTATGTTCATTTTAGAATTTATTTCTTTATTTTGAGAGAGGGAGAAGCAGTGTAAGTGGGGCAGGGGCAGACAGAGAGGGAGACAGAAAATCCCAAGGAGGCTCTGTACTGTCAGTGCATAGCCTGATGTGGGGCTCAAATTCAGGAGCTGTGAGAACACGACCTGAGCTGAAATCAAGAGTTGGATGCTCAATCAACTGAGCTACCCAGGCACCATTAATGTATGTTCATTTTAAAAGAAGCACAAATGCATATAAAGTAAAAGCATATCTTTTGTATTCCAGTGTTCAGAAATATTTATGTTTATATCTATCAGGATGTTAGGTTATTCTGTGGTTAAAGAAACCCCAACAACTTGGATTTTTAAATTGTTTAAACCATTTTAAGCAATGGTTTATTTCATCCTGTCACTATATATCCATTTCAGTCAGCTGGAGCCTCTGTATCCTCCTCAAGAGGCAGAACTCAAAAGTTATATCCCTTTGCATTATTTAGTTCAAAGTTTAGGGTGTCTGGTTAATGTGGACTAGTCTGTACATGTCTTAGTCAGTTGAGGCTGCTATGCCAAGAAAACTATAGACTGGGGGGCTTAAACAGCAAACATTTATTTCTCATAGTTCTGGAGTCTGGGAAGTCCAAGATCAAGGTCCTGGCAGACTTGGTGACTGATGAGGGGCCTCTTCCTGGTTTGTAGACAGTTGCCTTCTTACTTTACAATCACATGGCAGAGAGACAGAATATGTCACTTATCTCTTCTTATAAGAACACTAATCCCATCATGGGAGCTCCATACTCTGAACTACCTCCCATAGGCTCTATCTCTAAATACCATTACACTGAAGATTAGGGCTTCAATTACACTGAATTTGGGGAGGACACAAATATTTAGACAGAGCAGTTCTTCCTGTCTAGCAGTCACTCCTTTTGGTGCAAAGACCCACAGATACTCACAGTTCTTTTATGTATAATCTTATGAATCTGTGATGCACCTTTACACTATCATTCTTGATCTCTGCGTCTTCTGTGACTTCATTGTGGGTAGCTTGAGTTTATTGAGCTTCAGAGAGAAAGTTATGCTTAGGCACATGTCTCTTAACCACTTTGTCACATTAAAGAACTTAGTACTGCCACATCCCTTGTTTGATCTTCATATATATATATATATATATACATATATAGTTAAAGATTTTGTTTATTTAAGTAATCTCTACACCCAATGTAGGGCTTAAATTTACAACCCCAAGATTAAGAGTCACATGCTTTACTGACTAAGCCAGCCAGGTGCCTGATTTTTATTTTAATAGAACTTTATGAATTGAGAAATTTGAGTCAAGGGATAGTTGCTATACCTTTGACTTGATCCTAGGTTTTTTTTAATTTATTTAAAAAAATGTTTATTTTTTGGAGAGAAAGATAGAAAGAGAAAGAAAGAGAGAATGTGTAAGGGAAGAGCAGAGAAAGAGGGAGAGAGAGAATCCCAAACAGGCTCCATGCTGCTAGCACAGAGCCTGACTTGTACTAAACTCAGGAACTGTGAGATCATGACCTGAGCCAAAACCAAGAGTCAGATGCTCAATGGATAGAGCCACCCAGATGCCTTGATCCTGGGTTTTAATAGGATTTCTGCCTCAGACATTCTCAGTGTACCCCTCACACCACCACTAGCTTTGGGTTGAGAAGCACGTGCCTCTTTGAACTCTGTGAATCTCTGAATTTGTGAACTCTGTGTTCCTATTAAATCTCTGCTTACAAACTAATTATTTTCTGAAATTATCTTTTGCTTATGTTACTTTTCCAAACAGAGCCCACAGCAACCAGCACATATGCTACCAACATTTTGTTTTCTATCCTTTTCTCCTAGAGCCATAAGTTTGGTAGGAACATGTTCTGCCTTCCAGGAACTGCAGGTGATAATTCAATCTCTGCATAAGGTGGACCACCATGTTTTCAGTCTCCAGTATTAGTTTTCTCGAATCCTACTCTTGAACCGTAATGCAATGACACAGATATAAGGACTAATGGTTGTAGCTGTATCTCACTACTGTTACTCTCTGTATCAGAAAGGTAGACTAGGTTGTGCTTTGGTAATAAACGGCCTCTGTGGTTTAACTAGAATAAAGTTTAGGTCTTGCTCTCCCCCCATGTATCCCACACGTCAGTGAGAGGTTCTTTGCATTATCCTCATTTGTATTCCACACTGCTGGGCAACCATCATCAAGAGTGTTTCTAGTCACTATGAAAGAGGGAAAGAGAGCATGGCATATTCACACTGCCTCTTACAAACACAAAGGAAAATAACCACCCATGATTCCACTAGTCAAGGTAAATTATATGGCTACTCTAACTTCAAGGGGATCAAGAAATGAAATAATTCCATGTATCTGGGAATAAAACTAGAATTCTCAAATTTGTCTTCTTTTTCTCACCCCTTCTTTCCCTCTCTTCCCTCCTTTCCCTTTCTCTTTCTCTCTCTCCACCCTGCCTTTGATCAGTATGCCATTTACTTATGCATCATAACTTTACTGAATATTTTGTTACAGTGGTTTCCCATTTGTCTTTCCCCAAATCATAGTGAGACCTCAGAAATTGGGGTAGGGTGTAGGAAATGGGGGTACCAGCCATGCAGGTCTATGGCCCCCAAATTTAGCTCAAGTAGACTACTTGTGATGTCTTTCTTTTTGGGCACTATCCTCCAAAAATGAATTCCAAACATTTCATGTGTGTTTATTCATTCTGGTCTTTTCTTCCTGATTAGCTTAGTTTGCTGGTAGAAGTCCAATGAACTGCAGATGACCAACTCACAAAATATGAGCAAAGATTACTTCTGGTTACTGGAATAATGGGTTAATATTTTCTTGCATTCATCTGTATTTTCTAGAGACTCTGAATTGAGTAGCCTTGAATCTGCATGACAGTAAACCCTTGACAATTTTATGATGAGGACATGTTAATGAATAAAGTATAAAATGCATGGAAATTGAGTCACTCTAGACTCCTTTCTATCCCTGAAAATTAGAAAATAATAGCTTTGTGAAATGGCTTAGAAGAGGTGAAGGAAGAAGCAGTTAGACCAGAAATTACTTCCAAATTAAACTTGAAATACAAATATTGGAGTAGTACTGCACAAATTCCATCTGGAGGAGAGAGCGCCAATATTTTACACTTATATCAGTAGACTGGCTATGGCCATGTTTTGTGTAAATATAAATTGAATTCTTCCAGCAGGCAGGTCACTGTATTTGCTGATGCATAATGAGGGTGCTCAAACTTAGACTGTTTATCCCCTAGAGTCTCATTAAACTAAATATACTTGCCTTAAGCCACCTGCCTTTGGGCAGTTGCAATAGAAATAAAATCAGATTCATTTACCATCTTGATAAATTGGCATTAACTACTACTTTATCTGAAATAGGCTTGATAATTAGTGTCTCTGATTACATGGAGAAAACTGTTGAATCCTTTAGAATGCTTTAAAAAAAATGCAGGCTTTCTAAATTTGCTGCAGTTGAGGGAGGAGATTTGAAAGCCCTGAGCCAGTCATGACTGTGATGAGCGTCATTAAAATAGCAATCTTTTTTTGGTAACTCATCTTGTCCCAAGTGTGATTTAAGAATATGGGAACACCTGTTTCAGGGTGGCAATTTTTACCTCACTGCTCTAATATCCATGGAGGCTGTGAGCTGAGGAGAAACATATGGATATTAAGAGTAAAATGTCTAATTCAAGAATGAAGAGAAAGGATCCTTAGGAAATGGATTGCTATAGGACCATGGTCCATCTCTGTGTCTAGTTTATCCACCACCAGCTGTAAATAGCTCACTTCAGTTATATTTCTGTCAATAGCTATTGATCAGGAACTGTGAGCTAAATGCCATGTGGGCTCTGGAGAACCTGTCTCCCTCAGTGCGGTAGGCAGCTGTTTCCCATGTGGGTCTTGCCAGCTTTCCAGGAGGGAGACAGAAAGCAGAGCCAGGTCCTTGCTGCTCCAGGGTCCCACAAAACTTTCTCTTCTGGTCTCTCATCTACTACCCCAGACAGCATTTCTATTTAGACTGTAGGAAACTCTTCTTGCAGGTTTCTCAAAGCTTAGTTCAACAACACATAAATTGTCCTGAGGTTTAGACTTATGTTGAGACACTGGCCAGAAAATTCTATTTGCCTGACCATACACCTGACCATACACCTACCTGCCTTGGGGAAATAGGCACAGAGCTATGACCATGAGGGAGGCAATGACAAAGGCTAGGAGGAAGAAGTAATTTGCAAGTTCCTTGAATTTAGACAGAAAGTAAAGAAGAAAGTAATAGTAGACCAAACACACACACACACACACACACACACATTGTTTTATCAAAGTAGTGTTAATGATAATAATAAGGAGCTAATATTTCTTTAAATCTTACTTTGTTCCTGGCAACTGTAAGGAAATGCTATAAGTGTTTGAGTAAACCTTCCCATCAGTGCTGTGGGTAGAGACTGCTTATACTACCTGGGCCAACTGAGCAGCAGAGCAGGGATTAGAATGGAAGGCCCTCTGACTCCAGAGCCATGCCTTAGCCCCAGGGGTGACTTTGGTCTCTGAGTTTGTGGTTGCACTCTGATGGGGCACATGGACCTTGTTCCAAAAATTAATATGGAAACTCTGGCAGTTTTCAAGAGTGTCTGTGGTAAGGAGAGACTGACATTCACTGTGTGGTGATTGTATGGACAGTGGTTTACAAGATGTTGGGGGTTAGACATAAGATCCATGATCTAAACAGCTAGTGTATTGATCTGAGCCTGAACAGGGACAATGATGAAGGCACCTGAGAAGAGTGAATTGATTTAAAATATGTTTACAATGCAAAAGCTAAAGGATCTGGTGATTTGTTTGATTTGTAGGCTGAGGGACAGAGAGAAATTGATTATTTCTAAGACTATAGACTTTCAGAAGAAAAAAACGTAGATAGGAAATACTATTCAATTCAGTATGGCAGAGTTTTGGAAGTATTCACATTCAATCTTATAGATTATAGCACTGTGCATAAAGTTTCTTTAATCTCTCTCAGGTGGTAGACCATGCCGTCCCCAAAGTAGGTCATGTGAATCTGAAAGGCTGGGACACTCTCAGGGAATCCTGTAGAAGCAGACCTAGCATACTTTTTCTCTGGTTTACTCTGTTGTGATGCTTGCTCTATTTAGTGATTATACAGATTTGCTTAACTGAAAGAGCAGTGCTTAGACCACTTTCTTCCCAAGAGATTAATTCTTGAGCTACAACAAAAGAAGGAATCAAGAAAAAGATAGTCTTTAGTCCTGGTTTTGTATTTGGTGAAAATTTTTATTTGCTTGTTGTTTGCCACTTTATAATATTTCTGTTAGAAAACAGTGAAAGCCCATTTCTCAGAGTCCCAGAAAGGAAAGGGCAAGTGATTGGATATCATTCCTATCAGTCATTGGGGTATAAAAGAAGGAGAACCAGATCAGGTTTATAGAGCATGACTGAAGATACACTTTTTTTTTTTTTTTTTTTTTTTTTACTTGAATCTAANAGTCAGTCCAAACTAAGGTGGGGTTGAGAGGGTGTAGTTTTCTCAGATGACTGCCTGAACTTTACCACCTGGGTGTGATAGCATTTGATTATTACATAATATGATTTTAAGGACTATTGAATAGACCTTTCTGAAATACCTTTATTTATTTATTTATTTAGTTAGTTAGTTAGTTATGTTTGGTCTTTTACTCTCGCAAACTTTCCACTCATTGACTAATAAAAATAATCTACTAGTTCATTTCAAAAAGGTAGACTTGTGATCAGTGCAGCAACATGAGCAGTGCTAAGGATAATGGGCTAAAGTTAAAAGGAAGGACTAGTTAAGTGGCCATTCTGAATGAGGTGAAGACTCCACTCCAACCTAAGGATATCCTTTTTATGTTCTGTTGTCTAAAGTCTGAATAAATCCCACTTCTGCCATTTTATTAAGAGGTAAGCAGAACTGTGCTGGGTGAAACTCTGCCAGCACTATATGTTATGTATTTATGCTTCTTTGGGTGCTTTGTTCTATAAACTAAAGTAAGATTGAAATAGGTTTGTATATTCTGCTTTTTCCATAATATGAGCTAAAACAAGAATTATGAAGTGGGTGTGATAATGAAAATGGAGTCTCAAGTGTTCTCATGAGAAAAATGTAGGATCATTATGTGCAAACCAGGGCAATGGATAACAGATCTCCTTACTTAGGCATTTGTGTGATGGTGAGCTGAAAATGCTTATGAAAACCTCTTCAGTTTGAAAAGCCAATGTAGGAAAATCCCATAGAACTAGAACAGACTTTTTTTTACTGTATTGTTTTTACCAGTTTTCTAATCATAAAAATAATATTTATTCTTAAGTCTAGGAATGTAGAATTTTGTGGTAAAGAGGAAATGCTTTCACTTACTAATTTCCCATTTTATTAAAATACTGGGTTTTGGGGGCACCTGGGTGGCTCTGTCAGTTGAGTGTCCAACTCTTGATTTTGGTTCAGGTAATGATTCCAGGGTTGTGAGATTGAGCCCCGTGTGGGGCTGTATTTTCAGCATGGAGCCTACTTAAGATTCTTTCTCTCTCTGCTCCTCTCCTACCTGCCTGTGCACGCGTGCATGCACCAGCACATGCACACACACACATGCATACCCTCTCTCTCAAAATGGAAAAAAAATTAGAAAGTAGGTTTTAAAATTTAAATGATTTGATCCTCTTGTGCTTGTATTTTCAAGCTAGCTTTTATTCATCCTCAAATCTGCAAGAACAGTGAAGACAATATTTTTGAGCTATTTTTGGATGGAATAGCTAAAACATAGGAAAAGATAAAATGTCTTGCTGACAGTCAGGGATGCTGATAAACTATTACATATTTATTGCTTAATTGTTGCATATTATTTCATGGCATACATGTATCAAGACTCATATAAACAGTCACTCTCTTTGGACATCTGGATGTTTTTCATTTTCTTAGTTGGTACTAAAATAGAAATCTTTATGGCTGTATATTTTGGGCCTTTAAAGGAATTGTTTCCTTTGGAATGTTTTCCTACAAAAAATTCTAAAATTAAAATGCAAATTCAAAGCCTTTCCCCAATAGACTTATTGAAGTATTTACAGTATATAGAGAGTATAGAGTGCCTCTATTGCAGGCTGTGTCCTGGGTTGTGACTTTATTATCATCACTTTTGTATTTCCAACATAGTAGTTTTTTGAAACATGGTGGGCCCTTAGTAACTGTAGAATAGTAATTACGGTTTATTTCTATTTGAAGATTTTGGTTATAAAAGAGAGTAGTATCATTATGTTATCTCCTGGGAAACATGAATCCACTCCCTTTATATCTTCCTGGGTATAAAGTACCATTTTTTTTTTTCCAATTGTAGATTGATCCTAAATGTGAAAGCAGATTTTTGGCTAATTGAAATGGTAATCAAATGAGTTATGTTTATAGAAAACATTCCACATGGCAGTTTAATCTCATCAATATAGTTAAGACCACATCATTACTTCTATTCAAATTCTCCATTTTCTTTGCTCTCACGGCCTTTCACTTTTTTGGAATAAACATTTCCTCCAGCTAGATATTTGAGAAATAGTGCATTTGTTGCCAAGATTTATATTTGAAGGGTTTTAAAACTAATTTAACAGTTAAAAATATGATGGCTTTTTCATTTTAGAGCAACAACAAAATGAAAAGATTTAATAATATGAGACATATATAAGAAAGGGAATGAAATGTATTATATTACCTTGCTACGAAGCACAACATTTACCAACATTTTCAGTGTTATCTTTGGTTTGCCAGGAGAGATTAAATGTATTCGCATTTTTTACTGTCACATTTTCCGGTTGTCAATGCCCTTCTTTCTTTAGTTCTAAGGATTAGCTTTGTAATTTTATCCTACAAATTTTTGTCTTACTTTTGGTGAGCTAAAACTGATATACAGTGAAATGTACAGATATTATTTATACAATCTGATAAATTTGACAAAACACACACCTATATAGCCAATATTCCAATTAAAATACAGAACATTTCAGTCACTCCAAAAAGTTCCCTCCTGCCTCTTTCTGGTCAATCTCTTTCACCCAAAGACAATAAATGTTGGATTTCTAAAACAATAGATAGGTTTTTGTCTGTGGAATTCATATAAATGAAAGTCTGTAGTATGCACTGTTTTGTCTGTCTTATTTGTTCAACATGTTTTGGAGACTTTTCTATATTGTAGGAATCATTCCATTTTAAATTAAAAACAATTTTAAACATAAGAATTAAGGAAATTTATTCACAGGGAAAAGAGATGTAGAATTTTGATGTATAATTTTAAAAAGTTATTAATATACATAAATGCATGCTACAATCATTAGCTCATTTTTTAAATAAATCTGTAATTCTAGTTTTTTTTATTACTTTATTTTTGAGTATATACCAAATTTGTTTTTCCATTCTTTCATTACTATTCAATTTATTTAAACCAAAACCAAAATACAAACAGTTCACTCATTTCTCCCACCTCCCACACCTCACCTCTGGCAACTGCTAAACTGTTTTCTAACATGAGCTTGACATATATATACACACACACATAATATTATACTATACTATACTATATTATTTATATTACATATATAATATGTATTCCTTGTATAAGAAAAATTATAAGGTATTTGTCTTTTTCTGTCCATATTACTTAGCATTTTGCCCTCAAGGTCCACCCATGTTGATGTTGTGGGCAAATGGCAAGATTTCATTCCTTTTTGATGGCTGAATATTCTATTCTTTCTTTACCACAATTTTTTTGACCATTCATCCATCGTTGGACTTAGGTTGTTTCCATATTTTCACTATTGTCAGTCATGGTATAATGAGCAGGGGGGTGCAATATATATTTGAATTAGTGTTCTGTTTTCTTTGGATTAATATTTGAAGTGCAATTGCTAGATCATATAAGTAATTATATTTTTAAATTTTTGAGCAATTTCCAAACTGATTTTTTATGGTGGCGGCACCAGTTTACATTCTCACCAAGAGTGCACAGTTCCCCTTGCTCTGTACCCTCACCAACACTTGTTATTTCTTTTTTTTTAACCCTTGCTATTTCTAGTTTTAGATAATGGCCGTTCGAACAGGTGTGAGATGATATCTTATTGTGATTTTTATTTGCATTTCTCTGATGATGAATGATGTAGAGCATCTTTTCATGTATGTATTGTTCATCTTTTGCCTTTGGAAAAATGTCTATTCAGATTATCTGCCCATTTTTTATTTTTATTTTTTAAACATATTTTTATTATTTATTTTGAGAAGAGAGTGAGAGAACATGCATGCAAGCAGGGGAAAGGGAGAGAGAGAGAGAGAGAACGAACCCTGAGCAGGCTCTGCTCTGTCAGCACTGGGCCCAACACAGGGCTCTAACCCATGAACAGGGAGATCATGACCTGAACTGAAATCAAGACTCAGATGATTAACCAACTGAGCCACCCAGGCACGCTTCTGGCCTTTTTAAAAATCAGATATTACTTCTTTTTTGCTGCTGAATTTCAGTCATTCTTTATATATTTTGTATAGTAACCGCTTATCAGATATATGATTTGTAAATATTTTCCCCACTCTGTAGGTTGTCTTTTCATTTTGCTAATGGTTTCCTTTGTAATGCAGAAGCTTTTAGTTTGATGCAGTCCTACTTGCTTATTTTTTTCTTCTCTTACCTTTGCTTTTGGTGTTAAATCCGTAAAAATCATTGCTAAGACTAATATCAGAACATGTTTCTAGGAATTTTCTGGTTTCAGATCTTATATTCAAGTCTTTAATCCATTGTGATTTTATTTTTGTGTATGGTGTAAGATAGGGATCCACTTACATTCTTATGCATGTAGCTGCCTATTTTTCCCACCGTCATTTATTGAAGAAACTGTTCTTTCCTCACTGTATATTCTTTTTAAAAAATGATTATTTATTTATTTTGAGAAAAAGAGAGAGAGAGAGGGAGAGGGAGAGAATGAGCAGAGGAGGAGAGAGAGAAAGGGAGAGAGAGAATCCCAATCCTAATCTGTGCTGTCAGCACAGAGCCTGCCGTGGGGCTCAAAGCCGTGAACTGTGAGATCGGAACATGAGCCGAAACCAAGAGTCAGATGCTTAACCAACTGAGCCTTGCTCAATTACCCCACCTCTTTGTATATTCTTGCTTCTTTTATTTTAAATTAATTGGCCGTGTATGTATGGGTTATTTCTGGGATCCCTATTCTGTTCCATTGATCTGTGTGCCTGTTTTTATGCCAGTACTGTACCATTTTGACTACTATAACTTCGTAATATTGTTTGAGCCAGGAAGTGTCCTGGTTCCAGCTTTGCTTTTTCTCAAGATTGCTTTGGCTATTTGGGGTCTTTGTGGTTACATACAAATTGTAGGATTGTTCTATTTCTGTGAAAAATACCATTGGAATTTTGAGAGAGATTGCATTGAATCTGTATATTGTTTTGGATAGCATGAACATTTTAACAATATTAATTCTTCTAGTATATTAGCATGGAATGTATTTGTCCATTTATTTGCATCATCTTCAATTTATTTTATTAATGCCTTATAGTTTTCAGTATACAAATCTTTATTCTGTTTGGTTAAATTTAATCCTAGGTGTTTTTTTCTGTTGGTGCAATTTTAAATATGATATTGTTTTCTTAATTTCTCTTTTTGACAGTTAATTAATAGTTTATAGAAATGCAACAGATGCTATCCATTCACTCTTACTAGTCATTTGGGCTGTGTCCACAATGTTGACTAGTATGAGTAACTTTACTTTAAATAGTCTCATATAAATCTTTTTGTGGGTGTATGTTTACATATTTTCTTGCATATACACCTAGGATTTGAACTGCTAGGTTCTTGGATAGACTTATGTTTAACTTTTTAACAACTTGCCAAAGAAGTTTCTCATGTGGTTATACCATTATGCAGTCTTTGCAACAATGTATATGGTTCTAGTTGCTCTATAGTGTAGTTTGGTGATAATAGCCTTTTAAAAAGGTCTTAACCACTTTAGTGATTGTGGAGTGGTTTCTCATGATAGGTTAAATTTGCATTTCCCCAATGACTAATGATGTTAAGTACATTTTCATGCGCTTATTGGCCATTTACATATCTCTTTCGAAATATCCGCTCAATTCTTTGCTTACTCTTCTAAGTGGTTTATTAATTTTTTCTTTAGAATTTCATATGTATTCTGGATAAATAAAATATCAGATAGATAGTAGTGGAAATATTTTCCCCTGTCTATAGTTTGTGTATTAACATTCTTAACAATACTATTTGATGAGTATAGTGTTTTAATTTTGTATGAAGTCTAATTGATCATTTTTGTGTGTGTCATTAGTATGTTCATGTCCACTTTATGAGGACTACCTACCCCAAGGTCAGGAAGATATTCTACCTTGTTTTCTTTTAAAAGCATATGGGTTTCCTGTTTATGTGTATAATACATCTCAAATTATTTTCTGTGCATGGTGTGAGGTAGTGGTGTAGAATTGTTTTTTATTTCCTATAGACTTATCCAGTTATTAAACCATCATTTCTTAAAAAGACTTTTCTTTCCCTATTGAATTTATTTAGTATGCTTATTAAAAATCAGTTGAACATTGATTCTGTTTCTAGAATACATATTCTGTTAGTATGACACAGTTTTCTATCCTAATGTCAATACCACCCTTTTTAAATTAGTATATCATTATAGTAAATCTTTAATTCAGACAGTATGATACTCCAACTTTGTTGTTCCTTTAAAGATCATTTGACTATTCTGTATTCTTGAATTTCTACTTCTATTTTAGAATCAGTATGTCTTTTTCTTCTAGATTGCTTAGTGGAATATTGAGGGTGGTTGTATTGAATTTATATACCATTTTGGGGAGGATGGACACTTTTAACAATAATGACTCCTCCAATCCATGAACATGATTTTAGTTCTTCAATTTCTTGACCCATGTTGGTAATTTTCAATATGGATATCTTGCACATATTTTCTTACGTATTTTTAAAATTGTATTGTTTGGATATTATAAAGAGATTTTTTTCCCCCAACATTTATTTTCCAAATGTTTGTTGCTAGTATATGTAAACACAATTGCTTTCATATATTGACTTTGTATTCTATGATCTTGCTAAATCCACATAGTAGTTTTTAAAGAATCCTTAAACTTGTCTAAGCAAATGATCATGTTATGTGTAAAAAAAAAAAAAGACAGCTTTCCTTCTTCTTTTTCAAACTTTAGGCCTTTTGCTATTTTTGGTCATCTACACAGGATAGGACTCAACACACTGCTCAATAGAACTGATGAGAGTGAACATAACTTGTATTTAGTTACTGTTAAATATAATATTAGCAGTAGGGTTTTCACTGACATCTCCTGCGATATGGAGAAAATGTTCACTTATTCCTAATTTGCTTAGAGCTTTTATTATTTATTGATGTGATTATATGATTTTTCTGTTTATTTATTTATCTTTATTCCAACATTCCCCCATAAGACAGTACCTTAGACATAACCTTTCAGCTCTCGATTCCCTAGCAGCCATCTCTGTTACAGTCTGTTCAGTACAACCCTCCAAATATCTAACTCTGTCCCAGCTTAGTATCTGCATATCTTAGTATCTGAATATCCACATATATTTCTGCCTCTGTTCTTATCCTGCATAGCTCCTTTCTGCTTTTCAGATACAGCACCTTCAGTGTCTTGGAATTCCTTTGTCTACCTCCTCAGCTTTGAGATACTCTGGATCTGTTTAGGTCAGTGGCAGCAAAATGCCCTAAGGGAGACAGATGGTGCAGTCTTTGGGTTCACTGTGTGTGTTTCCTTCTCTCCAGGATCACAATCCTGTTATGCATGGTGTTCAATTCCTTTCAAGAATATAACCATTAGTAGAAAAGAGTGTGAGGGGAAAAGGAGTGTAGGTAAAATGGGTCCCACACATAAAAAAAAAAATGTGAGCATATGAGAAAAATATATTTAGTTGACTTTTTTTAGTATGAAACACATAGTTATGTGCATGTTGAAATTTATGAAAGTTGACCTTGATCAACTCAGTGTTGTCTAGTGATTTTAAAATTGCAGAGTTTCCTCATATGTGCTTTATGATAGTTATATTTAATTATGGATACACTTTAGTGTAGGAAAAATTAATACTGGTCTTGAAAACAAATAAACATGATTTTTAAGGAGTTGCAAACACATGTAAAAATGTTGAATTTCAATTTTTTTATATTTCAAGTGAAAATACCATTATTTGCCTTTCAAGATTGGTGTGAGTATTCCAGATAATGTTTGTTACTCTTGGCATCATGTTTTGTCTGGAATTTAGCATGAGACCATTAGGTGATGCTAATGGTAATAATGGTGATGAAACCATACGTCCTTTATCTTATGAGCTAAAAAACACAGTGAACTTTCTGGGAGTATCTGCTCTAAGGAAGGGTCAGTAACTTATTTACGGTTTTCCTGGCACTGCATAAGACAGGCTGGTAAAAATGCTATCTGGATGAGATCCATAGAAATCTGTTTAACTCTGCTCCTGGCCTATTTAATCAATTCATCATGGAAAGTGCTTTATGGAAAGCAGTGAGTGCTGCCATTACCCCACATGCACAATCCTTCTTTCATATTTTGATACCATAAATGTCACATCTTTGATGACTTTAAAAGTAATCTTTATGGGAAATGCATTACTTAATATACAGTACTGAAGAAATTCCCCCTCCTCACCTAAACAAGCAAACATTTATGGTGAAGAAAAAAATGCTCTTTCTCTCTCTAAACAATAAGGCAATAAAAAGCAAAGCTAAGGAATGAATATTTCTAGAGTAGTGAGGTAATTAGAACAATTAGAAACAAATGCAGAGTAATTGCACAGCATTTGTCTTTTAGCTATTTATACAGTGAAAGTTCTAGGGCGAGAACTATGCTTTTAGATGTGCTGGCTTCAGCACTGGGTACAGTGTTGTTACCAAAAAAGGAGGGGGGGCCAAGTAAATTTTTTTAACATTTCCAAAGAAAATTCACTAGGAAAGGTGCATTGCACTTATATAGCTTAATAAGTATTATGATTTCAGAACATTGAAAAGATAATGTTTTAATTTTTAGGTGATTCCACTGAAAAGCATGTTTTACTTCTCTGAAAGCAAATTGCTTGTTTTTTCTGAAACTCAGATGTTTGTCAGACCTTTGATGTGTGATGCATTCAACAATAAGAAAATAAGTAAAAATAAAACATTAAATGTCTGTGTGTGTATCTCGACTATCCATCCATTCATAATTTATATAGTAAAGTTTATATAATGCACTCTTCAGAAAGGATTTCAACTAGACTACCAAAATAATCATCAGTAGAACTAAATAAAAAATAAGTGACTGAAAGTAAGTGATTAAATTAAGGCAAAGAGAAACTGAAGGTAATGCATTTTGTTTTTGCATTGCTAAGATTAAAGACAAAGGCAGATGGCTTTTTTTTATTTTAAATTTAGGAATACCTGTGAGTTAATCTTTTGGTTATGGAACTGTATTTAAGAAACTCACCTAAATCCAAGAAAAGTAAAGAAAAAGAGAGAAAGGAAAGAAAAGAGTATCATGGCCTATATGAGAAATAAAGAGCCATTAGCAGGAGAGACAGTGTGAGGGGATGTGAAAAGGGAGGAAGGGAGGGGTGGGTGCTCGGTCAGTAGAAGAATGGCTCAGGCTTAATCAAAATTCTTTTTAATGTTTATTTTTTATTTTTGAGAGAGAGAGAGTCAGACAGAACATGAGCAGGGAAGTGTGAGAGAGAGGGAGACATAGAATCTGAAGGACGCTCCTGGCTCTGAGCTAGCTGTCAGCACAGAGCCCCATGAGGGGCTCAAACTCACTGTGAGCTCATGACCTGAGCCGAAGTTGGACACTGAACCAACTGAGCCACCCAGCCAGGCACCCCTGGCTCAGGCTCAATCAAAAGGAGAAGGATGGGCAGTGAGAAATTCCCTGTGAAGGGATGTCCAAGTAACTTAAAATACTGGGAGTTTAATATTCTATGGTAGGAATTATTTCTTGCTTTGAACAGCAAAGTAGGCCTCTAGTTTCTTTCCACACCTTAACCAGAAATCTACTACATTCTACAACAACGCATTATTGATACTTTGCTTGAAAGATTAAAGGAGAGTGACAGTACTCCTGCAGAGGGTGAAATGAAATAGGCTCAAGAGGCAAGGTGATAAGAGAAAACCATATCTAGTGGCTCAAGTGACCAGAAGAATGTAGGCTCTCATATGCCCCACCCTATGCGTCCTGCTGGATATCCTAGGAAGGGTGTTGAGCTTCCAACCATGAATAGAGTGGTCTTGAGCTATTTAGTTGGGTTTCAAAGGTCTAGAGGAGCTAGAAGCCCCGAGGTACTTAGCCATTTTTGTTTATATCATTTATTATAACAACAACAACAAAACTAGTAATACCCAAAAAAGTAAGCAATAAAAATTTTAAGACTAAACGTTTTGGGGCACCTGGGTGGCTCAGTTGGTTAAGCATCAGACTTCGGCTCAGGTCATGATCTCGTTAGTGGGTTCGAGCCCCCCATTAGGCTCTGTGCTGACAGCCAGCTCAGAGTCTGGAGCCTGTTTAGATTCTGTGTCTCCCCCTCTCTCTGATCCTCCCCTGCTCAACACTCTCTCTCTCTCTCTTTTTCTCTCTCAAAAATAAATAAAACATTAAAAATATTTTTTAAAAAGCAAAAAAACTAAACGTTTGATTTCACTGAGGTTTAGAGAGACAGTATAAGGGATTAATTTTAAAGAAGAAAAGTAGATATTGATTTCTTTACATACATTAGCTTAAGATAATAATGTCATTTAAGGCAAATGAGTAAGACATACATAAGATTTATTAAATCAGGTTAAGTGTTGGTTGCATCTAAATGGATGCATGAAGAGTGTTTGAGGTAAGTTACTTCTATCAGGTTGGTTATCGGTTCTTCCTACAATGTCATTTATACTACTCAATTTTTTGGAAAATAAAGCACAAAAGTAATTCTTTTCAGCTAGTTGTTTACATAGTTTTACATATATTATTTAGGGGAAATATCCCATTGGATATAAACCAGTTTCATAGAAAAATAACACTACTGATTAGGTTTGGGAATCTAAGTCAGTGAGAAATTTTGCCACTTAAATAGGCGCTATTATAAGCATTCTTTGCATTCTAGCTGAGTCAAATTAACCTGAACTGCTTTTTAAACAATAGTTACTATGCAGATGTTAAAAGCATTTATTGTCTTCCAGAAAAAAAAAAGGCAAAAATAAAACCCAAAACACAACAACAACAACAAAATTTCAATATTTCAAATTGCTTTAAAATGACAAATGGCAATGAGGCCATATTATAAACTAATTCTTTGCCAAAATTAATATTTTAACTTAGATATGTCCTATGAGAGAAGTAATCCAAGCCAGTAAATATTGATTTTAATATGTATGAAAATGAATCTTGCTAAAGTAATCATTTTGATTTGCAAAAAATTCCCTTTTCACATTGATACTTTACCATATCAGCCAAATCCCATCTCAGCTTGTGTATAAGTCAAATATTAAGCTATGATGCAAATACCAACTGTCTTAAATTGATTTTTTAGGTCATGAAGTGAAATAAATCAAATATTAGCTTCCTCTAAAAATAAACACTTCAAAAATGTTATTTTTATAATGATTACTATGTGATACAGAATTTGTAAAAAATATTCGGCTGGTGGCATGACAGGGAAAGTATCAAATTTTAACTCACATTGGGTGACAGAATGAACAGCGTGCCTTAGTCAGAAGTACAGGTGTATACATCAGGCAGATTAAAGTTCTGGTCATGTCTCTGCTAGATGAGCCCTAGGTGGAGTCACTACATAGGCTTCTGTTTCCTTATCTAAAGAATGGAGGCTAAATGGCCTTTGGCCACCATCAATGTGGAAATGAGGGGAAACAATATGTGTGTGTGTATGCACACAAATATATATATATATTATATATATGTATATGTATGAACACACAGACCCATATAGGGAANTTCTTTCTAATGAGTTCTTTTCATTTTAATGACCATGACTAAAATCTGTGATTGATATAGAAAAAAAGACTGCTATAAATTTTTTATAGTGGATTCAGGTAAACTTTAGCTTTATTTGTGATGTTCACCTTTAATAAATAAGTAAATAAGCAAGTACATTTATATATTATATCATATATATTACATACACATGAATACATATGTACGTATGTATATATCTATCTATATCTATCTATATATATATCTTTATGTATTTTACTGCTCCATACATCCAACAGTGTTTTAAAAGTTATCCCTGACAGATTGGAAGTTCTTATCTTTTGTGAGGGTGCTGCTAAATTCATATTACGTGTACTTTGAAATCAAGTAATTAATTATATTAACAAAGTTGCCTCAAGAAATAAGACAAATGTCAAATAGTATTTGTTGAAGAGTCACAGACAAGGCTATATATATTTGTATGCTTCTTGGAAGGCATGGGACAGAGTATCAGACCACTTGGGTACGGGACCAGCAGGGAGCCCTATGAGAGACAGATGAGGCTAGGGGAAGAATACTTTCATATCACTACTTTTGTAGGAGTTGTCCTGCTTGATAATTTCTCTTTTCCACAATCTCCATGTGTTAGAGGAGCAAGAGGAACTTATTGAAGGTCAACTGTGGAATCTAAGAAGGCAAAGGATACAACCTGAGATATTCGGTTGCCCTGGTATCAAATGCAAGTTTAAACTGGAGTTCTGATATTAGCTTACTGCATGCAGATGTGAAAAGGTGGTAAGAACATGTGGGGAAAAAACCCCCAAAATAAACACACAAATGTGGTATCAACACTATTTAGTCTAGCAATAAAACTTTTAAGTGACATTGTAAAAGTAATTCATTTCTAATATAACTACAATAGCCCACACAGAGGTGGCTGACAGTTGAAAGAGCTGAAGGATAAAGCTAGATATCTAAGTAGTTAACCCTAAACATCTGAGGTAGTCTTCATATAAAGTTTGTGGCTTTAGGTAGACTTTAAAAATACAGTACAAACCCTAATAAGTGTTATGGTGCATCTAGCAAATTGTAACTTGCTAATTGTAACTGGAAACTTAGGTATGGATGTGTAGGGTTTGGTGTATGTTTTGAAATCACACCTTATCTTTTTTATTATCAAAAGACTGTCAAACTGAGAATTTTCTGGTTAGCAAAGTGAAAATCTGTAAAAAATACATCTAAGTATCAGAAAAATAATCAAAGTAAAGCAATAGTTTTAATTGGTTTCATGTTGAATTTATTTCAGTGGTCTGTGGCTTGCTATTGAGACTCTGGTTTGAAGTACTTGTAACAGGAACAACTTATACATTGAGGGATTTGGGCAAATGCCAAGTTAAGTATTGGGCAAATACTCTTCATTTAATGGGGATTAAGTTGCCTCCTTATTGTTTCCAGGTGATTATTGCTCATGTGCACTTTTCCCCTTAAGCTCTTTCCCTGTAGATAGAATTCTTTGTTAATACAAAAGATCATTAAAAGTTTAGTTAGTTTAGTTGGAGTTTAAATTTTTTAAAAACATTTTAAAAGGTGACTTCTTCTGTCCTTTCACAATACACAGCAAAACTATTTTTCTGTCCTCCTTTTGGGAAACATGGAAGAGTCACGTAATTGGTAGTGTTGTCAATCTACAGGAAAAAACAAAGTGATTACATCTCCATTTCTTCATTTGATGACCCGAAATAAAATGCAAAGATTTTATACACATAAATTGGTAGCCAGCTAAATATGCCCAGTTTACACATACTGTTTTTACACTGCTGGACATCAAAGAAACCACACTGTACTGTACATGTAAATCAGCCAAAACATCTACCTACTAGCATCATTTTCTTAATGAAGATGCTCCTGTGCATTCAATATATGCCAGTGATGGATGAGTGGAGGCAGGCTGGTCCCTTCCCTTCCCTGCAGCTCAGACTGTGTACAGCCTTAGTCATTGAAGACGACAGCTCTATAAACAAACATGGCTTGAGTAGGAAAAACCTCCTATAATCTGAGCACTTTGTTTACTCCAAGTCTGGCAGTGGGAAAAGTCAGAGAAATGTCCCTTAGTCCAGCATTGACTGTGCTATGGTGTGGCATCGACAGTGAGGAGACAAACAAGAGAATTATAAAAATAATAAATAACTGGTGCTTGGTCCCTGAACCTTTAGTGAGGCTGGTTTCCCTGAACATAAGTCCAGTATTAATTGTTCAACTCACCAATCCCTAAGTCATCAGTTATGAGGTATAGTGTGTTTGTATATATTCAGTTTAATAAGATTGTGCTCTTTTGAAAATTCCTATCTCAAATGACTTAAATAAATGCTCTGACATTTAAAGAGCTAAATTTGAATCAAGCTGAACACCACGTGGCCTGAGGAATTACTATGCACTGTAACAGTTTTAGAAGTTACTGTCTACAGTTTGTAAAAATTCTTCTTGGCCATGAAAATAGAAAATGGATTTTCTCACCTCTTTAGACAAACTATCCCTTTATTCAAGCTTAATTCTTTCTTAGTCCTTTTACTTTCCTTTCTTTTTTTGTAGAAGTAAACAATGGCTAACCAACAGCCAAAAAAAAAAAAAAAAAAAAGCAAGCTAAAATACGAAATTAGGACTCCATTTTATTAGTTCAGGCAAATGCAATAAAAAACATTGAAATTTTTTTATATAATTTGTTATTTAGATGAAATTATTTATCGAATCACCACTTGGCTTTATTCTTGGCTAGGTATTAACTAATTCTCATTAAGCTCCTGAATGGGAATTAAGCTTTGTTCCTTTCTAAGTATATTGTATCCTAGTAAGGTATTATTAAAATTAAAATACCTGTTAAAATCTATAGAAATAAATGGAATGATCGTTAAAGCAGTTTCTAAAGAAGATGGAGAGTAGAAGTCGGGCATGAGGGTGAGAGGTGAGTGTGGAACAGCATAGCCAGGAATACCCAGAGAGATTTTCCAAGTATACTCATCAGGCAATATCCTTCCACCCCACCCAGATCCTTTAAACAGGTACCCTAGGATGAACCAGCATCAACAGTAATGTAAGGGAAATGGCTGGAAGATGTACATTTGAAAAAAATTATATTAAAAAAAACCAGCATGAAGAAGCCCCATCTGTGATTTGTTCAGATTTGTTCCTCATCCGATCTTGTCCTGCCTGAGATAAACCGCTCAGGCAGATTTCAGACAGGAAGGTAAGGGATTGAAAAACATGAAAACTTCAATCCTTCCCATTCATAATTTTAATAAAATGGCAAATTCTAAGCTATTATTATTGTAAAAATGGGCATTTATAGTGCAGCAGTGGGTTTGATGTTTTACAAGTATTGTCTCACTGAATGTTCACACATAATATGACAGTGGCTATTTTTACCCTCTTTTATAGAAAATGAGTCTGAAATTCAGTAAGATACTACTCTTAACCACAAAAACAACTAAATCCAAAATATTCCTCCCTGAGGTTTTAAATAGGGTCAAAGAAATTCCCATCAGCTTTCAAAAAGCAGCTTTGTGTATATTAGTAGGTATCAGTTCATGTATGAGCATGTTGAGTTGTGGCAAGTGCCTGGTTATACCCAACAGCTCACAAGCTGAATTACCACAAGAATACATTCCACTAGGATTGTTGGATTTGTGTGGCAGTATTATCGCATTGTTTGTGCAGTGGTATCATAGATATTGGGCATTAATAAAGATGCCATTATTTCGCTTGTATTATCAGAAGCTTTATGACCTGAGTTTCAATTTTGTAAGATGGAATTTCCTAATGCATTTATGCAGCGTATCACATTCACCATTGCTTATCCTTCACCTCAAATCTATTTCCTTTTTGTTGAAATCATTCTAAATGTATTCCACAAATATTTACAGTGTGACTGCCATGTGTGAGGCACTAAACTAGGTGCTAGGAATCTCTATTTAAGAAAACACAGCCTCTGCTTTCAAGTAATTTCCTCACAGGAGTAAATTGAAAGGTAAAATGGCAACTGCATATATGTTAGGCTTGCATTTTGCCAAGAAGGTATTGTCAATTTTGAGAGAATGAGTTTAACTGGCACATTGAATTCATTGTGAAATAGGTTAGATGGACAGGAGATTTTAATTAAAATTGAAAATATGTTTTTTTACTGCCAATTTTTGGAGTAGAGAGGATCAATGGACTATTTCAATATGATTCTCTGTCTATAGATCAGTCAATTGATCAATATCTCTCTGACCATTTATCTATCATCTATTTGTTATTTATAGACTTATTTATTTTTGTGCAGGAAATCTTCTATACTAATTGTAGCAGGATATGGTTAAGGTAATTTGTTTTGGGGTATCATACTCTAAGTAATTGGAAGTATAGGCTTTCGTTTACTAAGATGGATGAGACAATATAAAAAGCATATTGGAAGTTTTTATTAGAAGTTTGTTTTTTGGAAATGCCAGATTTGTGATATAATGTTAGGTTCAGGTGGTTTGTCCACTGAACAATTGGATAAATGAGTTTGGAGTTTCTGGGAGGACCCTGGGTTAGTGATACAAATTTGGTAGCTTATAGTACTCAAAATCACAGGTGTAAGTGTATATAGAGCAGAGAAAATATGGGTATAAAAGGTAAAAAGTCTAAAGATTTCATGCAAATCAGGGCTGAGAGGAAGAGGAAGAAGAACCAGGGCTGAGAGGAAGAGGAAGAAGAACCAGGAAAAGACATTCAGAATGAGCAGTCAGTGAGGCAAGTGGACGACTGAGAGAGTGGCCATCCAGAAGCCAAGCAAAGAAATCACTTCAAATGGGGGGAGTGATTACCCAGACCAAATGCTGATGGTTGCTTCAATAACGTGGGGACTTGACCAATGGATTCATGAACAACTATTAAGAGCAGTTTCAGTGTAGTGAGGTGGAAATCTGGCAAGAGTGAGTTCAGGAGAGAACAGGAGGCCAGAAATTATAGCAGAGAATATAGACAACACTTTCACGTACCAGGTGGTCTTCCATTAAAACTTCAATGACTATGGTCAGAATGATTTTAGTGGGCTTCTGCTCATGTGCAATAAAAGCACAGATACTTTAATGGAAACAGACCAGATGAGTAATTTACTCATTTGGAGATTCATTTTGTTTCCGTTTGGGCTCATTTATAACTCTTTGGTAATGTCTTTCAGAATATACATTTCACGACATTCTTATCAAAGTGAAAAATATTTTATATGTATTTTTTTAGGAGTCAAAAGTCCTATAACCTTGCTTCACTATCCAGTAATAGGATATTTAATAATTACCTCTTTACTCTTGAATATAATAGTTTATATTGAGAGTTTATCTTGAGAGTTAGTATAGTTTCACAGTGATTAAGAGCACATACTATGGGTTCAAATCTCAGCTCAGTTTTTGTGGGTTCTGTGACCTTAAGCAGGTTTATGTCTCAGTTTTATCATTGGTAAATGAAGATACTTATAGTACCTACCTCCTAGTGTGGTCTCAGGGTCAAATGAGTTAATAGGGTAATATATTACAAAAAAACCTAAAAAGTGCCTGGCATGTAAGAAATACTCAATATATGTTAATTATTGTTCATATTAACATTAATCAGTATTTTTAAAGTGATGATACCTATATGTAATAAATTGGCAAACAAATAAAAGTAGACTAGACTCTAAAGATTTGAAATAGAATTAAACTAATTTTAACTATGGTACTTTAGAAGTTGAATTCTTTTTTATGTGCATTTGGAGATTGCCGGACTAATTTCAAAATCAAATTAAGTAATAAAATTGCAATAATAAATTAGTGTTGATCCCTAATAGTGTGTATATTGGAGGGATGAAGGCTATTATATAACCTTCCTCATAGAATACTTGGGAAAATTAAGGAATATACTACATGTAGAGTATTTAGAACAGAGCTTTTAATTTAATAAACACTAACGTTTTGGGTATTATTATTATTGTTGTTGTTGTTGTTGTTATGTCTTTCTATGGATGGTTTTTTATTTTTTAGTTTTTTATTTATTTTATTTATTTTTTGATAGTTTATTTATTTTTGAGACAGAGACAGAGCATGAGTGGGAGAGGGGCAGAGAGAGAGGGAGACACAGAATCCGAAACAGGCTCCAGGCTCTGAGCTGTCAGCACAGAGCCCAACGTGGGGTTAGAACCCACCAACAGTGAGATCATGACCTGAGCCGAAGTCAGACACTTACCCGACTGAGCCACCCAGGCGCCCCTATAGATGATTTTTAAAAAAAATTTTTAAGTTTATTTATTTTAGATGGAAAGAGAGAGCACAAGTGGGGAAAAGGAAGAGAGGGAGAGAGAGGAACATAATCTGAAGCAGGCTCCAGGCTCTAAGCTGTCAGCGCAGAGCCCCAATGTGGGGCTCAAACTTATGAACCATGAGATCTTGACCTGGGCCAAAGCCTAATGCTTAACCATCAAGCCACCCAGGTGCCGCTAGATGATTTTCTTTGATGTTAACAATTTTATAACACCCTTACTATGGTGTTGTGGTATAGTATATTAAGGTACCCCCACTACTGATATTTCCCCTTTTTTTCTTTTTGGTAATATAACCTCCTGAGTTTTAGTTAAGCATACATCTTCCTAGCTAGAGACTACAGTTACCATTTTGTTTGCAACTAAATATGATTATGTGGCCAAGTTTTTGAGTAAGAGACGTGAACAAAAACATATAAACGAACAAAATAAATAAGTAAATAACACACACGCACAAGAGGACTTTCCATTTAAATTTTTTTTTAATGTTTATTTACTTTTGAGACAGCTGTCAGTTTGAGAGCCCTCAACACAGAGTCCTAAGGGGACTCAAACTCACGAGCCACAAGGTCATGACCTGAGCCAAAGTTGGACACTTAACTGAGCCACTCAGGCACCCCAGTACCAGACCTTTTCATTAAAATAATTGAACAGATGCATTTTGCTTTCTTTTTGTCCCTTTCCATAAGTTGTACATGATAAACCACACTGGAGCTGGACCAGGCATTATAGGCCAACACTCTAGGACAGTGGTCTATAAAATGTGGTCCTCAGAATGAGGACTATCCCCTCTAACAAATGGGACCTTATTAGGAATGTAAAATCCCAGGTCCTACACTAGACCCATTGAATCAAAAACTCTGGGGGTGGGTTTAGCAGTCTGTTTTGATAAGTCTTCCAGGAGGTTCTCACGCACATAAAGTTTGAAAACCACTTCTGTAAGGGATAAGAGCGTAGGAATGTCAAGGCCTCTGGGGCTATGGATGATCTCACAGAACAGAACCATCTGTCCTCTATAGATTACCTATTCTTACATGAGAGAAATGAATTTCTGTTTTGCTTAAACCGCTAGATTTTCGTGACCCTTTTTTTAAAATTTATTTTTGGGAGGGCACAATTTGAGGAGGGGCAGAAAGAGTGGGACAGAGGATCTGAAGCAGGCTCTGTGCTGACAGCAGCGAGCCCAATGTGGGGCTCAAATTCACAACTTTGAGACCGTGACCTGAGAAGAAGTCAGATGCTCAATGATTGAGCCACCCAGGTACTTTCTCATGACCCTTTGTAATAATAGTTTAGCATCACTCCATTTAAAGCGATAGAGTACTTTTTGGCTTCTTGGTTAATTACGAGCCAACTTTAATAGGAAATAAGCGAAATGTTACATGAGTGGATATTAAAAATCAAACACTCTTTATAGAAGGGTAAAGAAAATTGGCTTTCAGTTTGCTGGACCTACTAAGCAAAAACACACATATACACAATCATAAAAGTCAATCCCAGACACACATTACAATACATTTTTCAGCAATAGAAATATATACTTCTCAGAAGTAAAGTAATCCAGAAGTAAATCACATTCAGTCAGAATAATATGCACCTATATTTAAATAAGTTTACAATTAATAATGTCTCAGAATTGCAATTCACAATCTTATTTTATTCATTTGCTTCAGTGCAATTTAATAAACTGCAATAAATATTTCATAAGACCCTTTTATGTTTCAGAAACTGTAAAAGGTAGTGGGAAAAACAAAGATGATTAAGACATGAAAACTGCCCTAAAGGAGCTTGCAGTCTCATGAGATAATAGCAGTTGTGTATCCAGAAGCACATTATGAGTTCTATGCTTCCCAATATCCTTCCTAGCCCATTCTCTTTAAAATCGTCAAAGTAATATGTAAAAAAATATTCTTAATTTTCTCATTAGCTTTTCTTTAACACTTTAGTGATGGTAACTATGTTTGCATGGTTGTTTCTGTATCTTATAGTTAATATTAATTTTTTTATTGAGGTGTCACTTACTTATGATAAGATGCCTTCATCTTCTGTAGATATTTCTAAGCTAAGGTGATATAGGCAGATGTGGTATAACGGGTTTAAGTGAATTTAACAATGATTTTGAGCCTCAGCTCTGATATTTACTACGTAGTCTTCGACAAGTTATTTAACCTCTATAAAGCTCAGTATTCACATCCCTACAATGGTGACAATAATACCTAACTATTTTTTTTTTTAAGTTTGTTTATTTTGAGAGAGAAAAGGAGAGAGTGTGTGGATGTGAGCCGAGGAGGGGCAGAGAGAGATGGAGAAAGAGAATCCTAAGCAGGCTCCAAGCTGTCAATGCAGAGCCTGATTACGTCTTGATCTCATGAACCATGAGATCATGAACTGAGCTGAAATTTAGAGTTGGACACTCAACCCACTGAGACCACTAGGCTCCTCACCTACCTTAACTTTGTGTGTGTGTGTGTACGTGAGAACTAATCCCCTTTGGTTGTCCCTTGATTTTCACATTTCCTCATTTCCCACTCATCACAGTGGGGCTCATCTCCACCATCATCCTGAAACTCTCCCCACCAATGTCACCCTGCCCTCCAGGCTGAAGGTCAATGGACATGCCTCAGTTTAAAACTGACTCACCAAAGTCACCCAGGCCTCCAGGTTGTTGGGATAAATGGACATATTTCAACATTATTTGTGTTTGAACCTGCTGCACCATTAGGCATCTTCTTCAAGACACCCTTTTCTCTTGAGTCTTTATAAGCATATTCTCTTGTTTCTCCTATATATCTAAATGTGTCTTCTTAGTCTTCTTTTACAATTCCTCTTCCTCTTCTCCCTGCCCTTAAGTGTTTATGATTAGGGTTTTATCCCCTTAGATGCTGTTGTTGTTTTAGTTTGTCTTTCCCTCCTCTCCTTCTCTGTCCCCCCCACCCCTTATATCTCAGTCCTTCTCCTTATCTCAGTCTAGTCCCAGAAGACTTTATCTAATTCCCTGGCTGTAGATAATTTATGAAGGCTACTCTGTATTACTGTCTCTAACTGTGTACTCTTTTTGAATGCTAGATGTGTCCATTTTGTTGGATATGTCCATTGGTTTTCTCATAGGGTATTCAAATTCAACATAACTTCAAGTTAAATATGTCCTCTTCTTCCTAACCCTTTCCATTCCCCCATTATTCCCTATTTCAGTAACCTATTTGTTTAAACCCCAAATAATGGCCATTTCCATTCCTCTGTCTCCTTTACTTTGCAGACTCTTGGTGGAACTGTGGGAACACATTTGCTACGTGTTCTCCTTACATCTACTCTTACCTCCATTCTAATCCAATTTATACCCTGTAGTAAGAATGATTTATTTTGAATGCAGATTTTATCATATAACATTTGTGTTTAAAATCCTTAAATGACTTTGCCATGTTGGAAGCCATTCTGAGCCCACTAGTTGAGAAAACTGGTGAGGTTAAAGCAAGTTTGCACGGTCTGAGTTGGCATTTGCCAATCAGATGATGACCAATATCCACCCCCACTCAATTATTTCTGCTTGAGCAGTGACCCCCAAGGTACCTTGTTGATCAGTATCGGGAGTGACTTGTCCCCTTATTCTGACCCTGGTATGATGATTGCACCTTGTGAAGGAACTTATTGTGGGAACTTCTTCTTTGATTATGGGAACAGACATCGTGTCTCCAGCAGGTCCTGTTTCCTTACATACTTTCCCTTGAGCTATGAACAGGCTAATGACCCTTACTCATAAAAGATTGACCTTTACATGTACAATACTGTTTCTACCATTGCATTAGTCCAAAATGTTCATACAGGTCAACATGTAAATCAGCTAACCAAAAATGTCTCTCATGCCCTAGATATTCAAGAAATCATAAAACTAGACACAAAGGTAAATGCACTTGAAGAGGCTATTCTATGTATTGGAAATGAGCTAGACTCTTTAAAGGTATGGTTGGCTCTCCATTGGCATAAAGAATATAACTGGAAAATCAAGTCTTGCCCGGAGACAAAGAGCCTAACTTAGAGAGAAGGAACAGATAAGAGCAGAACATAAGTTACTACATATACCTTTGCTAACTGCTGATGTATAGCAGCACCTTCTCTAAGGCCTACATTCCACAAACACCTTCCCTTACCCTGGCAACTGTGATGAAGATAGATAAGAGTATCTACAAACCTATGACTTAATCTTAGTGTTATTAAAATGTGAACACGCTGTTATTTTCTTAGTTACTCAACCTCACTATAATTGGGGCAACTCTGCAAGAAGACTTCTGTAAAACATGTTTCTGTACATTTTCCAAAAACATCTTATCACAGAGAACTATCCATTGTAAAAATTCCATTTTCTGATGCCATGTTAACATTTGACCTATAAATAAAGACACCAAAACCGACAGAACAGAGATGCCTGCCTGGTGATCAGAAAGAATCTTGGGGCTCTCTCACTTTCTCTCTCACTGACACCGTCCATCCTTCAGGGACATCTGGACCTGCCGGAGCCGGCCTCCTGCATCTCATTGTAGTTTTGCTTTGCATTTCCCTAATTATTAGTAAAGTTGAACACATTTTTATGTGTCTGTTGGCCATCTGTATGTCTTCTTTGGAGAAATGTCTGTTCATGTCTTCTGTCCATTTTTTAAAAATTAGATTATTTATTTTTGGTGTTGAGTTTTATAAGTTCTTTCTATATTTTGGGTACTAATCCCTCTTCGGAAATGTCCATTGCAAATATCTATTCAGTAGGTTGGTTTTTAGTTTCATTGTTTATTTCCTTTGTTGGGCAGAAGCTTTTTATTTTGATATGGTCCCAATAGTTTATTTCTGATTTTGTCTCTCTTGCCTCAGGAAACACATCTAGAAAAACGTTGCTGTAACCAATATCAGAGAAATTATTTATGCTCTTTTCTAGTTTTTTTTCAAGGATTTTTATGGTTTTCAGTCTCATATTTAGAGCTTAAGCCTGTTTTGAATTTATTTTTGTGTATGGTGTAAGAAAGTGGTCCAGTTTCATTCTTTTGCATGTAGGTAACCAGCTTTCTTAGCACATTTGTTGAAGAGACTGTCTTTTTCACATTGCATATTCTTGCCTCCTTTGTCAAAGACTAATTGACCATATAATTATGACTATATTTCTGGACTCTCTATTCTGTTCCATTTATCTATTTTTGTGCCAGTACCACACTGTTTTGATTACTACAGCTTTGTAGTTTATCCTGAAATCTGGGATTGTGATATCACTGTTTGTTCTTTTCTGTTGAAATTCTTCTCATTCCATACAAATTTTAGGATTATTTATTTCAGTTTTGTGAAAATACTGCTCAGCCTCTGTGCAGAAACAGGCAAAAAGTGTGAAGTGTTGACACTCTTGATGGAAACTTGAAACATAGATCATCACAGGTAGATTCTTCAAATTTTCTCAGAGATTCCTGGCAGTATAGATCATGGCCACCCATTTAGCCACAAAGTCAATAACACTCTTTTTTTGGCTTTCCTTCCTTCCTGAATTTCAGCTTCTTTATTCCTTCACTCTGCTTCCTGAGGTCACCTCCCAAATAAACTTCCATGTCTAAGACCACATCAAGAGCTCTGCTTTTGGGAAATGTAACAAAAGACAGTTTCTGTGTTCTCTTTTACTTCCCTATGCCTTTCTTCTCATCTCTTTCCCATTCTTCCAGAGGACAAAAAAGAAATAAAAATATCTCTCTCAGATGGAGCGGAACTGGGGCCACCTCTGCCTTCAGTGGCTCCATGTCCACACCAACTGGGTAAGTAAGAATATTCTCAAGACAAAGATAGTTTCTTTCCCAGAAGACATTCTGGTACGAGTTAAATAGGATATTATTCACTCTTTGACATGGTTGAAAAGCCAATGTATAATGTATTCTTGCCTCTCTCCCTAGGTTCATATAATATGTCTCATTGCTGTTTTTGTCCCGCTCCAGCCAGACATGCTGATTTAGTTTAGCTCCTTAAATGTATTGCTCTTTGTCAGATTCTGTTGCAGATCCATGCAACTCCTCCCTTCTTGTCTAATTCTTATGTTTTATTCTGGTTTTAGCTTAAATGTTAGTTCTTCAGGAAGTTATTCCATCACCTCCTTACCATATGCTTCCATATTGCATGACCTTCCATTACCCTTATCCCATTTTTAATAACTTCCCGAATAATAAAACCCTATAGAACATAACTCCATAAGGAAAAAACTCACAGGTACTCTAGATCCCATTGCCTGGTGTATAGCAACCATCCAGCAAACACTGTTAAATGGAAATGGATTAATCAGTATGAATTGAATTGCAAGAGAGAGGACTGGGATTAAGGCCAGGTTTGATGGTTGCAAAGGTAATCTCTACTTAGTAGTTTTTGATGACATTTTGTAAAAAGTATTATTCCAAAGAAGGTAATTTTTGAGAAATCAAAGGCATGAGGGGGGTGTTTGTAAAAGTATGCAAGCAAATAAACTACTGTTAGCAGGAGTAGGATAGACAGATAGCAATATAATTCTCTTCTCCAAGTGAAATCCTTTTATTTTTGATTGCATGAAAGCCTGTTTTCTCTTTAAATGCTCGTCTTGTTCCATCTCCCTTTGTTTCCACCAATGGTTTCTTGTGATTTAACACTCTGAAATCCCTGAAAGAGTTACCCCAAGTTGTAGGACTCTTATGAAACTGGTTACTTAGAGGTAAGACAGAAAAAAAAGAAAATAGTTGTCACACTTTTAAATTCTGTGAAGTTAATTTTCCTTCCTAAGTGTATTTTCTCTACTAGAAGTAGTCTTTCTAGTTAGAGCAATGCTTAATGCAAACTATGCCTTGAGCAAATTATTCTGGGGATTTGGACACCGTAGCAAATAGCTAAGATGAAAGGACACTGAATAAAACTTATGTTTCCTTCTGACTTATAATGGGTGGGCAGTCATGGTAACTAATATCCATTTCCCCTAACCAAATATCTCTTTCATCTAATGCATTAGATTAATTGCCACTGATGCTTTGGATTTTGCCAGCAAATTCTAAGCATTAAAATCACACAGTGCAAAACATTTCCATTTCAATTCTTCAAGGTTATTAGCTTGTTTAAGCTTCAATTTATACACGTTGTTTTTTTCAAAATAACATTTAACTTCTTGTTAATGATAGATTGAGCATTGAAAATGACCCAAAGGAATACAAAAATAACACCAAACTTTCATCCCGAGGAGCAGGTAAAGAAGTATGCTGTCAGTGTGCCAAAAATTATTAGGGAAATGTATGCAAACTATATCTCAGGGAAGGCAAGAGTGAACTAAGGGGTTTCTAGCTAGTGATATGATACATAAGGAATTTCTTGGAATGGATACAAAAATGTCCATAACTATTTTTAAGAATTCTGCCAGAGATGGGATTAGGAGAACGAGGTATCAGGAGGGAAAGGTGGGATCAAAAGAGGGTTTATGTAGATGACCCAGTGGAGGGGAAGAAAATGATTATACGACAGAAAAAAGGAAATAATGCTATAAATCTTCCTCACAGGGCAAAGGTAGATACAACACAACGTGTGTGTGTGGAGAAGCTGGTCTTGCGTAGGCTTGTGGGTAGTTCATTCATACACAAGAGGAAGACTAAGCACAGAGCTAACAGGAGCTGATAAGTAGGTCATTGTGGTGGAAGCTTAAGGAGGGTTTGTTCTCATTGTTTCGATTTTCCATAAATGAGAATGAGAGAAAAAGTGTTAGGTGTTTGAGAAGGAAGAGGTATGAGGCAATTGAGTTTTCCAGTTTCACTGTGGGCAAGGGAAAACAGTATGAAAATGTCACACAAAGTTAAAATGATGAGTAAGACCTATGTATATTAAAACATAAGTAGAACTGAGAAATATAAAACTAGATGAACTCGAGGTACAGAATGATACATAGAGTATATTATTTATGTGAATCTAAAGCATTCATCCATGTTCATAGGAAGCTGTATGTGTATGCGGAAATATTTTTAAAAACCTCTTGCAGAATATATACTAAAATGATGGCAGCAGTTGATGGGGTGGAAGGCAGCTCAGAAGGCGGTAAGAGGTGGAAGCAAAGGTGGTTGGCTAAAGAGAGATTTAGATTTTTCTGAATTGTTTTATTTCTTTAAAACAATTTGCAGCAAAGATGACAAGGGTGAACAACTAATAATTCAGAATGATGTCAGAGATAGAAATATGGGGCTATAATCTATTTTATGTATTTTTGCTATTTTTCAAGACAAAATGCATATAAAATGGAAAGAAAAGTTGATAGAGATTTAGAGAAAAATATAAATTCTATACTGAACCTTCAATCTTAAAAATATCCAAAGAACAAAAGTTAAGTAAGTAGTTAGTTATTAAAAATAATATACTGCTGTACATGTCCTATGTTTATTTTTAGTAAATACCATACCCTTTGTAAATTCTAAAAGTCAAAATAGTACAGCCTGTATCTTCCTGGAAAAATGCAAATTAAATATAGGATGGCACAGCTATAAACAACACTTCATTCAGAAGTTTGTAAATATTTCCCCCACAAAATTAAGACAAAACAAAGTAAAATTCTTATGTTAAAGGGGAAGACACATTGTGAATTATAAACTAAGTAAAAAAATCATGTTGATGAGACGATTCCATGTCAAAATGATTGTAATGCAGCCACATTTGCACTTAATAACATTATTTTGTTTTGTTTTATTTTAAAGAAGAGACATGGAAGCATGCTATTTTATTAAGAACACAGAGATCGCAGAGTTTGAAGTCACTGGGTTTTTTGGATTTAAAAGAAAAAATTTTAGAGAGGTGGGGGGAAAGGGACAGAAGGAGAGAGAATCTTAACCAGGGTCCATGCTCAGCATGGAGCTCAGCCCAGGCTTGATCCCATGACACTGGGATCATGACCTGAGCCGAAATTAAGAGTTGGAATCTCAACTGACTGAGCCACCCAGGCACCTCTTGTTTTCTTTTTAAATAAAAACAACATGGGGGAAAGAAAAGAAGAAGGGAAAGAGGAAGAAAAGAAAGAAAGGTAGGTAGGAGAAAGGAGAGCATCACAATTCCCAACTTCAAGCTGTATTACAAAACTGTAATCATCAAAGCAGTATGGTACTGTATTTCCTTTTAATCTTAGTTCAGAAAACAAAGAACAATGAAGGAACCCTAAGGATGTAGGCAAATGTGTTAGCATCAATAACAACTTCACCTTAATGAATTAGAAAGATAGAAAGACTCTATAAATAATATGCACACCAAGGTTCATAGCACAAATATATTAAAATGTAAAATCTTCATTAAAATGAATTAAAAGCAAAATAGTTAAATTGTGAATATTAGAAATAGGCTTTGGATTTGTGCTCCATAAGTGTGAGGATTTTTGTCTGTTTTGTTTGCTGTCCTATATCCAGACCTGGGATCATTAATGGCACATAACAGCCTTCACTCCATCTTGGTTGGGTAATTATGAATCAGATTTTAAACACATAAGGGAAAATTAACATCACTTTGCTAATAACCACTGACTTCTAAATATAAAGGTTATATTCTAGAAAAACATAAATTACCAAAGGAGAAGCTCTCCCCACTCTCATCCCACATCTGTGTCTTCAGGTTACTTAATGGATCCAGCTTGAGATCACAAGACAGGGCAGTGTTGAAGCATACAGGGGAGAGAATAGCATGAGGCTCTGGTTCAAGAGGAGTTTATTTCAGATCTCAGCACTATCACTTATTAGATACATGACTAGTGTGTGTAGTACCTTGACTCTACCTTTCTCCATCACTGATTTCTTTGTTATTTTTTCTCTAAAATTTTGTTACAGAAAATCAAACATATGGATAATTGAAAGAATTATCAATTTAACACTGATATATCCATCACCCGTATTTACAATGAACTTTTTGCTGTATTTGCGTATCATCTACTAATTCATTTTTTTAATTTATTAAGCCTCGTATTTTTGGTGCATGTCTCTTTTTAATTTTTAAAATTTATTTTATTTTTTTAGTCACTGATTTTTAATCTAAAATGGCAGCTAACATAGGAAGTAAATAAGAGTATCATAGAGGAATATAATTTTTAGAATTAAGTGAGTTAAGTACTTAAACAGAATGTTAACTAGTGCATTGTTATGCTTTTTTCACTAAAATGATAATACACAAGGTGTATAATAATACACACAGTGGTTTTTACTTTCCCTCTGGATTCCTGAATTACATTTCTTTCTGAATGACTATGATAAAGAGATGAAGGAAGCAATTCATATCTAGTTTTTTTTTGTTTTCCTGCTATGCTTTTCTCTTACCTTGAACCCACATCTCTGAGGAATATTATTGGATATGGAGACTTCTCCAATTCCTAAAACACTACTTCCACCCCAAGAGTTTTTGGCTAGTATTTGGTTTCTTCCTTCACTTTGAATGCATCTACAGGAATTCTTCAAAGATATTTGGAAAATCATGTTATTTATTTAACAAGTGTTTATTGATTAACCCTTTTATGACTGGTAGTATAAAGCAAGAACAGCAACAATGCCTTCATGAAGTTTACTCTATAGCATTAGAAACAAACAACAAACTATTTAATAAATATATAAATATGAAAAAGATGAAATCATTGTGTAACATAAATACTTTACTGTCAGACAGAGTAGATGGACACAAGGGTAGGGGGTTTCAGTTTCTTATTGGGCTAAGATGGTTAGAGAAAGCCTCTTTAAGGAAGTGAAATTACATCTGAGAAGTAGGGCAGGTGGGTAGTCCAGATGCAAGAGGAGATTATCAGCACTTGCATTTTTCTTTCTTTTAAATGGTTTTTATTTGTTTCTGAGAGAGAGAGAAAGACAGAGAGAGAGAGTGAGAGAAAGACAGAGAGAGAGAGAGAGAGAGAGAGAGAGAGAGAGACAGCGTGAGCAGGGGATGGTCAGAGAGAGAGGGAGATACAGAATCTGAAGCAGGCTCCAGGCTCTGAGCTAGCTGTCAGCACAGAGCCTCACGTGGGGTTTGAACCCATGAACCATGAGATCATGACCTGAGCCGGTCACTTAACCAACTGAGCCACCCAGGTACCCCAGCACTTGCATTTTTCTAAGGGTGGGAAAGAGTTTGTTGTGTTTGCTATAGGACTGAAGACCATTCAGTATAAAGGCAGCACAGTGGCAAACAGGGGAATGGCTCTACTTGAGGTTAGCAAGGTTGTTGAGACAAGTCACACAGGGTCTGTTCTCAACTGTAAGGAGGTAGATGTTTTTATAACTGTGATAGGAAGTTACTGAAGGGTTTTTAAAATTGGTGTGATACTCAATTTATATTTTAAAGACAAAAGGCTGGCTGCCCTGTGGTAAGAGGATTATGGGAGAACATGTTTGGGAATCTATAGTCTTTGTTCATGGTAGTGTTTTAGGCTAGTATGATAACAGTGGGAGGGAACTGGATTTTTGACATGTCTATAGAATCCATAACGTTTGATGATGGGTTGGATGAGGGGAAGAGGGAAATGAAAGAATCACTACTTCCTTTAAACCTCTTACTAGGCCAAGTAGATAGATGAAGATAGCATTTGGTGAGGTGGGAAGAATCAGAGAGGACCATGTCTTCTGAAGAAAGAGAAATAAATATTTAAATTTTGGACATGTTAACTTTGAGATTCTTATCAGACATTTCTGGCAAATTATATTAATTGTTCTCAACTATTTGCTGACTCTCTATGTGGGAAGGTTATGTTCTCCTGCCCCATGGATATCAGGCTTTGCCATATGATTTGCTTTGGCTGATGAAATGTGGGTAGAAGGATATATGCCACTTCTAACAAAAGGCTTTAAGAATTATTGTAAGGTTTTCCCATCATTCTTTCCCATCTGTCATAAAAGGAGCATATTCCAGATAGAGATTGTCCCTTCAGACTTTATTCAAGGTTGGAAAACATATATGGATCAGAGCTCTTCAGCTGACAAAGAGGCAACATTTAATGGGGTGTAAATAAATCTTTGGTATGTGTGCTGAGATTTGGGTATTTTTGGTTACTATATTATAACTTAGCATAACATAAGCCAACTAATACAGTATCCTAGTGGATATGTTGTATAAATGGTTGGAGATAGAAGTTTGGGTCTTAGTGAAGAAGTCAGATTTTAAAATATGAATTTGAAATTCATCAGCAAATAGATGTATAAAGACAAGGCATTCGATGAAATCATCTCATAAATGTGTGAACCAGGCAAAAATGAATGGGTAAGAAACTCTTTAATCAGTTTGAGTTGCATGACAGAATACTGCAGACTGGTTACTTATAAACAGAAAATAATTTCTCATCATTCTAAAGGCTGGGAAATCCAAGGTCAAGTCATTGGCAGATTTGGTATCTGGTGACACACCACTTCCTGGTTCAGAGATGGCTTTTCTTTCAGTTTACTCACATGGTAGAAGGGATAAGAAATCTCTTGGGGTCTCTTTTATAAGGTCAATAATCCCAGTCATGAGAATGCCACTCTCGTGACCTAATCACCTCCTATAGGCTCCACCTCCAAATAACCACTACATCGGGAATTAGCTTTCAACATATGAGTTTTAGGGTGACACAGACATTCAGTCTGTACAGGAACTGAGCCCAGAGACATCTCAACAGTGGAGTTTTAAAGAAAAGAGGCTGCAAAGAAGACTGAAAAGGAGAACATAATGAAAAAGTGAGAGAAGAAGAGGAAGGGGTGGCTGTGTCTAGAGCTGCAGAATTGTTAGAAAGAAAGTGGTTCTTCAGCCTAGAATACCGGAAGTCTTGTCCATTGTGACCTTGACAAGATCAATTTCATTTGAGAGGCAGGAGCAGATTTAGACTGGCATTTATTGAATGTGTGATGAAGACTTCCTCCATTTTTATATATCTTTTGGTCATTTCAGTTAGGATTCAGGATATGAATAAAAATGTGTGTTCGAGCATCCACTTACATTTACCATAAAACAAGGAAGTTTAAATGCTTTAACAGGGTAGCATAGGAACCTTTGGAAACTTTATCTGTCAATATTCTTATGTGCATTTTTTTCTACATAAAAATGGTTATTAGTGTGGGATTCAGTATTTTATTTTTCTCTCAAAAATGCTATTACTTCCCAGGATGCTAAAGGTGACATGAGTCCATATTAATTCCCCCTGAGTCTACTCCTTTTGTCTGGAAATATTATTGTGGACATTTCTAGACTTAAAACTACAATTTCAGAAAAATCTCATTATGGGGGATATGTCCATCAAACAATTTTCTTGTCACTAAGTACTCCATAAATACACTTAATGGGCAACATTGCAATAGCAGTAGGAAACCTAGCACAAAACTAGTTATTTATGCACTTATCTTGCAAAAATGTTTTCTATTAGATTTCTCTCTTCTTGAAAAAAGAGCTAATAAAAAATCCCTATTACTATTTGCAGTGTAGTCTTTGCTGATAATATTGTCCCAACCTTGACTGTCTCTCTCAATTGGTAAATAAGCCCAAATGGAATTTTCACATCTCCTATAGTAACATATTCTTTTATGACATTTCTGACAAAAGCTTTGCAGGATTTTGTGTTATGGATTCCTAGTTGAGAAGACAATAGAGGCACAGAAAGCAATAATAAACACACCTCCAGTAGTAGATAATGGTTTTCAAAGTGTGCTATATTCTTTTGAATAGAGATTATGTGTGTAAATACTGCGGTTCAGAAGGCAGAGTCAGAAATAACCGCAATTGAGGACAACAGAAGATGATTTTTGTAAACAAACAAAAAACTTAAGATTTTTTTTCACAGAAGATGAGTATCACAGCAGATAAAAACCTATCATGTAAACACTGAAGGTGCTGGATGAAATAATTCCCCCATATCATTTCTTCTAAATGTTTCCCAGGGAATTGTAAATTTTATGGGTCATGAAAATTGTCAAAACCAACACCTCAATTATAAAGCAATCTCAGCAGTAGAGGACAGAGTCAAGAGCCCAGAAACATATCAGAAAAACTGTATACAGCAGAGCGTATGTCATAAGTATTACCTACTCATCATCTAGGTATGGATATGGGACCTACTGTGTGACTATCAGCGTGCCAGGTGCTACAACAGAGGAGTAATCAGAAATGGTTTTTCTCAAGGATCCTACTGCCTACTGCAGAAAAGGGGGACAGCTATGTTGATAGAATTACAAATATCAACTTGGGAATCAGTGGTAAATTTAATTAGAAAATATGCACAAATTTTAGATATCCCTTTAAAGCTGTTTTCCCCTGAAACTAATTATATTATTATGTGATTATTTCTATGACACAGGTGAATATAAGCACACAGTCACAGAGGAGAGAGTGACAAAAAGCATTTGGGACACTTAGAGATGCGACTTCATAAAGGTGATAGCATTTACAAATACAAATGAGGCAAGGGAGGGCATTCTCTGATGTTTTTTTCTGTAAAGAGGTATATAGAAATAAAACAAGTTGCACATATTTCAAGTCCTCAATCAGTTTTTGATATATTTACATCACCACAGTCAGGATAATGAACATTTTCATTATCCCCCAAAGTTTCCTCGTGCCCCTTGGTAATCTATCTTTCCTTCTAACCTCCTTCTCCAGGCACCCATTGATTTGTTTACTGTCACTATGGATTAGTTTGCATTTTTCTAGGATTTTATATAAATGACATCATCCAGTATGCACTCAATTTTGCCTTGCTTCCTTTACTCAGGATGATTTTGAGAGTTATCCATGTTATTGTGTGTATTAATAGTGTATTCTCATTCACAGCTAAGTAGTAAATAAGTGGCCAGTTCATTATAGATATACCATGATTTGCTTTCTTTTCCTCTATTAGAAAACATTTAGGCTATTTCCAGTTTGGGGCTAAACTTCTAGGAACATTTGTATACAAATCTTTTTGTAGATTATTATTTTTTTTCTGTTTGGTAAATACCTAGAAGAATAACAGCTGGGTGGCATATATTAACTTACTTTTATTTTTAACTGACCCAGATTCCTCCTTTTGTCTTAAAAAAATGTTTATTTATTTATTTTGAGAGAGAGAGAGAGAGAGAATGAGCAGGGTATGAGAGGAGAGGGGGGAGAGAGAGAGGGAAAGAGAGAATCTCAAGCAGGCTCCCTGCTGTCATTGAGCCCCCTGACACAGGGCTCAAACTCAAACTGTAAGATCATGACCTGAGCCAAAATTGATAGTTGGACCCTCAATCAAATGAGCCAATGAAGTGCCTCTTGTCTTATTTTTTCCCCCACAAGCCTCTCTGTGTCCCCTTAAGCACACAATAGAAATGTGTAAGTGTAATTGTCCAAACATGAATGAATCAGAAAACTATGGAATGTGGGAGAGTACACAGACAAAAGTATTTCTTGTTCTCTTTAAGACCTGACTGGGTATGTGTCTTTAATACCAGTACAATTTAAACATACAACATTCTCAACATTTCTTGTTTCTATCTTCCTTAGTGAATTAGATCAATTTTTAAAAGCAATACTGGTGCTATGAAAGCAAATTTGGTGTTCTATACTTCTGTCCTACTTGTTTGGTCAATTCCCAATATGTTTCATCCAAATCGTCTTTTTTGAATTCATAAAAGAGAAGTTAGACTCTGAAAGAGAAAATAACACAACTGGTTTCACTCTAAAATCATGACTGCAAACTACAAACTTAGTATTGTTTGGAAATCCTACTACATTCCTCCAGTGACTTTTCATAACATACTTTTAGAAGAAAATTACATGACACGTCAGAGTGTCCCTGTTTCTAGTGTCACCCTTGGTCTTACCTCCCTTCCCACCTCCCCCAAATTCTTTTCTCTCCTTCTTTCCCTTCTCCTCACCTCTTTTCTTCCCTACTCTTTAATTTTTTTTCCAGAAATATGATTAATTACCTCTATGACCTTGGAAGTGTTACTTCTCTTTGCCTTAGAGTGTTCATTATTAAAACTGGAATGATAAGAGTAACCTCCTATATGGTGTTACAGTGAGGATTTAGTAAGTTAATGCAAGTAAATTATTTTAAAAAGTACCTACCTTATAATAAATATTCCATAAATATTTTGCTACTTATTTTTCTTTTCTATGCACACCCTCTGGATAATATCATAGAGTTCTATGTAATTAAATACTATATCCTGATCATGTTATTCACTAAATGCTAATGTCTCCCCAGATTCATATTCTGAAAATCTAACTCCTAATGTGATGGAATTAGGAGGTGAGTCCTTTGAGAAGAAATTGGGTCTTGAGGGTGAAGCACTAATGAGTGAGATTAGTGCCCTGATAAACTCCAGGGAGATCTCACTTTCTCCACCATGTGAGGACAAAGTGAAAAGACAGATGTCTAAGAAATAGGGAGTGGCCTCTAACCAGAAGCTGTATTCCAGTGTCTTGATCTTGAACTTTTCAGCATTGAGAACTGTGAGAAAAAGTTTATTGTTATAAAGCACCCAGTGTATGATATTCTTTGATAGTGGTCCAAACCAACTAAAATGTATCATAGTTGTGATGATTCTCAATCTTACGTCTGTCAGTTATAACCATCCTATAAGCACTAAATCCACATATAAAGCCGCTTGCTTCACATCTCCCTTTGCTATCCAATGAACATCATAAATTTAACATACACACATAGGAACTCTTATGTTCCAAAGTCCTACCACCAAGCAAATGATGCACTTCTTCCCATTTTTCCTGACTTGGTAAATGGTGTCTTTCTCATCCTGTGCAAATCAGAAATCTTTTTTCTCACATATGCTACTCTCAACCCATAGCAAAATCCTGTCAGTTTTAACTCCTACAAATGTCTTAAATTTATCCATTTCTTTCCATGTCTGTTGCCATCACCATCATGCAAACCATTACCCACTCTTATCCAAAATACAACCACTTATGGGTCTTTTCATTCTATCTTTTGTCCTACCTTCCAAATGTCATACAACTGTCAGAGTGATATTCTATTATTACACATACTTCATCTCTTTCCTTTAAAAAATTCCTTGATTGGATTATAATCTAATTAAGATTCAAATAGAACCCCCTCCCATGCCCCGCTTAATTTTCCTTCTCTCTAAAAGATAATTACAAGTCATTTTGCTTTTTCCTGGAATCCACTGCACATCAGCAATTTTGACTGTTTCTAAGTTCTTCAAACATGTTCAGTACTTTCCTAGTGCAGAGACTTCACACACACTATTTTCTCCAAATGAAGTGATTCTCCCTAAATCTTCACCTGATGAACTCTGAGCCTTTATATCCCAGCTTAAATACCACTTCTGAAAACTCTTTCTTAACTGCAGGATTGAAATTAGGGCCTCCTATAACTCCATTAGGACATCAACTTTTTTTCCTTTGTGGCATTTATCATAATTTGTAATTTTATCATATTATTTGTGTGTCTTTAATGACTGTCTCCCCTTCATGGATAAGAGGGCCTTGAGAAATAATAGATGAAATTGATGGAACAAATAAATACAGTGAAGAAAATGTAATGTGAGAGATAAGGTGAACAGGCATAAGTGTAATTTGTTTTCCTAAAATAGGGAAACCAACCAATGGGACAGAAAAAAACAAGAAAGAAATGCATAGATATATATCAGTAGAGAATAATCAACATTTATATATGGACTGGCAAGTTATTAAATTTCTAAGAAAAGAGAAATGCTCATATATTCAGGAACAAAGGCGTATTGTCTGTAAGGGTGAAAAATTTTGGCTAACTTCAGATTTTTTTCACTACAACATAAACACCAGAAGAAAAAGAAACAATGCCTATAAAATTGTGTGGAAAACAATGTGAATGTGACCTAATAATAATATATCCAATGGATATGAGTTTCAAGTATGAAGACAATGAACATATATCTCCTGAAACATCACCCAACTCAAGGGAGATGACAGTTAGTAACTCTTGGAAATTTTCCCCACTGGGCCAAATGCAGCTAATTCAGTGTTGAATCAGAATGCAGAGCCCTGAAAAGGAGAAACTATGGGTGAGAACTTAATTAATTTTCAACCAGAACTAAGACTAAGACACATGTGGGAACTGCGATTATAGAACAGAATATAGTTGTATTACACCTTGACAATGTAAAAATAGTAACATAAGTAATAATATTTGGCAGGAGAGATGAGAAGGCAGGAAGAAGTATAAGAGCACTAATTTCCTCATCATTTCTGTACTCAATTAGTAAATACTTAGCACCTAGAAACAGTGCTATAAAGTTTCTGTCAGGACTATTATGGTCTAGTGAAATAAGAGAGACAGAGAGCACATTTAAAATGCAAATAATTATATTTAGTGGACAAATGCCTCAAAGGAATGAAAATCAGGATAATGAGAAAGCAAGCAACAAATATGGGAAGGGAGAGATAAATTAGTAAGAGCATCAAAGAAGACATCTATGGGAAAGAAATTTACTGTCTGTTAAAATTAATGACTCTGTCCTCTTAATGTTTGAACTATAGCTTCTCTTATGTTTTTAAAATGCTATCCCTTGTGATAAGGACATATTTTAATTTGTCTAATGTTTATTTATTTTTGAGAGAGAGAGAAAGAGAGAGAGAGCATGAGCAGGGGAGGGGCAGAGAGACAGGGAGACACAGAATCTGAAGCAGGCTTCAGGCTCTGAGCTGTCAGCACAGAGCCTGTTGGGAGCCATTCTGAGTGCACTAGTCGAGAAAGCTCCCGGTGAGGTTAAAGCAAGTTTGCATGGTCTCTTGCCATCAGATGACGACCGATATCCACCCCTATTCAATTATTTCTGCTTGAACACCAACCCCCAAGGTACCTTGTTGATCAGTATCCGGAGTGATTTGTCCCCTTATTCTGGCCTTGGTATGATGATTGCACCTTGTGAAGGAACTTATTCTGGGAACTTCTTCTTTTGATTATGGAACAGACATCATGTCTCCAGCAGGTCCTGTTTCTCTCCATACTTTCCTTTGAGCTATGAACAGGCTAATGACCCTTACTCATGACCTTTACATGTACAATTCTGTTTCTACCATTGTGTTAGTCCAGAGTTCATACAGCTCAACATGTAAATCAGCTAACCAAAAATGTCTCTCATGCCCTAGCTATTCAAGAAATCATAGACAAAAAACTAGACACCAAGGTAAATGCACTCGAAGAGGCTATTCTATGTATTGGAAATGAGCTAGACTCTTTAAAGGTATGGTTGGCTCTCCAGTGCCATAAACAATATAACTGGAAAATCAAGTCTTGCCCGGAGACAAAGGGCCTAACTTAAAGAGAAGGAACAGATAAGGGCAGAACACAAGTTAACACATACAACTTTGCTAACTGGTGATGTATAGCAGTCCCTTCCCTAAGGCCTACATTCCACAAAAACTGTCCCTTACACTGGCAACTGTGATGAGGATGGATAAGAGTATCTACAAACCTATGTTTAATCTTAGCGTTATTAAAATGTATATGTTATCCTGTTTTTCACTAAGAGCATCTTGTTATTTTCTTAGTCACTCAACCTCACTATAGTTGAGGTAGTTATGCAAGAAGACTTCTGTAAAACCTGTTTCTGTACCTTTTCCAAAACATCTTATCACAGAGAACTATCCATTGTAAAAATTCCATTTTATGATGCCATGTTAATGTTTGACCTATAAATAAAGGCACCAAAACTGACAGGACAGAGATGCCTGCCTGGTGATCAGAAAGAACCTTGGGGCTCTCTCTCTCTCTCGCCAACACCGTCCATCCTTCAGGGACCCCAAACCTGGCTGGAGCTCGACTCTGGCAAGAGCCCAATGCGGGGCTCACACCCACAAACCATCAGATCAGGACCTGATCCGAAGTTGGATGCTTAACTGACTGAGCCACCCAGGTGCCCCTTTTTAATTTTTTCAAATATTTATTTATTTTTGAGAGAGGAGATAAAGGCATATTTTAAAAAAACAAGTCATTGAATCATTCAGTTTTACCTTAGATTCAATGCAATTTTTTTATGTTAAATTACACTAAAATCAAAATACATGATATTTAACAAATAGCATGTGGAGAGTGATACTTATAAAAATTTCTACCTATTTATCTACCTCTGAGTGTCTATTTATCCTTCAAGTGATGACAGTGCCGTCAAGTGTCTGTCACAGAGAATATTAGGAATATTGTTTACTCGTTTTAACAATGTGGCTTATGGATCATGCTAGAATTCCTTAAAATAAACAATTTTATAAAACAAAAGATATAGTCTATTACCCATTCTCCCTAAAAAGAACCTTTTATAACTGTTCCCTATTTTCTAACATGTTATACTGCGGCTAACACTTTAAGTCCGAATGGCTGATTTCATTCTATATTTTTCTATCTTTATTCATCAGGGTTAACCTGGCATGGTTTGTTTGTGAGAGGAAATGGATATTCCTTTCAGATATAAATTTTTTTTTTGTCAGGAAAATAAGTTTGAGGAAAGCAATTGACAGAACATTTTGAGCACAATTGTCCTATTCTTGAACCAGTTTCATATTCATAAAACATTTGACTCTAACTTAAAAAGTGGCAAACAGACTCTGTGACAGAAAAAATGTTCATCTTAGGATGTGCCTGCTCTAAATAGCAAAACAATCATTGTAGAGTAAACACTTAGTTTAGTCATTATGAAATACTTCCTATTTTCCAGGCTGAGCAGCCTAAGAATTAGTGTCTTATGTACAGGGTCACTCAGTGAAACTGGTGTTGAATAAGAATGCTCAGTGTTTCCGTATACCTTATATTGTATATTTACATCATTGACAAATGTGGTGACTGTGTTCCAAATGAAGAAAAAAAAGCATAGACTATAAGATAAACCTGTGCTTATTAGCAGTTGTATGTTAACATTATCCTATCAAAAAGTTTAACATGCAAACAAAAGAAGTCCAAAGCTAAGACTCACTTTGTTGTTTCTGCATACCTTTGCAGAAAAACAGGAAATTTTACAATATGTTGAAAATTAATAATATTAGAGAAGGGACTAATCAAAAATAGTCAATAATAAGTAAGACAAAGACAGCGAGGGCAAAAGAATCCTGCATAACTAGGTTGGTCCCTCTGAATTCCAAAAGCATTAAAGTAATAGTCTATTTGTGGATATTACTTGCATCCTGTCTGGATGGATTTTTGTGGTTCTGAAGTTATACAGAACTGGCCCTACAAGTAACCAAAAGTCATTATCATCAGTTGGCAAGGAAATGCATAATCAACAAATAGTATTTTGAGACCTTTGAGGTTATAGGCTGTCAATAGGTATTGTCCCTATTTTCTGCCCAAGTTTGGAACTGATTTATTTAGATATTCAGACCGATTGGAAATTTAAGCGTTTGCTTTATTATTGATACAATCTATGGGGGGCAGACATGTCTTAGGGCTTGCTGATACTTTCTACTCCCCATCCCTCCTGAGCCCTCAGTCTAGAACTTGGGACCTCACATCTGAGGGAAAATTTGGATTTCAGAGCAGACACATTAACCCAGAACCTGAATGAAAAGAGAAGAAAGTAGAAGTGCCTTGGTGGCTCTATCATTTAAGTTCCAACTTTGGCTCAGGTCATGATCTCAACTTTGAGAGTTAGACCCCTGTATTGGGCTCTGTGCTGAGAGCTCAGAGCCTGGAGCCTGCTTAAGATTCTGTGTCTCCCTCTCTCTCTGCCCCTCCCCAGCTCACACTCTGTCTGTGTCTCTCTCTCTCTCTCTCTCAAATAAAAAGAAAAAAACAAAAAAAAAAAAAAACAGAAGAAAATAGCCTGAAGCACCAGTGCTTATGAACTTTTAATAGATGGACGTCACCCAGTTGAGAAATAGAAATGAAAGATGTCTCCCCTTTATCAGGTAGCTCACTAGTTTTTCGTTAGCAGCAGCAAGAAAAACATAAGAGTTCATATTAGCTTCTACTTGGAAACATGAGAAGTAGGAAGTAAGCATTGCCCTCATGATAAACAATTTCCCCATGTGTTTTATAGTCTCAAACTTTTAAAAACATTATTTGAAACCATAGTATGTATTTATATTACAATTTCACTTGCTAAAACACACGCATACACGCACTTTGTTATAAAATATCTTCAGAAGAAAAGTATAAGACAAGTATGTTTTAGTTGGAAAAAATCAAAAGAAAAGGAATATGGGAAATGAAAATTCAAAGCACAAAATAAAAAAATAACTGCTCTGTGTGAGTGTGTCAGATTCTCGAGAAGAGCCTGGGTCAAATTTTATTCTCCCTACTGGTATTGTTTCAGTTCAGAAAAACGTTTTTTTTTTTTTTTTTTTAAATAACATGACATATTTTTTAGCTGCAATACATAACAATTAAATGATGTATCAATAGAAAAGTCACAAACAAGGCATGGCAGCTCATTCTGATGTCATTAATATATGACTCAGTTGATTCTGTAATTTTTGTCAGCCTAAGTGACATAATTGATTGGATCTACTCAATTTTTAGAATGTGCTAACTTGATGACTGCAAAAACCAGGCTTGTTATGTTTTCCAACTGCAGTTTCTTTTTATAGAGGCTTGTGTTGAACCAGACAGCCTCAACTCCTCTGAGGCAGGATCAGCACTAGTGCAGCAAGTTGTTCAGGGGAAAGAAATTTGTTTGGTGGATAAATCAAGAGTGGGAGCCAGAAAAAAAGTGTCAGGAATCTCATGTTATAAGGTAATGGAGACAAACGGTAGCTACAGTCATCAGGGCTTTTTGAATTAAAGGGGTCTTTCTTGCTAGAGGCTGAATTTAAAGAGTTCACCTGTATATACATTTGTACGGCCTTGTCTCAGAGAGCCATACAATGAATCCTATATGGCAATTGAGACTTTCAGAGAAGGGAATCATTAGAATTAATGATCATGAATGAAATTTGATACAGTGATATTGAGTAATGCTTTGAGTTTTGAGAAGCAATTTTTAGTATATTTGTTTAATTTTTGCAGTGGCTGGATCAGTGTCTTTACACATGTTCAATAAACAAATATGTAAATAAATGAGTAAATGAATACAAAATAATATCAATACATTTTCATGATCTACTCTACAGATCTACCCTATTTCTTTCTTTTTAGTGGATGTATGAATGAACAATTCCAACCACAAGAGGCCCCATCTGTTTTTGAAAATTCCATAAAAAATATATATTTTCTCTGGCAGGTTCATTAACCATAGTACCTTCCCTTGTAGATCCCCAAACCTTTTGGCCACGTCCAACTATTCAACTCTTTTGTCAGTGTGGTTCCTTTGCCTCTCACTCCTGAAGTGTCTAAAGCATCTATTATTATGTGCAGAAGCATGCTTAGTTTAATTCCAAAGATTCTTAGAAGCAGAACTGTGGTTTTGGTTTAGGTGTTTTCCTTGCAAACAAAATTTCTTATCATCTTTCATTGCTCTCTTCATTGGGGACCATAGCACAGCTCTGAACAATAATTTGACCAGCCACCATGGTGATTTGAGGGAAGCTTATTGACAGTATTATGATTTCAAAACTCAGGAACAAATTCGGAGGATTCTGATCAGGTCTAGAGCACAATCTATAGACTCAAAATGCAAGGGTATGTTAAGCCTTGATTTCAACTTCCTACTTTGGAGGTAGTGAACACTTTTTATTTCTTTTCTTTTTCCTGTTGTTACACAATTACTAAAATATTTATTACAGAAAATATTTAAAAATGCAATTAACCTCAAAATTTTGAATTTTGGTATTTATGACCAAGATGTAAATAACAGAACAGTATCATATTAGCTTATAAGAGGTATTTGGATAGCTGTGAAGGTATATAGTTATAAATATAGATATAGATATAGCTAGATATATGACAAAATTATCCTCTTGGCAGTGTTTTTAAAGTTTTAATTTTCATACCTCCAGAATAGTGTTGAATACTGTGATGAAAATTCTGTGATGAAAAGCATCTTTTTATTGAGAGTGATTATAGTAAACAGTTCCCAAGTCCACCAGGAAATACAAGACCAAGTTAATTTAGTTCAGGGATGCCAAAATGTTCTCTAAGCAGAAAAACCTATTAATTTAAATCATCATATTAATAGGTCAGATGAGAAAATCATCTCAGTAAATCATAAAAAGTCCTTTGAGGAAATTCAGCATAGTGTGCAAAACTCCTAATAAGCTAACACTAAAACATAAGCTGAAGCCAATAGCCAGTGGAATGCTTTAAGATAAACCCTGGAATTAGGGTGGATGTCTACTAGAGGGAAATTTCACCTTCTTGTCTGTAGGTCCCTAAAGTCCATGAATGAGCATCCTAGAGTCCGTGTACTAGTGAAAGTAAATATAAAAGTAAATACGTATAGAGTTTTTATAGATTTGGATTTTTCTGGGGTGCATGTTCATGTCTCTTACCAGATTCTCTAACAGATCCAAAGCCAAAAGTGTTTAAAGTTGAAAGAAAAAAAGAAGACATAATAGGATATCTTTCATTATTCTTTCTTTGAAAGAGCCTTGTAATTAGACAAGAAAATCAAATAGTATGATCTTTGCATATTTCCCTCGGGGAGCTCATTTTCGTTTAAGGATAAAATAAATGGACTATAAATCTGTCAAATTTCCATAAATATTCTTACTCTTGTCTGGGCTTTGGATAAAAGTGTGATAGCAGATCATCTGAGATTACCTTCTCTGAAGAGAACATGAAGTGAGGAATTCTGAACTTATAAGCGATCTCTTATTTTTTGGCAACTATAGTATCAGGTGGTTAAACAGTAGCCTTCCATAAAATATTAGATAACAAAACAAACCAAGAGTGTTGCTTGGACTTCTCACAATGGAAACCAAAAAGAATCATTCCTTTTGGGGGGATTATTTAAAAGTAAGATTGTGCCTTGTATGTTAACTAACTGGAATTGAAATTTAAAAAACTTAAAAAAAGAGAAAAGTAAGATTGTGCCTACACTGTCCATTGAATGTTGACTCTGGAATCATACAAAAGTATATTTTTCTATATCTAATTGCATATTAATTACTATAGGTAAAAGCGGATATATAACAAAGGCAAATAGATTCTTTCATACTACTACTAATGAACTACTAGTTTTACTCACCATGCAATTATAGATTTGCCCATTCTCCTAGGCACTGTGTCAGTAACAAGTAACACTTTGTGTCTCTTTAAATTACAAAATACTTTCACATAAACTATCATTATCAGTTTCAGATGAGATGATTAATTATTGTTATGATAAGCATACATCTCTGCAAAAGATTCCCCATTAAACAAATTACAAAAGTATTCTAATTTCCTTTACGAAGCTGTTTTCTGGTGAAGTTACAGAATTTTGTTTATATTTCTGCATCTCTATAGCTCACTCCGTGCACTGAGATAATTGCCCTATGCTTGTGGGCCAGGCACACCTCAGAGAAGACTGTTCTGGAATGGCTGGATTGTATCATGTCACACATCACTTCATTTTGCATTCCTGATAGTAAATCTCACTTTAGTCTTCTCATCAGAAAGAAACCCAAAACAGGAAAAAAAAACGTCCTCACAAAATTATTTGCTTTACCTTTATTCTAGGGAATTCCTGAGGCCTTGTTCAATCCAATCAAATCTTTGAGTGTTGGTTTCGGATTTCAGGTGATTCTAGGGTTAGACTGGAGAACCCCCTCCTCCAGATTTTTATATGACCATCTACTAAGTGTTGATTCTCTAGTACTGAGGAAATTAATTGGTTGGTGTTTTCTATTGGTTGACATATTATTTCTGTTTGACCCTGTTAAGTCTCCATCTCTACAGGGAAGCCTCACTGACCCCATCTGCTCTCTTAGAACTCTGTCGTACTTAGGATCCTTTTTGCTTATGTCATATTTGCTACATTATGTTTATTACCCCAAAGTAATAGAATTATACCAGTTTTTCTTTTCTTTAAAAAATTTTTAAAAATGTTTTATTCACTTTTTAAATAATTTATTTAAAACATTTTTTAATGTTTATTCATTTTTGAGAGAGAGAGAGTGTAAACCCAGAAGGAGCAGAGAGAGAGAGGGAACACAGAATCTGAAGCAAGCTCCAGGCTCTGATCTGTCAGCACAGAGTGTGATGTGGGACTCAAACCCATGAATCGTGAGATCATAACCTGAGCAGAAGTCAAACACTTAACAGACTTAGCCACCCAGGTGCCCCTGTTTTATTCACTTTTGAGAGAGAGAGAGAGAGAGAGAGAACAAGTCGGGGAGGGGCAGAGAGAGAGACCCAGAATCCAAAGCAGGCTCCAGGCTCTGGGCTGTCAGCTCTGAGCCCCCTCGAACCCATGAACAGAGAGACCATAACCTGAGCAGAAGTCAGACACTTAACTGACTGGGCCACCTAGGTGCCTCAAGATTTTCTTTTTATATTGTAAGTATCATTACTTATTGTTTCTGCCACCCTATAATACAGCCACAATGTCTGGTTTTGCTGTCATCCTTTAAATGACATATATCTTAAGGGGATGTTAGAATTGTTGCCATTTTTTAGGGTACAGCTAGCAGCTAGCACTGAGTAGCTTGTTTGGAAAGGCCTATCACCCAAACTACAATTCACATCAGGCCAGATACCAGCAAGGCACTTCTGGTAGCTTCTATGAAAGCAGATCCTGAGACAAGTGTAGTGGTGGGATATGGAAAAGAAAGGAAGGAGAAAGGAAAGATTGGGCAGAGGGACAAGTTGAGCTGTGATACAGGCCAAACAACACTTTGGCCTGCTCCGTTGGGAGTGGTAGAGGACAGTCCACTGGTGTTATCTCACATTGGGCCAGCATGACCAGGCCTTCATAACCTAGCCTCAGTCAGTCACTGTCTATGGACTACCCTTGGGTGAGGTGGCTTTCTATAGCAGGACAGTCTCTGAAGAGGCTGATAAAGCTCTCTGTAGTTGAGACAATAAGTAGTTCCTTTAAGTTGGAATCTATGTACTGCATCTTCGTGTCCATCCTTTGTAATACCTTCTAGGTAAAGACATATATTATGGCATTATTAATCCATTGGTGGGGAGGAAGGAAGCATATGCAAATGAAAATGCAGCTAATCGTCTAAAGACTGAATCTATGTCCTTGTATCTCATGATTTGTATCCCAAATTCTTAAGTAAATGATGCTGAATGAGGATATTATTGGGCCTGAGAGTTGTTACCTTTATTTCAGGCTCATACAGTTTTCATAGAGGTCTGAAGAAAGATCAGTTCAAATTGATCCAGGGAACATGCTGTTTACAAGGCTGACCAGTAGTTCAATATCCTTATCACTGAGTCAATAAAGAATTGATGACACAGATAATTACAAGAACATCATGACCCTAAAGACAAAGCTATAAAATGTGTCAATAATTCAGAAGTTAAAGCCAGTGGGGGTCCACATTTAAAGGCAACAAAAGGTAATAATAAATAATAACAGTAAGCAAAGGTTGTGACTGTATGGCTAATATACAATATTAAACATATGTATCAATGTGCCTTTTTGAGTAAAACTGGATCGAATGAGTAAGTAACACGTACCAATCATTTTTTTTTTTACTAATATTTAAGGCAGTAGAATTCAGACCTGCCTTTGGAGAAATACTTTATGCATTTATTTTCTATATTTCACTAAGAACAAATTATAGCTTTAGCTTTTCCCTCAGAACTCCCATTGGGAACAGTGTGCTTCATAGGGAAAAAATGTGATGTATTTAGAGACAAAGCAAGTGGATAACAACAAGGTCTGACAGCACAGTGAGCAAAACCCTGTCTTCACAGGCACTGAAGAGCCACCATCGCAGCCAGCATCCATGGAGCCCACTCCAGAGCCCTTTCTCAGGCAAGGCTTCTGCAGAGGGACATCTCCAAGGGAGGTTTGGGGAGCCTGCCCATGGCTTTCATGAAGCCTGCGGCTTCTTTGTGTGATCTGAATAAAACTAAGACTATCTAATTATGTAGTCAAATGTTTTGGTTAAATGCCACACTCCTTGTTCTAATTATCACCTTTCTTAAAGGGGAGAGCTTCGCTTTACAAAGAGCAGGGAGAACGAGGTTAACTTCCCCTCCTAAAAGTCTTCATAGATGAGAAAACACACAGCTGGAGCCTGCACCTCAGAAACTGGCACTTAAGGGCAGTGTTTATCAATGTAATTTGTTGCTTTTCTTAATCGAAATTCACTCAGAACTAACGAAGGAGCTCAGATAAAAAGGAAAACCCTGTAGTTGCATTAGTTGCTTTCTTTGCTGGAGGTTTGAGTTCAGGGACCTAAGATACCTGGAAAGAAATAGTTAGTGAATCCCAAATTGGTCAGAGATTAAATATGAAAAAAATTGTTTTAAAAATGGAAAAACTGTTTAATATACCTAATTAAATTATTTCTTATATGTCCTGATACAAATTAAGGCAGTAACACCTTAATGACTGTCTCTCACATGCTAATAAACATTACAGCTTCTATGAATAGATCCAAGGGCAGGCTGTACTTTTAATTCCAACCTTCAGCTAAGTAGCAGCTTAAATGCTTTCCTGCATTATAATGATCTTCAATTCTTAAAAGTATTCTCTTCACCTCCAGCGTGATTTTCACAAAGCTTATCTCCTATTCTAATTTGGCCAGGAGCAGGAGGTTTCCTGTTTGAGTAGATTCTCCACCGCTTCTTCATTTTTTAATTTTTTTTATGTAAACTCTCTGCAATTTTGAGTTGGTTAAAACATTTTTCTGAGACTTCCCCTGATTCTCTGCTTTATGAGTCCTCATGACCTCTCCTGGACCAATGCATTGTAAACTTGGTAAAATATTTGCCTTTTCTAAAAATAGATAATTACATCAATATGCTATTTTCATATATATTGGATGCTCTTAATATCCATTATTGCACCCCAGAGCCTATCTATCCTCAAGAAGTGTACACATCTACTCTCAACACAATAGCCTTTGCTCACATACACCCAAGTGCTTGGTAAATAGCGTCATTTTAATGTCCCCCCACCACTGCCAACTCACCATATTTGGAGTAATTGTTAAGATTCTGTCGTGTCATTAAATATTCCTGATGATAATTATAGATTGTTTCATTTCTTTCAACTTTCATATCTCAATCTATGACAAATCATGTCTGTTTTGCTGTAAGTGATCTTGATTGTCAAGGTCACAATTCAAAGCAGAGAAAGACAACATGGAAAGTATATAGGTCTGCCAGGATGGGACAGACACTCCAGCACAAACAATTAAGAGTTAGAGGGAGGTCTGAGAGATGGTACTCTGCACTATTCCAGAGTATCTGGTGGCAGAAAATAAGCATGAATCCATGTGGGCACCAGCAAAAACTCACTGGGGATCATATGGAGATGCCAAAGGATAAAGATAGTACTTGGCTATAGAGAGGCTGATTATAAAAAATGCAAAAAAACAGTGCATATAGACTTCCTTCTAAAGAATATAGTATGAGAAGTGGGAGAGAGAATGATTTTCTAGTGGAGAAACCTGGCAAACAAACACTACAATAGCCAGTTGATGAAGGTCAATAGTAATAAGTCATTTTGATTTATGTACCTTTGATGTTTGTGTTTTTTCTCCTCAAAACTCTTTTTTAAATGTTTATTTATTTTGAGAGAGAGAGAGATAGAGTGCACACACATGAGTCAGGGGAGAGGTAGAGAGACAGGGAGAGAGGGAGAGAGAATTCCAAGCAGTTCTCTGCACTGTCAGCATAGAGCCCAATGCAGGGCTTGAACCCGCAAACTGTGAGATTATGACCTGAGCTGAAATCAAGAATTGTTGGATGTTTCACTGACTGAACCAACCAGGCACCCATCTCCTCAAAACTCTTAACCCTGTCGAACCATGAGAAAAACATCACACAAACCCCAATTTAACATTCTATAAAGTACATGATCAGTACTCCTGAAAGCTTTCAAAGTTATCAAAACCTTGAAACAAAAAATGAATGAGAAACTATCACAGAGTAAAGGATCCAAGGAGGGATAAAGACCAAATACAATGTGGTATCTTGGATGGAATGTTGAGACAGAGAAAAAACATTAGGCAAAGGCTAAGGAAATCAATTTGAATAAATTATAGGTTTTAGTTAATATTAATGTGTCAATATTTCTTCATTAGCCCTGATAAATGTATCAGGGGAAAAGTAAATGCAAAAATGCTGAAACTCTCTGTAATATTGGTGCAACTTTTCCATAACCTTTAATTATTCTAAAATTTAAAAAAATTAAAAATTATGTCGAGATGAAAAATGCAGAGGAACTTGAGAAAAATATCCATATAGATATTGGATGCATAGATCACAGAACAAAGATAACAACATTGAGCTGAATGTTGGGGCAATTCGCCAAAGATTGAGCAAGGGTTTTGGTTAAAAGACAGGAACATTTTCTCTATATTGGACCACACAATAGTTTCCTCTTTGCAGACCACATCATGTCCTTTATATCCATGGAACTCTGCCATTATTAACATAATAATAGCCTTATACAAGTCATAAACAAATGGGCATGGGACTCCTGGATGGCTCTGTTGGTTAGGCTCCAACTCTTGATTTTGGCTCAGGTCATGATCTCATGGTTTGTGAGTTCAAGCCCCATGTTGACTTCTGTGCTGACTGTGTGGAGCCTGCTTGGGATTCTCTTTGTCCCTCTCTCTCTGCCCTCCCTCACTCAGGTTCTCGCTCCTGTCTCTCTCAAAATAAATAAATAAACGTAAAATATGGGCATGATTGTTTAATAAAACTTTACTTGGAAAAATAAGAAGTGGGCTGGATTTCACTACTGAGTTGTGGCTTATCAGCCCCTGGTCTATAAGACAAAGATACTTAAGGGAATTGGGATAGTAACAGAGAAAACAGGACTGAACTTCATCATGGAACTGTAATTTCAAACAGGGCTTGATTAAATGAACACATGATCCTAATTACCTGAACAGTGGTACAAACCAGAGTGATTTAAGAAACTACCTTTATTGTGGGTTGTCAGGATTATTGAATCCAACTCTTTAAATTCTCTTGACTGAAGACATGATCTGCTCCAGAGGCTGTAGCAAGAAGACTAAGAGGGGCAAAGCCTGGACCATTCTCTCTGACCAGTAGCCAGAAAACAGATTGTTCTCTTTTGCTGACCAGGCTCAGTCACACTTCCAGGCTGTAGTCAACCACACTGATAAAACAGCATTATTTTCTACAAGATCCTTTTGTTTTATTTCTCAGATTTCACAACCCGTTCTTCATGAAGGAGATGAGACAGACAAGTGTTGTCCTGTTTGCTTCTACAATTTAAGGATCTAAGAATGGATCAGTGCTCCCTCAAAGATTCAGTTGGTCTTTTTCTCATTTTGTCTGAAAATGAAGGATTCATAGATTAAAAGCATCAACTTTTCTTTGGAGTCCACTATCTAGAAAAAAATAGTAGACATAAACATTCTTGCTATGTTCGCTGGAAGTTTGACATACTTCAGGGCCAAGGTGGATGGAATCGAATGAGACCTGACAAAGATCAGAGAATGTTATTACCAGGAAATAAAACAAATTGATTGAAGGTCAGCATGTTGTCAGAATCCAGATAAATTCAGGCTGAACCCACAGTTTAGGATGTATTGGTCTGATTATTTTACCAAGCAAGTTTTTAAAATTTTTATCCCCATGGTTTGCTTTTCATTTGCCCTTTTTGTTGTATTACACTCTCCTTTAAGGGCACTTGTAGCTTTCTCCCCTCATCACTCTACCTGAGAAAACAGACAGTTGTTGTTATTTAGTATTACAAGACTGTACTGTAAGAGAGGGGCACCCACATGGTTTATGATCAGGATCTCTTTTTATTCCTCAAATGTCTGAAGGTTAAAATGGGAAAGGCTTACAGTGGTGGAAGGGTGGAAGGCTCAAAATAAAATGTGTCTAGTAGAAGAAGGAAAGGTTACTAAATCCTAGAAAATATCAAGAAGTGGGTCATAGCACTTTCAGTGGGGTCAGCAATCTCCCAGGGTGTCTGCAAAATACTGGTAGAAACTTTCTAAAGAAAAGTTCGAGACTAGAATTCGAACTGCATTGCCACAGGCACTCCGCATTCTTATATTAATCTCTGAAAAACTCATTGGCCAGAGCTAGGGGGATGTGGATTCTAATTACAGATTAATTTCCAAGAAGCTGAGTATCCTTGTATAAACCAATTCACACTTTCTAGAGTTCACTTACATTATTAAGACATTTAAAAGTTTAAAGTATATCAGTGATTTCTAATTCAACAACATACTAGTATTAGTTAATATAATATCATGTTGTCAACAACAGAAATCAAAACTTCAGCAAACAATAAGATTTACTGGGTGAATATTAGAGTTGATCAACATTGCTGGAATAGATACACAAACAAATCACAGAAGGTGCATGAATAAGAGGAGCTCTGAGATATTCACTAGCTGGAGTTTATGGATATTTTGGTCCCAACCACTGCAAATAGGATGGCAGCCTCAGGCATCTTCAGTTTTTGGTTTATTCCATTCAGACTTCATGTTTTAGAGAATGATAATCTAAATGGCTCTGGTGGGTCAATAGTCTACTATTAATTGAGTTAGCTATGATCAAAGGTATGAGATCATGTAGCACAGACATAGCTACTGGGTGGTCCAGCCCTGTGAGAACTCAAATAAATTATTCTTCCCTACACGTAAAGATTCCAAAATTAACATGATTCTTTTATGATCCATCACCATGTACAACCATACATGCATTCACATCCCTTTTAACTGGAGACAAGCCATTTTTACTCCCAGTTCCTGAATTCACATTTGATGTTCTGTACTCTCTATTGTCATGTACATTGCTGATAAATCATTTCAGATCTGTCTCCTTTTCATCCTTTTCAACACTGCTGCAGTTTTAATTCATGCATTTTATTTGTCTTCATACACAAACACATATGCTCCCAGGGTGACCATACCCCCAGCTTTACTGATCTGTGTGTCATTCATCTTCCTTACATGAGATTAATTAGGATTAGACCTATGTCTTAATAGTAGCTAGTGAGTTGTGAGAAGAAAAGTCCCAGAGGTTCCTTGGAAAAATGTCCTGCCTTTAGATGTAGGGAGTAAGTAATGGTATCTTTTACTATGTGAGTTCTAGTGCCTAGATGTGAGGTCCAATCTGCTGAAAGCCATTGGCTTCCACCTGAGTAGAAAGCTGATGTAGAGAGGAAAGAAAAGCAAAATGACCCAAGGGAAATGAAGCAAACCCTGCTCTACTTCAAACTTTCCATTATGTGATTTACCTAAAATCATTTTATGTTACTTGCAGCTGAACAGAGTCTACTTTCAGACTCCAAAATATTTTACTAATGCTTATTCTTCCTCTATATCTGCCTTGATCAAATTTAAGTTTTCTATATCTATGAAGAAAATAATATTTTCCTTTTATAAATATACCCTATATATGATAAAGGAATAAAAGAAATATAAATATTAAAACATATCTATTTTTTTATGGCAACTCTGAAATTACAAGTGTCCTTGAATTTGCAACTGAGATAGGGATGGGACTTGCTACCTCCACTACCTTTTCTATATTCCACATGGATTCACTTGGCAACTTTACTTGCATGGAGAAGCTATAAAAGACATCAATATGAAAAAAATGAAGCCTTGAGTCTTGACATGGTAGAACAGGAGGCAGCCAACAGGAACCACTCTTCTGGATATCATTGTATAATACCCATCATATTTATTCTAGATAGTCAGATTCAGTAACCTCAACAAATATTCATTTTTCATGGTTTTTCCATTTACATTAGGAATTACATAGGGGTGCCTGGATGGCTCAGTCAGTTAAGCATATAGCTCTTGACTTTGGCTCAGGTCATGATCTCGGAGTTCATGGGTTTGAATCTCAGGTCAGGCTCTGTGCTGAACAGCATGGAGCCTTCTTGGGATTCTCTCTCTCTCCCTCTTTCTGCCCTTCTCCTGCTTGTGTGCCCTCTCTCTTTCTCTCAAAATAAATAAATAAATAATTTTTAAAAAGGAGTTACATAAGGCCAGGTCACACTTTCAGTTACTCCAGTTCAGAGAAACCATGATTCTTTTGCATAATAAAACCTTTAGTCAGGTACAACCCAAGGATTTTAAAATTTTCAAGGTGGGCTAGTAGCTATAATACTGATAGATACCTTGTTCCCCTCTACCACTGCTCCTTTGTTCATAACACTGGGTTTATCTCTATGAGATAGAAATATATTGTCTCTATGAGAAAAACAGTACCCTATTGTCCCCCAGCCTCCAATAGGCTTTTCTGTTATTTTGAGAACCAGTTGCTTACAGCTAATGGATAGAAAATAACACCAGTGAATCTCAGAAGCAACAGCCCCTTGTTTACTTCCTTTATTTTGAATTGGTTTCTTGGTTGGATGCAGAGTATAAAGCATTGAGTAATTTCATGGATGAATGATATTGACAGTGGCAGGGAAAGTAACTTCAAATCTAGATTAGGTGTCTATTTGGTGAGGACAAATCTTTGCTCCTTTCATGACAGAAAGGGTGACATGTAATCAACCTACTAGAGAGAGCTGCCTGGGCCCCTAATGCATGGTGTCATATTATGGATTCAGACTTGTTCTCAGCAAGACGGATGGCCAAGCCAAGCCTGGAGAGATGCAGTTCCATATGGTTAAGCCTACATACAGATCTATCTCATCTCTGCTCCTTTACCTACTTTGTTTCTTGGGCTTATTGTACCAACACTGGCCTGGTTGGGAAAGAAAGCCAACAGACATCCACAGAGGCTCATTCTGTCCTGAATTTGGAAAGACTATTTTGCAATAGTAGTCTTTTGGCTAAAGATACAAATATTTTCAAAGTCTTTTCAGTACTTTTCTTTTTCTTTTCTTTTCTCTTCTCTTGTTTTCTTTTCTTTCTTTTCCTTTCCTTTTCTTTTTTATGTCTTTATTTTGAGAGACAGAGTATGAGCAGGGGAGGGGCAGAGAGAGAGGGAGACACAGAATCTTAAGCAGGCTCCAGGCTCTGTGCTGACCATAGAGCCCTATGTGGGGCTCGAACCCACAGACTGTGAGATCATGACCTGAGCTGAAGCCGGACGCTTAACTGACTGAGCCACCCAGGCACCCCTTTTTGGTACTTTTCAAGACATCTTCAGTGAAAAACCTTTTGTTCTGTTTTTGAGTCTTATCATTGCAAGCCAGTAATTTTTTAGCACTGCTCTAAGTCCATCCTTAGATCTTCAGACACATTCTTTTTCACCAAATCTCCTTCTCACAAAATCCTCTAATATTGCTATTCAAAGTCCTTTATTACATATCTGATTGAACTATCAGTCATTGTCTAAGAATCAGTATATATCCTGACCCGAGGCCATCTCTTCCTTCCAGGAAAGTGAAAAACAAGGTGCAGTTTTTGAAGATCTGCCAATGGAAAGAATTTTTTCTCCTTTATTTAATAATCCCTGAGAAGAGTCTTACCACTGCTGCAAAACACCCATGGCTGGTGCTACCATACTGTATGATGCCATCCCTAGAGCAGGCTCAAATTTCTCATCCTCTTCAACTGGTCATTATATCATGAAGTCATTATGAATAAGAGGTGCACTGGGGTTGTGTTTGAGTAACTGTTTGTGGCTAGGTTCTTTTTGGAGCTATTTCCTGATGGGGTGCTTTTGGGTATGCTTCCTCAGAAGGTTCAGAAAATATCTGGTCCATGCTGCCCTTTAAGTCCAATGTTTCTTAAGGAAACCAGCTGTTTCTTAAGGAAAACAAAAGAAAATAAAAATAAAAACAAAAACAAAAAAACAGGTCCTTGTTAAATAGATCCTGACTTCAGGGTTCTCAGGTTTACTACTCTGCTCTAAGTTTGAATCAGATTCTACATAGTATTCTAGTCTGTTGCCGATATATTGAATATCAACTTGATATTATAGTATTTGGGGCAGAAAAACCAGATCAATAGTCTATCTTAGGTGATATATTAATTAACTATTTCTACATTTAAAAAATCCTAAAATGTAGTGGATTAAAATAACCACCACTTACCTCACAGTTTCTGTGGGTCAGGAACCTGGAAACAGCTTAAGTGTGTCTGTTAGTTCAATGCCTTTTGCAAGACTGAACCAAGCTATTGTTCAGGGTTATAGTCTCATATGAAGGTTTGAATGGAGGGAGAATCTGCTTCCATGTTCACGCATGTAGTTGTTGCTGAGTCAGTTAATTGGAAGCTATTGGACTAGAGGTATTAGTTATTTTTTGGATGTTGGCAAGAAGCTTCTTTAGTTCCTTGACACATAGATCTCTTCCAACGGCAGTTTGCAACAGTGTATCTGGCTTTATGAGAGTGAAAAGATGAGAGAGGAAGAAGGTCAGAAACATTTTCTGTAACTTAATCACAGGAGTGGTATTCCTTCAATTTTGCAATATTCTATTTGTTAGGAGCATGTCACTAGATCCAGTACACACTCAAGGGGATGGGATTAAAAAGGACTTAAAACACCAGGAGGAAGGGATCATTGGGAACCTTTCTAGAAGGTGTCGATCATAGATGAATGACCTCCATTAAATCAAAACATTTTTGTTCATCTGACAAGTGGAAGAAGGGCATCCAAATATGGTTATCATCTAACTAAGCATAAGAGATATTAAATGTTCTTTTTCATTAAAGGAGACGTAGGCTGTGTCTGTCCTTTGTAGGGCATATCTCATACCAACCTGGATCGATATATTTCCAGGAACTTCACTGACGTGTTTGTGTTCTGTATTTTTTGTGAAAGTTTTCTTCTGTCTATCATCATCCATATATTTTTGAAAAGTCTGTAGGGGATTTACTACTCATGTTTACATAGTTCTGTCAGGATTTCATCATTAATATAATAAAGTAGTCTAATGTCTTGGAAGGCTCCAAGAGATTAATGTTTCTATAGCTTAGATTGTGGCAGTAATAAAGTGGCAAAACCTTATTGGCATGGTGTTCTCACAGCAGGTGAGATAGTCTGGCTTTGTGTAGTCTCTATGTATTGGAAAAAAGAAAAATGTGTTTGCTAAGTCAATAACTGTATGCTAAGTACCAAAGGCCATATGTGAAGCAAGAGTCACAATTAATGTCATTCCCTGCTTAAATTAATGATAAGAAGATTTATTAACTTAGACCCATCAGACTTCCCTTCAGGCCAAATCAGAAAATGCATCATTGCTGATGAAGAAATGAGGAAAGGTAAAGCACTTTTGAAAGATTCCCTTAACAAGGAGGAAAAAAGTTTACTGGGGTTTAATAGTGTACAAGAATGATATGGGGGCAAAATATCATATTTATAATATAGAATTCATAAAATTTATGCCTTCTAATGTTTTTAAATTCCTTTTTTTCTTTTGGCCTTTCAGGGTCAGTTAACCTTAGCCATGAGTAGTTAAAATTTGTTTAGTCAGTCTAGCATGGAACTGTAGCTGGTTGTGGAACACAGAATATAATTTCTCAGGTGAGCTATTGTATCTATTGGAATATATTCTGTGTGATCCAAACTTCAGACTTTTTCTTCTTTTTAGATAAACACCTTCCAAACTGTCTGTAGAGGTTTAACAACATATGAGAAAAAAATACATTTTCTTATGGATTGTTATTCAGTTGTGGCAAGAAAGTTCAAAATAAGATTGTAATAAGATGCCATGTAAAGATTTTTGTAGGTGTGTTTCAGTTAATGTTGCTACATAAAGAAACACTATAAGGTATTGTGGCATAAAGCAATCACTTAATTACACAGAGTTTATGGGTTAGACATTTGTAAAAAGTCATGCTGAAGATAGAGTATCTCTACTTTCTCAGCTCTGAAGCTCCGGAAGGGCAGACTTCAAGGGCTAAATGTGATTTAAATATGAAAGCTGGAATCATAGGGATGTGTCTCCACTCACCTACCTGGAGTGTGATGATAGTTGTGGGCAGAACTTCTACACAAGGCCATTCCATATGATCTTGCCACTTTGTCTAGTTTAGACTTCCTTGTGATATGGTAGCAAGTTCCGAAAGCAAGTATCTAAAGAGACAGGAAGTGGAAGCTGCAGCTTTCCTAAAGCTGAGGGCTTTGGGTCTAGCATAGTCCAGATTTGGTGGGAGAGGATATGGACCCTTGTCTCAATGGTAGGAATGCCAAGGAATTTGAGGGCCGTATTTTTAAGCTGCTAATGGAAGGATATGATTCTTTAAATTTTCTGGCCCTCCTCTTACTGCGATTTTGTTTATTTTTAAGAATCCAAATCTTTTCTCAAAAATGTTCATATAAGAATCCCAGAGAATTTAATTTCTACAGTATTAACCCAACAGTTGTACTGAGTAAAGCTGTTTATTCAGCTGAGCCACGTAAATTCCCTGAGTTTTCTTCATCTTGAGCTAAGAGTTTTTAGATGTGACTTTATCAGTTTCTTATTTTATCATTGTTCATAAGCCTGAACAATTTTATTTTTCACTTCTCATCACCCCTTAGGGTGCAGCGTTCAAATTTAAACTAATCTAGAACCTGAAGTGCAAAATCACAGGAGGGAAGAGCCGGTTATGCCTATTCATAGGAAATTCCAGAGAATTGCTAATCCACATCATAAAAATCTAAGGAAGGTATTTCTGATTGTTCTAAACACCTACATGTTCCTGCAAAGTTTCCCTCTTTGTCCCTCTAGTCACAAGTGAACAGAGGAGTGTCATGATTGGCTAGCACCTAACTCAAAACCTATACCAGTGTGCCTATCAACATCAAACGTTCAAAATACTGAAAATTGGTTTGACAGAAACCCACAGAAACTGGTGCTGATTGATTTAGACAAGAGACAATTTGTGCAATGTCATTGCAGGAGTTCATGAAATCAAAGGTGTAATGGGCCAGGATCCTGGGCCTCTCTGGGTTCATCAGCAGTGGAAGTGTCTACATGTCTTCTTCTGATTTGCTGCCATTCAGCTGATTCAGTTGCAGATACATCCAGTGGTCAAAATTCTTAAAAATTACTAGCTGTGTGTACTATAAAAAATTACCCAGGGCATCATTTTATTTTTAGTGGGAAATTCTCTTTTCCTCCCTTATTCTAAGGATAAGAAATTACTACCGGGGTACATGGAGAACAGGAATAAAAAGTCTTGCTTGTGTTAGTAGTCAAACTTCTCTTTGGAGTTTAAGGAGCAGGAGCAGATGTCAGGTAAGGGTCCTCCTCCAAGAAAGTGGAAGACTGCCGACCCTAAGTTTCGCACGGCCACTATCATATTTCTGCCAAATTCAGACTTGGGCTGAATCCAGAGGCTCCTTCTCTAATTGATGGGTTCTGGTGTGATTCTCTATGTTCTTGATTTACTTATCATTAGCTGTTCCTGGTATGCATGCTTTTCCAGCCTCTGCTGTATTTCTTATAGAGCTGCCTATATATATGTAAATTACATTCTCAGTGGAAAACAAATTGATTAATGGGGATAAGAAATTCAGAGAAATTAATTGCTGGGAAATAATGAGGCTTTTTATTTATTCCCTGTTTGTTGTAGCAGCCTAAAATTAAGGGCTCCTTCAATACGGTTTGTTACCTACATTACGTTTCTGTCTTAGGACAGCATCTTTTGTGTTTAATGGGTCAGCCAAGGTAAGGACAACTGGAAGACAAAATACTGATCTTTTTATTGACAGACCAATTTAATTAGTTCAGACTCTTCTTTCTTTTTATTTTAACTTATTTACTGTTTTTAAAGTTTATTTATCTAGTTTGACAGAGAGATTAGGAGCAGGGGAAGGGCAGAGAGAATGAGAGAGAAAGAATCCTAAGCAGGCTCTGCACTGGCAGAGAAGTCAGATTTTGAAATCTTTTTTGTGTCCTTCTAGATCACTTCTTGCAACCTCACAGTGCTTCCTCCCCGCCCCCCCCCAAGACAGCAAAAGTCCCTCTATTTTGAGATTTATTATCTGGCTTCTCTTCTAATATGGCCTCATATATACTGTATTCAATAACAGTTCTTTGACATTTAGTGCACATCGATGGAATCATTTCTTGGTTCTCTGTTTATTATGATTTTTATCTCTGCTTGTGTATCTTTGTTGATCTTAGTATTTATAATAGTGATGGGGTGAATGTGTTCAAGTTTTCATCTTTTGCAGAAGTCTCCCATCTTTCATTTTTTATTGTCTCCCTGCATAATTGTTCATTCTCACAGAGAAAAAAAAGAAAAAAAATGCATAGAGATTGTGAGGTTTGCTTCTGGCCATCATGTTAGAGCAAGCAACCAGATCTAATCTTCATAATTTGTAGCCAACATTCCCCTTGAGCCTTAGTCAGTCTCTGGAACAAGCCCACATGTTCAGAGATTTATTCTAACACCCACAATCTTATGTCCCATTTCCCCTAGCCATATCTTTTAGGAGTAAGCAACCACACCAAAGTGTTACTAGAAGAAGCATTTAGTTTTATAGAAGATAGTTAAATTTTAAATGACAAATGAAGTAGATCTTAAACTATTTAAAAAGTGCTGAAGAAATGCCAGTATATTTAAACTGTGCAAAAAAGAAAATCGGTGTATTGTAACATCACTTGGACTTTTAGTACGTGAGGTTTAAATTCCAGAAGAAAGGAAGAAATGATCATCTTATCCCGTTCCATGGCCCATCCTCTTTTAGGGACTCTTGTCTACTGTCCCTGTTGCTCTTCAACTTGTGTCCTGTTGCCCATTCTGAGAGGGCCCAGTCTCTTCACTCCTATGTTCTCCTGTTGTCTGGCTCTGATTCTACAGAACTAGCTCCTACTTGGAGATGTGAAGATTACATTGACAAATATCTTCTTAAGGTAAAAATCAAATTAACTATCTACCTACTTATTTAAATGATTCAAATACTAATAGATCAACATATGCTTACTGAGTATTTTTAATGTTTTTTAAAGTTTATTTATTTTTTTGAGAGAGAGAGAAAGGGAGAGAGAGGGAGCATGATTGGGAGATGGGAAGAGAGAGAAGTAGAAAGAGAATCCCAGGCAGGCTCTGTGCTATCATCACAGAGCCCAATGCAGGGCTCATACTCACAATCCATGAGACCATGACCTGAGCCAAAATCAAGAGGCCCGATGCTTAACTGACTAAACCACCCAGGCACCCATCACATGCTATATATTAACTATTTTATACTAGGAATGACAGTTTAGTATATTGGTTAATATTTGAATCATTTTCTTAGGTATTTTGAACATCAACTTTATCCTACCATATTAGTTTTCTAGTGCTGCTGTAACAAAGCCATACAGACTGGGAGGCTTAAACAACAGAAATTTGTTTTTCTCATTGCTTTGGAGGCTGTAAGTTTGAGACCAAGGTGTTATGGCTCCAGCTGTCTCTCATTGTATTTTAGACGGCCATGTTTTCTCTGTGCCTTCACACTGTCTTTCCTCTGTCCATCTATATCCATGTCCAAATTTCCTCTTCTTATGGTCACTAGTCATACTGGATTAGGACCCAGACATATGGCCTCACTTTAAGACTGAGATTTAATCACCTCTATGAAGACCCTGTCTTCAAAGACAGTCAAATTCTGAGGTATTAGAGATTAGGACTTCAGCATATGAAATTTGAAGCGGACACAATTCAGCTTATCGCATGCTATATATTAACTATTTTATACTAGGAATGACAGCTTAGTATATTGGTTGAGAGCAAAGACTGGAACGCTTCTGCCAATACTTGAATATCCTGGATCTGACTCCACCTCTTAGTTGGGTTACTCAGAGCAAGTTTTTCTATGCTTCAGGGTCTATATCTATAAATTTAGGGTAGTAGTTAATTCATAAACTTGTTTTTAGTTTAAAGTCTGATACATGTAAAGTGCTTAGAAAGTACATAACTTAGAGTACATATTTAATATGTTTTATATTTCTTTTTACAGTTAAATAAAGAGCAGGAGATATGGCATATGACATATATAGCCATCGTGATAACTAAATCAGTCAAACACCTGATAGAGTAGTGGTTATGTCCGCTTTCTAGTAAAATTTATTTTGACAACAATTATCATTTGAGAAAGATATAAACATTTGAGTAGAGCCATTCTAATCAGTTCTTAACCAAAAGCACGTCAACTCAATAAACAGGTTCTAGTTATGGGTAAGATAGAGTATTTCCTCCATCTCTCCCACTGGTAGAGCTATAAGCCTGAACAGAATGCATGGTAAAGCTATCTGAGGACTCTCAGAAGTAATTTGTAGCAAGCAGATTGGAGAAGAACAGAATTTGAGGTAGCACAGAGAAGTGGCTTAATCTTGTTTCCCACTTTGGTATTCACATGCCCAGACATACAGCTCCCCAAGTCTGGGAGTGTGTGTTGTTGAGAGCACTCCTGGACATTCCCTCTGGTTCTGACTTGAGGAACAGGCAAGGGGTCTCCCAATATTCAGAGACAGTAGGAGAAATCCCTATATTATCTTTTCTTTTTCCTTTTTTTTTCTCCTCTTTCTCATCCCAGCCGCTAGGCAAATTCAGTTGCAGGGATGGCGGCAATGGCAACAGTGGAAACAAGGCAGCTTGCAGGCACCTAAAACTCAGAGTGAGGCAAACTTGGAAACTTCCTTTCCAATTTGTGGAGCTGTGGTCCCCAGAGGAGGTTGAGGTAAACCACTATTGCTCTCCAGAGGGGGCGAATGTAATGCGTTACTATTTAAAAAAATGGATGGAGATTGTGATTTATCAGCTAGCACCAGAAATTTTCTGAGAGGAGGAATCAAACATCCCTTAAGATCATTTTTATATAAACTGCTTATAGAGACTTTAAAACTCTGAGCATCTGAGTTAATTAGCAACTGTGATGATTTTTTTAAAAATGAGAATTAAACAGATTGTTTGGTCAAAGAGAAAGGAGAATACAGGGGAAACTATCTGAGAAGAGAGCAGAAGCAGGAGCATAATTTGGGGAATAGGAATTGCTAATATTTAAGCTGTTTGCACTTGAAATGTAAATCTTTCCATCTTCCTGAACCTTACAGTGATGTCTCTGTAAATATCTATGTAAGTGGATTTTATTTTATTTTGAGGTTGTGCAAGTTAAGGAAAGGGACACATCTTCTATCAATGACAATGATAGCAAGGAAAGGAGAGGATTCTTAAATTGATCTAATTCAGCATAAAGAGCTCAGAGCCAGAGAAGCGCATGGGAATGTAAGCCTTCTTCATTCTTCAGATTCTCCCAGGTCTGGTGGAAGGCCTTGGGCTTTCCAATACTTGTAAAGAGTCGAATCCATCTTCCAGGAATCATAAGGCTCTGTGGCCACAGCTGATAAGTGGGTGACACCTCAGTGTATTTGCTCAGTATAGCTAGACAACACCAATACTTCACTGGCTTCTTATGTGTACATTCTGGGCTTTCTTGTGAGGGATTATACAGTGTTTCTAAAGTGTTTCTTTTCAAGCTAGTAATCTCATTACCTCCCTCCTACTGTTAAGAAAACTTCTCAAAAAACTGAAAATAATGCTGGTGATATGTGGGCAGCCTGTCTTTTTCAATGTTATTTATTCAATCTTCTTAAGGATTGTCTAGGTCAATGAACTTTCTTCAGTGCATTGTTTGTTCCTACAAATGCCTGAACTCTGAAGTTACATTTAAATTGTGAAGGTTTTTTGTTTGTTTGTTTGGTAGACATGAATAAAGCAAAACTCTGATGGCAGGAAAAAGATAAACTCAAAATTTACAATCCATTGTCCTGGAGGACAATAATTAGTTTGTATCTAACCCAAAAATCTTATCCTAAACATTTCTTTTGTAAATTCCAAATAAATACTTAGCTCATCAAATCTCTTTGAAATGTTCTTAAAATCTTACCGGTTACCTCAGTAATTAATGAGCTCAATAAAATCTTGTACATGTGTTCATTTAGAAAACAAAAAAAAACACTCATGCGATGAGGTCAGTATTAGGATGAGCTTAAAGCAGAATGGAGACAACATAGGGAAGAGTTAGTAAACTTAAAGAAATTATCTAATTTGAGCAATGAAGAAAAAACAAACAAATCCTACTAACCCATGGACCCATGGGAACATACCAAAAGAACCAATGTATGTGTCATTGGAGGTCCAGAAAGAAAGGAAAAAGAGTGAAATCCAGAAAAAAAAAGAAGAAATAATGGCAGAAAACTTTCCAAATGTAGATAAATCCATAAACTCTTAGGTTGAGTAATCTCACTGAACCACAAATAGATAAACACAAATCCATACTGATTTGCATCATAATCAAACTACTGAAAATTAAAAAGAGACCAAAAAACTCTTCAATGGAACAGAGAGCAAGAGAGGGGAGCCTGGGTGGCTCAGTCAGTTAAGCATCTGAATCCTGAGCTCTTGAATTCAAGCCCCAAGTTGAGCTCCATGCTGGGTGTGGAGCCTACTTAAAAAAAAATGTATTACCTATAGGGGAATAATGATTTGATGGTAACAGATTTCTCATAGAGTCCAGGAGGAGGTGTCTCCATGTTTGTAAGGTGATGGGAGAAAACTACTATTAGCCCAAAATAATTAATCCAGTGAAAATATCCTTCAGTAACAAAAAAGATATCAAGTATGTGTGGTCAGCATAACTGCTATTAAATTTTACTATTAAAAATCCTTTTGACAGAAGGAAAATGATACCAGAGAGAATCTTGGGATGTCAGGATGATGGAAGAACAAGAAAAGGTATAAATACTGATGTAAATAAAACAGACTATTAATATACTTTGAATTTTTAAGTATCTTTTTCAGTTGAAACCAAAAATTATAAAACCACCTGATGAATTTTCAGTACATGTGGCTATACTACTTAAAGCAATAACGTAAGCAGAGAAGGAAAGGGGACTTATGTTGTGGTAAGATTTCTACATTCTACTTGAAGTGGTAAAATAAATAGACTGTTAAAAGTCAAGTAGCGGATTTAATGGTAAAGCCAACCACTCAAAATACTATAAAGCGGGTTGGGTCAATAACATAACTGATAAAATAATTTTTAAAATGTTGTAATATCTTAAAGAAGACAGGATAGGAAAGGCATACAAATGAAAACCTGTGTCAATAAATAGAAAAGATATACTAAAACAGCATACATAAACTTAAACTTAACTGCAAATACATTAAGTATTAAAAGTCAAGCTACATCAAACAAAAATAACAACAAGAAAAACAGGGATTTTAAGAATGGTTAAAGTACCACAAATCAACTATATACTTCTGAAAAGAAATTCACTTAAAATATAATGATAACTAGATTCAAAGTAAAGGAATAGGAAAAAACATACCGAATACATACATATCAAAAGAAAATTAGCAGACTTAGATTCATATCAACCAAATTTGACTTAAGAACAGACATTTATCAGAAATAAAGAGGGATGTTGCATAATGAGGAAAGGGCAAATTCACCAAGGAGACATAACAATCCTAAAAGTGTATGTACCTAAAAAAGTTTCAAAATATGTGAAGTAAAAACTGACAGAAGTTAAAGGATCAATAGACAAATCCATAATTACAATTGGAGATTCAGGACTCTGCTTTCAGTAATAGATAGATATAAAATCAAGAAGAATATATCAGAACTGAACTACAACATGAGCCAACTGGGTCTGATTGGCATTTATAGAATGTTCCACTCCAGAACAGAAAAATGCATATTCTGTTCAAGGGTGCAGTGGAACAGACACTAAGACCGTATTCTGGGTAATATTACAAACACATTTAAAAGATTTGAAATTGGGACACCTGGGTGGCTCAGTTGGCAAGTGTCCAACTCTTGGTTTCGAATCCGGTCATAGTCTCACAGTTTCATGAGTTCGAGCCCCATGTCTGGCTCTGTGCTGACAGTGCAGAGCCTGCTTGGGGTCCTTTCTCTCCCTCTCTACCCCTCTCCCACTCATGTTTTAATTTTTAAAAACTTAAAAAAATAAGAATAAAATATGTCAAATCATGTATGACCATAATGGAATTAAGCTAGGTATCAATAATAGAAAGATAAAAGCACATTCTTCAAACATTTGGAATTCAATTACACACTTCCACAAAATTCAAGGAGTAGTCTCAAGGGAAGTTAGAAAATGTTTTGAATTGAGTAAAGACACAACATATCAAAATTTGTGGGATGCATCTGAAACAGTGTTAAAGGAAACTTTACATCATCAAATATTAATATTAGAAAAGAATACTTTTTGTACTCTGTCTAGCTTATTTCAGATAGATTAATGATCTCAAAACCCATCCATATTGTGGTAAATGGCAAGGTTTTCTTCTTCCTTTTTCATGCCTGAATAATATTCTTTTCGCTCTCTGGTATATATCTCTTTGTATAAATAGATACATATATAGAGAATGTGTACTAGAGACTTAGCAGATGTTAAAAAAGAATAAGCGTATACAACAAAACCTCTTCACACATAAATTTGAAATGTATTTGAAATGGTCCAATTCCTCAAAAGCCATAAACAACCAAAACTCACTCTAGATGAAGGAAATATTTTGAATACTCCTAAAACAAGTAAAGATACTAAATAGTAGTTAAAATTTTTCAAAAAAAGAAATCTCCAGGCCCAGAGGATTACACTCAAAAATTCTACCAACATTGCAAGAAGTAATAACACTAATTTTTGATATCACTTCTAGTCAACAGAAATAAAGGGAATAATCCCCACCTTACTTTACAAGGTTAGCACTACCTGATACCAAAACCAGACAAAAATTTGTAAAATTGAGGAATGTTAAGAACTTTTGTGTTTCTATAGAGTTAGAGCTTTCTGAACATTTTCTTTTTCTTGTAGATTGGGATGCTGGGTTATAAGCAACTCTTGGGTAATTAATTTACAACTGTACAGATAAGAAGGTAACTGGAAAGATTTATGAAGCTCAGGACCTTGAAGATACCTTCTAGATCACAGAAACCAAAAATATTGTGGGGATATAGGGGGTGGGCAGAGAGGCATATTTAGCCTTTGGAGAGTAGCATTTACATTCTAAAAGGTTAGAGTGAGAACCCAGGATCCATTTCATTCCATCTTCAGAGAACAAGGTTTGTTCTCCCTTCTACTTGTAAGACAGATAAATACCTCTTTCTCCAGTATATAAACAAAGAACATCTTTTTTTTTCTGTTTCTCATCTGAGATACTGACTTTGTATGCATGGTAGATTTGGTCTGGCTGTCATTGTGTTACTCCAGGGGTAAAAACTGAGATGTGAGAATCTATGTAATTATCTGATTTTAAGTTAAAATAGATCATCTGCCTTTAATCTAGAATATATCTTGTGCATGTTTATGATAAAAATTAATAAAGTGACTATTAAATCCCAACACAGAGAAAAGAATGCTCAGGCAGGTCTCAGGCTGGCATTTCACTACTCCAGAAAAGAATTGACACATGTCACTTCTACCCACTTTTCTATGGCTGGGACAAGATATTTGCCCTAAGCAAACACAGTAAGGACCAGAAAGTATAGTACTATCATGTGTCTGAAAGGGGAAGTTTACAGAATTATTTACTTAATAGTATTAATTTTTATCGGAACTCCTTTTTTATAAGGAAAAATAATGATGGGTTGAAATAGTCCCTATCAACTTCCACAAATGAATTCATTCAGAAAAATCTAAAACAATATTCACTGAAAAATAATACACATTTCACTAAGCACAGTAAAGTAACTAATGAGGTCAGGATCACTTCTACATGATAGGGTTGAAAGACAGTTTGTTCTAAGTGGTCTAATTCTTATAATGAAGCTCATTGCCAAGCCACGGTCAAGTGAGTCTAAGATGGTAGTTCTAAACTGGAAATTATTTTGCCTCCCTTGTTCCCTGTGGCATTTTGACAATGTCTGGTGACATTTAAAAATTTTTGTGACTGTAGGGTGGGACTATGGATATCTGGTGAGTATCTGATGGGTAGAAGGAAATGAGGCTACTAAATGTCTTACAATTACAAGACAACCCCTCACAATAAAGAACTACCCAGTCCGATGTATAAATAATGCTGATATTGAAAAACTGTGGTGTAAGGTCTAGAAGAGAATAACCTATTCACTTGCCTTAACATTTTTCCATAAAAATATTTACGTTTCTAAAGTATAAATGTAAATAAAACTATACTAATAATGTTTATGCAATACCATATATTCAAGGCCAAAATGAAAAGATGTACTTGGACCCAAATTTATATGATATCTGACTTACTCAAGGAAACTTTTCTTTGTTGACCCCAACCTAGGATATAGAACCTATTAGATGATTCCTGAGTAACATATACTTCCTTTTGATAGTGTTCACCAGAAAGCTAATGAGAAATAGCGTATCCTGGCAGCCACTTTCCCTCATAAGGACCATTACGACAATTTGATGATAAAAGAAAACATTTAACCCCACTTGTTCCAGGAAATGACTGCTTTCAGAAAACTCTCAGCTCCTAACTATGAATGATCCTTCTTCTTTTGAAATATCTCAAACTGTTGATTGATCCCTACAGTCAAGGTAGGACCTCTAAATGTGCCTGAGGACACTTTAAAAATCCTACCTTAATAGAGTATTTACCAATCAGAGCCTGTCTAAGCATGCCACTCTGTTTGTTTTGTTTTTACTCTTTCTCACACCTTTGAGTCATGCTAAAATGAAAGTGATAGCAGATGGAGCACCTTCCACAGGTTCATGAATAAATGGACTTTATTAATTTTTGCCTTGGACTTAATTTCATTTTTGACAGTAATTAGATCACTGACTGTGAAATTATCCACTTATTGCCAGTAACCCTTGGAGTATCTATCTTCCTCATCACTGTACCTGTTTCTTTGGAGAGAATATACTCTCCTAAATGTTTTTGACTAAGCTTTAATATACTTTTAAAATCCTTCTAAGAAGAGCAAGCTTGTTTCCCATTGGGATCATCTAGCCCCTTTGATAAATTTAGAGATAATGATACAAGTTTAAAAACTTTTTATCCAGGGAGACTAAGTGTAAATTAAGTAAACAGAGGGTAGAATTAGTAGGAAAAGTAATACAATGAATTTCATTAAGTGCATTGATTTCCCTAAAGTTAGCCATCATATGCTTTCATGAAAATTGTAGACACAAAAATATGGCTCAAAGAATTTTGAACAGATAAACAGATAAAAAACAGATAAACAGATAAAAAATACCTTAGGCAAAGAATATGCAAAGACATATAATAGATGTTTTTTCAGTGCTATAACAATTATGTTTATGTGTAAGGGATAAGTATAAATGAGATAAAGATGACTAGTCAAGAAGAATTCAAATAGTAGCTAACTTTAAACTTGTGATTTTATATTTGCCTTATTAACCAATGTCAAGTTAGGATTTTACATTTTATTACCAGATCAGAATATTAACTGAGTCTAGGATTCAGATACAATAAGAAACTATTATTTGCCCCATGAATTTCGTTATTTTGTGGCAATCAATAGAACCATTCAAAAGTATTCTGTTTTTTTTTTCCTTGTAGGTATATAATAGAGTTATACTTTCCTTTTCCTTTTGAAGATTTTCTGTTTGTTTTTTATGGCCATATTACTTAATTTGGCCAACCAAATGTGACCAACAACCAGACCTACTTCTTTTAAGAGTTAGATATAATTCACTAGGTCCTCATCTCCCTGGCTTAAGAGGTCATGGAAACAAAAATACTGATGGAATCATTCATTTGATTCCCTGAGTGGCAATAATAAATAACACTGTTCTGATTATCTATATTGAATATATATCATGAACATGAAGTGAAACTTCTTTTGGTCAATCTATTGACATGTGGATTGTTGGTTACTGTAGCATGGCCAAACCTCTCCTCACACTTACTTATTCCTAAAGCAATTCATTTCTTCACAAGGTAAAATTAAAAAATACATACAAAGAAGCCCTGATGAATGAAATGTATCTTCCCTTTCTGAGTAATGGTTTTACGGTGTCACCTCAGTGAAATGTAATAGGGAGGTAGCAATTCAAGTATGTCCCCATATCCATCAATGAGAACAGACAATCTTCCTCAGGAATAAGAAACTTAGCCTGAGGACTTTAAGGATAGCTTCTACTTGGGAAGAGCACAGAAATTTTCTTATAGAATCATCATATCTTTAAAAATAAAATCTATGTAGACATACATATGTTTTCATTTTGTTTTTCTTTTTTTTTTAAATGTGAATCTTTAGGACAAGAGAAAAAGGTAAAATTAAAGACACCATTTACAGCTCCACAATGAAAAAAATAACAAAATATAATTTATATGTGACCTAGAAATACATAATCTGATGCACTAAAATAAGCTTTTAATGTAGACTTGGGAAATTATTGTTCAAGTAACTGGAAGCTTTTCTATGAAAAAGAAAATAAGGATTGGTTATCAAGTTGGATTGAAATAGAAGAGAAGGCAGAGCATAAATCTGGTAGTATAAAATATTTGGAAACAGGTCAAATATGATAAAACAGTTACTGATAGAACTGTAACTGGTTTAGGAATAATTGCAAAAAAAAAGGCAATAATACATCTATAATTATTGCACAGAGATCTCATAAAAATCAATGTGTTTTTACATGATCTTATATTTGATAAAACTGAAGATGCTACAGGTTTCTTGTTTGAAACTACAACCACTTGTGAAGAGGTAGATGAGGAAGAAATCTTTCTCTTCCTATACTTGCAAAGAATAATGAATCTATTTTAGAAAGCACCCATTATGGTCCACATTTATCAAGCTTGGCAGGACTGACTAAATAGGTCTTACCTCAATAGCATGTTGAGATGAAGTAATAAAGAAACTAGAAGTAGAGATTTGTTTTTTGGACAGTCAAATTCAGGCAAGTAAATTTAGAAAAGGTGGCAAATTCAAAGAATTCCTGTGTAGGTTGGAAATGTAAATATATTGCGTATTTATTCTTCTATATAAAGAAGTTCACATCCTAACCAATTAATAAAAGAACGGCAACATAGTAGAAATACATATTGCGATGAAACCAAAACTAAAGAAATCCTTTCAAACATGTAAGAGTCAGGATGACTTGTATCATCTTGGAAATTGCTATATATAACCAGCCACAGAGGACAGAGAAATTTTGAGGAATTCTTTAGTTCTAAGTATGAAATGGCCTACACCTGCATCAAAAACCCATTAAATGCAGGTGTCATTTAAGGTGAAATAAATATTAGATGTGTAAGGATTATAAATCTAATGGCAACAAAGAAGCAGAGACTATGTTACAATTCTCCTAATGGTAATTGTGATTGAACAATAGACATAGAACTGAGAAATTTGGGAAAGTATTCTGGCTGATCTGTGTAAATGATTTTCCAAAGATCTTCTTTGACCTCAATCACAAACTTTATTCAAAAACAACAAGGGCACCTGGGTGGCTCAGTCCATTAAGCATACAACTCTTGATCTTGGCTGAAGTCATGGCTGAAGTCATGAGACTGAGCCCTGCATCAGGCTCTGCACTGACAATGTGAACTCTGGAATTCTCTCTCCCCCTCTCTCTCTCTACCCTTCACCAGCTCTCCCTCTTTCTCTCTCTCAAAATAAATAATAAACATTAACAAAATTAAAACAAACAAACAAAAGCCTCTGGTAACAAAGGGAACAAAACAGATATACTCAAACTATATATATATTTTTAAAAACTTATCAGAGAACGGAGGATTCAAATAAACCTGAAATACAGAATATGATAAACATTTCATAAAGGAAAAGGGCCTATGACTGCTTTCATCCTTAGAAGAGCAGCAGAAAGCAGAAAGTCCTCCAGATATGGAAGTACAGAGATATCTATCAGATTTTACCTAATTTGTATGGCTTCTTGTTGGCTGGTATGATAGTTTAGAATCCTGAGCCTCCTCCAGCCACAAAAGTCTGTACCTTCCTTTCAGGTCTTTCCACTGGCCTGCACCAAGTATGTGGGGTAGAAAGCCAGGTCTAGGATGAGGACAGAAGAACTAAGAACAATTCCTCTGAAACACATCAGTCCTTAACTGGCTGCAAGCCTGTGGCCTACAGAGACTTAGGGAGGGTCAGGATGAGTGATGGAAGTCAAAAACTTGTTCTTAAAAAAATCAGTTAACAGTGAAAACAAACCCCTGGCTTAACTGATCAAGGAAAATTACAAATTACTGATAACAGGAATCTAAGAATGGATCTGACTGAAGAGTGTATAAATACTAAAAGACAATAAGGAAATATTATAAAAAATATTATGGTAATAAATTTAACAACATAGATTTCTTGAAGGACATATATTACCAGAAACAACTCAAGAAGAAATAGAAAAATTCAGTAGTCCTCTATCAAAATTTTTAAGTTTATTTATTTTGAGAGAGAGAGAGAGAGAGAGAGAGAAAGGAAGCACATGGGAGGAACAGAAAGAATTCCAAGCAGAACTGCACTGTTAGTGCAGAGCCTAACTTGGGGCTCAAACTCACAAACCAGGAGATCATGACCTGAGCTGAAATCAAGAGTCAGGCACCCCAGTAGTCCTCTATCAGTTTAAAAAATTAACTCATAGTTAAAAATCTTTCCAGAAAGAAACTACAGGCCCCTATTTCTTAAATGGTGAATTCCACTAAATGGCAAAGGAAAAACAAAACAAAATCAAATCAAACAAAGCCAATTCAACATGTATTATTTGAGAAAATAAAGAAGCAAGAGATACTTCCTTCTTTATTTTTAGGAGGTTATTATTACTCTGAAACTGAAACTGGGCAAAAACTTTATAAGAAAAAGAAAATGTAGATAAGTATCTCATATAAATGTAGACATAGAAAGTATTAAAAATAGGATGTATAAAAAATAATATACTGTGGCAAAGTGAGGTTTATGCCAGTAATGCAAGTTTGCTTTAACCATTCAAAACTCTGACAGTGTATTTCACCACATTAATGAGTAAAGAAGAAAACCCAAATGATAATTTTAATAGGTGCAGAAAAATGCATTTAAAAGAATTCAACACCCATGGTAAAAATTCTCAAAACTACAAATAGAAGAAAACATTTTCTATGAAGTATTTCTACAAAAAATCTAAAGCTAATATCATAACTAATGATATACATTGAATACTTTCCCCCTAAAATCAAGAACAATGAAAGAAGGTCTGATTTCATTGCTTTTATTCAATATTGTTCTATTTATCCTACCTATTGCAATAAGAAAGGCAAAATAGGACAGGAATATTATAGAGGATGAAGTAAAACTGTTAATATTTGTGGGCACCATGATTATTTATGTACAAAACCCTATAGAATCTATAAATAATTATAAGAACTAACTAGAAAATTACATTTTCACAGGATTCAATATCAATGTGCGAAAGTGTACTGTCTTTCTATAAACTAGCTAGAAAATTTTTTTTACTAGAATTTAAACATAATATAATTTATTCTAGGGAGCCAAAGACCACTTTCTATAAATGAGCTATAGATTCAACACAATCCCAACCAAAATCTCAGTAGTTCTTTTTTTCCTGTAAGTGAAAGCTGATTTTAAAATGGATATTTAAAAGATCTTGAATAATCAAAAAGATCTTGAGAAAGAACAAAGTTTGAGGACTTATACTACCTGAGTGCAAAATTTGCTATAGTAAATACAAAGTGGTGTTTGAGTAAAGTTTATAAGGTTTAATGACAAAGAAAAGAGAATGCAGAAATAGGCACTGATTTTTGACTAAGGCATGTGGAGTCAATATAATGAGAGAAAATTTAATGTTTTTACTAAATAATGCACAAATAACTAGATTAAAAAATAAAGTTCAATGCTTTCATCATAGACACAAAATTTAATTTTAGCTGGGTAGTAGACCTAAATGTAAGTCAGAGTTTTAAAACTTCTAGATGAAAACATAGAACACTATGTTTGTCATTTAGGGGTAAACAAAGATTTCTCAGAAAACCATGAAGGAAAAGAATTAATAAATTATACTTCACCAAAATGCTTTATTTTTCAAAAAATGAATCAACAAGCCACAGACTTAAGAAGTCTTCTCAATACTTATTTGACAAAAACCTCAAATCCAGATCGTATAAAGAATTCCTAGAAATCAACATATGGAAATCAATCCAAAAGACTTGAACCAACCTCAAATGCCTAGAGATATTATTAGTTATCACAGAAATGCAAATTAAAACTACAATCAAATATTTAAGTAAACAGTAAATCAAATCATTTGCAAATATGTTGACAAATAAAATAGAAAACACTTTCCAATTCATTTTATAACAAAACCTGACAAATACTTTGTAAGTACAGATATCACAGACTGATACTCCTCATGAATAAAAACACAATAATCCTTAACAAAGTGGTAGTACATTTAATAATATATAAAAGGGATAATATATCATGAACAAGAGACACTTGTCCCAGGAATATGAAGCTAATTTAACTTTTAAAAAAGATATTAAAAGGAAAAAAAGAATAAAGGAAGACCATATGAATGTCAACATAGATGCAAATAAAGGATTTGACAAAACTCAGTATCTATGATAAATGCTCTCAGCAAAATGTGAATAGCATCAACCTGGTCAAGAGAATCTGTATGAAATATAGAGCAAGCATGATACTTATTTCCTAAAATACTGGAAGCTTACATCTAGGATCAAGAGCATGGCAAAGTCAAATACTCTTACCACTTCCAGTTAACATTGCACTGAACTCTTCTGTAGTGTGATAAAGCAAAGAAAAGATAAAAAGGCATACAAATTGGAGACAGAAGAGCGAATTGTCTATATTTGCAGACTCCATGAATACATACAAAATCCTAAGCATCCAAAAAATTATCAGAATTAAGTGAATATAGTATGTCTACAACTCACAGAAGTCCACTGTATTTCTATATACTAGTAATAAGCAATTAGAAATAAAGCTTAAAGAAACAATACAATTGTAATAACATCTAAAATATGAAATACTTAGGAATAGTTCTTTTAAATATGTGTAATATATTTGTACTGAATATTACAAAAGTTTGCTGAGCTAAATTAAAGAAGACACAAATAAATGGAAAGACGTGATATTTATTTATTGGAAGACTCTTGCTAAGGTGTTACTTTTTTGTTATTGCTAAGATGTCTTTCCAAACTGATCTATAAATATGGTGCAAGTTGAATCAAAATCTTAGCAGAGATTTTCCTTTAAATTGCCAAGGTCTTACTAACATTTTATGGATGGATAAAATTTAGAATAGCTAAAACAGTTTTGAGAAACAAGAACAAAATCAGACACGTAACATTAACTGATTTAAAGCTATACTATAAATCTATGCTAAGCAAGGCAATGTGATTTTGGCAAAGGATAGATATGTACATCAATGGAAGCAAAAAAAGTCCAGAGTTAGTCCTATACATAAATTTGTTCATAGATTTTTTTAGATACATGTAAAATCAACTCAGTGAGTAATTTCAAAATATGGTGTGGAAAACCTGACTTTGAATATAGAACAAAATAACTTCCACTCTTAATACCATGCACAAAACTAAATGAATCATAGACCTAAACATCAATCAATCAATTAATCAATCAATTAACTAACATTTGGAAGAAAACTTAAGAGAAAATCTTTACCACTTAGCATAGGCAAAAATTTCTTAATATGCAAAAAGTATGAACCATAAAAAATTAGTAAATTGGAATTTATCACAATATAAACTTTAGTTCTTTAAAAAATACCATTAAGAAAATGAAAAGATGAACCACAGACTAGTAACAAATATTTGAAATACATTTATTTTACAAAGATATTACATATTGATTTAATTTTTAAATTTTTCAATAATTAAAAGATAGAATTAAAAAAATAATGTCTATTTTTGAAAAAGAGAGAGAGAGAGAGACAGAGCACAAACAGGGGAGGGGCAAAGAGAGAGGGAGACACAGAATCTGAAGCAGGCTACATCCTCTGAGCTGTCAGTACAGAGCCCCACATGGGGCTTGAACTCATGAACTGCGAGATTATGACCTGAGCCAAAGTTGGATGCCCAACTGACTGAGCCACCTAGGCACCCCAAAAGATAGAATTTTTAAAAACAGGAAGCAATTTTGAACAGACAGTTCAAAAGTGAAGATATATAAATGGCCAATGAGCACATAAAAATACTCAACACCATTGGTCATTTAAGAAATGCAAACTAAAATACTTGAGATACCTCTCCATGATCCCTAAAGTAATTAAACACTGCCAATGTCAACTGTTGGTGAGAATATGTAGCAAATAGACTTCTCATTCATTGTCAGTAGGACTGTTAAACTGCCCAACCATTCTGGAAAGCAGTTTGACATTTTTTTTAAAAAATTAAACTACATCTTTTACATAACAGCAATTCCACAAATTTATCCAAGAAAAAGGAAAATATATGTTCAAACAAAGACTTTCAATGGAATGTTTGTAGATACTTTATTCATAATAACTAGAAACTAGAAACAAACCATATAATCATCAAGAATTGAACTGATGAATAAATTGTGGCATATCTATATAATGGAATACCACATCAATTAAAGGGAACAGACTACTGGTTCTAAGCAATAACATGGACCCAAAAAATTTCATATAGTGTATGATTCTATTTATATGATATTTTAGAAACAGAATAATTAAGACAATTGGTGGTTACTTGGGGCTAAGGATGAAGAATGTTTCCTGTAAAAGGGCACAAGGGAATTTTGCAGGGTGTTAGAAAAATTCCATATAAGGTTTACATTTGGAATTACATATTTATATACATTTGTCAAAACTCATCAGCTCTCTCTTAGCCACATCTACTGTGAGAATGGAGACCATTCTTAGTAATTAGGTTGTCGACATTCCAGAAAGTGTTGACATCACTCTGAAGGGATGTGCTTTTATTATGAATTTCCCCAGAGGAACCCTGCAAAGGGACTTCAACCACATCACTATAGAACTCAGTCTCCTTGGAAAGAAAAAGAGGCCCCAGGTTGACAAATGGTGGGGAGATTGAAAAGAACTGGCTACTGTTCACACTATCTGTGGTCATGTACAGAATGTGATTGGGGCACCTGGGTGGGTCAGTCAGTTGAGCGTCTGACTCTTGATTTTGGCTCAGGTCATAATCTCACAGTTTGTGGGATCAAGCCCCATGTTGAGCCCTGTGCTGACAGCATGGAGTCTGCTCAGTATTCTCTTTTCCTCTCTCTTTGCCCTCCCTTGCTCTCTCTTCTTTCTCAAAAACAAAACAAAACAAAACAAACAAACAAACAAACCAACAAACCAAACATGATCAGGGGTGTTATACTGAGTTTTTGGTATAAGATGAGGTTTATGTATGCTTACTTCCCCATCAATATTGTTATTCAGGAGAATGGTTCTCTTGTTGAAATCCATAATTTCATGGGTGAAAAATACATCTGCAGGGTCTGAATGAGGTCAGGTGTTGTTTGTTCATTATCTCAAGCCTGAAAAGATGAGTTAATTATTTTTTAATGTTTATTTATTTATTTTTGAGAGAGAGAGAGAGAGTGTGAGCAGAAGAGGAACACAGAGAGAGGGAGACACAGAATCTGAAGCAGGCTCTGCGCTGACAGCTCAATCACCCAGGCACCCCAAGGTGAGTTAATTCTTGAAGGAAATGACATTGACCTTGTATCAAACTCAGCAACTTTGATTCAGTAAGCACAACAGTTAAAAATAAGGATATCAGGAAATGTTTGGATGGTATCTATGTGCTTTAGAAAAGGAACAGTTCAGCAGGCTGATGAATGAGATCTAAGTTGTCCAGCTACAGAAATAGCAAGATGCCAGATGATTTTTCAGACTAATTTGTGAGAATTTAAAGAATTTAAAGCAATAAAAGTTATTGATTTTGGGGAAAAAATCTTATCAAACCCTACATTTACTAAGATTAATTTTATGTTTATGCAAATTATACCTCAATAAATTTGATTTTAAGATATGTACATTCCTTGAGTCCCTGAGATCCTTTCTTGACCAGTCTTAATCTCCTGTCACTCCTTTTCTGTTTCTGACTTATGCATGTTCTAATAATCCCCCAGGTCCTTCAGTACATTTCCATCTTTGAAACTTTGATTTATTTGTGTCTGCAGTCACTGAACATTCTCCAATTTTCAATTCAGTTCAGTTCTGGCTTGTCTCTAAAAGGCCTCATTTTGGAAAGTCAAATATGGTGGCCAATCGCTTCAGTTTAAATTCTGAGATATTAGATTTTGATGAAAATAGAGGCTGATTTGAAAGAATTCACTTAAAAAGTTCATGTGGGATTTATACCATGTGACTTATGGGAAGTAGTTCGAGTTTTGCATTGCTTCAAACTTTTAATGCATGCCAGAATCACTTGGAAAACATGTTACAGTGAAGGTGGTCTGAAATAGGTGCTGTGATGTTCGTTTTTAATTCTTCCCAGTGATTTGGATGCAGCTGGCTTTCTGACCATACTTTAATTTGTATGGTCTTTAATTTTAATCTACTGGGGTGGAAAGTATGCATTTGTGAGTGGTGGTCATGAAAGCTAGGGAGTATGGTACTCACTGAATTCATATTCCAGCTCTGCCATTTTTGTGTGGATAATTTTGTAAATCATTTCAGTTTCTCTTAAAGACTGCATATGCATTCTTAAACCTTCTGCAGATGGTATCTACATTAAAAAATATTTTATTTTTTTATAGTTAGCCATAAATTTCAAGTTGTAGAAAAGTAAGGATTTGTACTTTGCTGTCAGCTTTAACTCTTATCTGTTTTGCAATGAGAAGAGTGTCTAATTTTTGTGATATAAATGGCTAAAGTTTAGACTAGGGCATGACTGAAAAGGACCTTTCCTTTCCTCTCCTCTCCTTCCTTTTCCTTCCTCCCTCTTTCCTTCTCTCAGTCCATCCTTCTTTCCTATTAACTGGTCTAAATAGAGATTTGAACTGTGATATAAGCCTCTTTGTTTTCCACTCTTACATAACTACAGAGAAGATTGAACGATCAAGTCACTTTACTGTTTTTGGTCGCATAACATTCCTCAGCTAAGGACCTCTCTCTAGGTATGGGTCAAGCCCTAAAAGCAATTCATATAGATTATTTCATCCAGGCTGCATAGTTAGATATATTGCAACCCACTAAAGTGATTCTTCACCAGAAGAAAGTGAGTTTATAGTAGAGTTATGAATTCATCCTAAATTTCTCAATTCAGACTTTCCTTTGGCTTCCAAACACTTTTTAAAATCCTAGGGCAGAATATTGTTGCCATTTCTAAACTCAGATTTCATTTCAGTCACCCACAGGTGCTTGTTTATTTCCCATTTATTTTTATTTGCTTTTGATTCAGGCTTATTTTTCAGAATCCAGGATCTGCACACACTACCAGTCAAGTTTATCTCTCATCAGTCACTCTGCACACATCTTTTTTCCCCACCTCCCTGCTTTGAGTCATGCAGTTTCTCCAGGATGGGACAATCTTTTTTGCCAGTTTAAATTCTTCCCATTACTCAAGACCCTATTCAATCTCCACATTTCCTCTAGGAAACTTTCTTCAATTACTCTAACCTCTGAACTCCTGCTGTATTTATAGCTGGATCATGTGCAGCGTTCTAATTACACACAGAATGTTAGAGCTGGAAGGGACCTTAGAAATCACAGAGAAGGAAACAGGGCACAGGATGCAATCTGGAAAAAGTGGAAGGGCATGATCTTAGAGTGTGGGTAGGGAGATGATTTAGATGTGACACTGGTGTTATTTGTGATGGTAATGATAAGGGGTAAGAGGCAAGGACCTAGGTGGGATCAGTGTTTATAAGAACAATCAAGGTTAGCCTCATACAGGAGGGAAAATGCAATTGATAGTTAAACAGAGATGCCCAGGTGTATTGGAGAGGAACATTGAGGTCTGGGTGCTCACCTGTATGCACCTCCAGCCTCAGTAACTCTCTGGAATGCTGGTGCCTTCCTGACAGGTTCAGAATTCTGCAAAGGCAGAAGGCAATGAGATGCATGTTTACTCTTTCAAAAAATTGTATCACATGGCCAGGTTTTTTCAAGTCAATCACTGCAGTTCGTCAACCAATATTTATTGATAGATGATTGGAATACAACCAAATATAAAAAGTTGTAGGAGTGGGATTTCAAGTACAGGGAAAAACATAAGGAAAAAGCCATGGAAGATAACATCATCTGGCACAAAGAAAGAGTGAGGCTAGCTCAGACTTGAAGGGGAATCATGACAATGTGATATTAAGTAGGAAACCCAAGGACTAGGAATGTATTTTTAAGTCAATAGAAACCCACTAAATGGAATTAACATAAGAGTGATATAGATGAAAAATCTATTTTATTCTGTGTGGACTATGAGTTAAAGGGGGCTAAATGGAGATACTGTTGATCCAGTACAAGTGAAGTGACATTTGACTCTCAGGACCCAAACCACATTTCCTTCTGGTTTCCCCATCACTTTGCTCGGTTTCTTCCCACCTGCCAGGTGCCACATTCTTAGTCTCCTTTCTAAGTACTCACCCTGTACTAATACTCTGTCTATTATTATGTTTTCTTCCTTCCTTTACTCTTTCAGTAAGTAACACTATTCATTTCTAAGATTTAAAATGATAGAAACAAAATTTTAAAATTATCTACATGCTGAAGATTCACTATTTATGTAATTCCACTTGGATTCACCTCAATACAAATTGGTTATGTATACAAGTCTCTCCATAATATATCCAGTTGCAAATTTCCATAGATGTCATAATCTTTGATGGTATTTCTCCAGCCTTCTGGTACCCTTATTCTTTCAGTAACAAAACTACCATCCAACAAGCAGAAAACAAAAAGTAATCTTTAATTTCTCCCAGTTCTTGGTTGTTCATATTCAATAAATCAACGATGCTTCCCCTAAAATATATCTTCAATCTGTCCCTGTTTCTATATATTCTTTAATGTAAGTCCCTCTTATATTTGTCCTGTAGGGACTCAATAGCTTCATACCTATGCTTCCCTGATGGCCCCCCTGTAATACACTTTACACAATATTGCTAAGTGCTCTTACACAATACTAATTATCATTTTATTACCCTATGTAAAACTTTTCAACAGTTTCTCACTGCACTAAAGAAAAAACCCAGACTCACTACACTAGCTTAAGAAGCTGACATGATCTGGTTTATTGTGTTTCATCCATCTAGGCCTCCTTCCTGATTCTTGAACAACTAAGTTCTTTATTGTCTTAGGACTTTGGGACATGCTGTCTACTCTGTGTGCTCATCCTTTGATGATTCTCATGGCTGACTTCTGACACTTCAGGTCTCAAGTAAAAACATCATCTTTTGGAGAGGGCATTTCTTTGTTAAGGTTGGCACCTCCCATGCTGTACACACAGTTTTTCTCTATCATGTTATTCTGCTTTTCTCCTGCTAGGCACTTATAAGTCTGCAATTACCTTAATTATTATTATTAATTATCTTAATTATTAACTTGCATATTATCCGTTTCTCCTGATATAAACTCCATAAGCAAAGAAATTCATCTGTTCTGTATACAGGGATATAAAACAGACCTTGACAAAGGAGCTTCCCCATAAATACTTGGTGAGTGAATTAGGAAGCCACCAATTTCCATTTTATAAGGAATCATGCTAGCAAAACTTCTGCAGATACAATAATAGCTAGAAACACGAAGCTAAATATGAAAACAACAGAAGTGGCTTTGTACTTGTTGTATTTACTTCAATATGAATTACTTTGTGTTTAAAATGCCAGGCAAAACATTTACTAACTAATGCTGAGAGCTGCAGCTAAGTGGAAGAATATTGAAGGACCTACTATTGTGTGTCTTGAGGCTTAAAAGAAGAGGTTCAAGATGCCTTTTGTAGAAGCCACTTGCCAAATGTCAAACTGCAAAATTCTTTAAGGGGGGGTGTCCCATAGTTAACCACACTGTGGGGGACCAGAGACCTCCTTGGAAACAGGCTGCCCACAGAACCATCTCCACCAGCAAGCTAGGCCCCTCTGACACTTTGACACTGTGTGGATGAGGACATCTCTCTTCTCTTTCTGGGTTAGCCTGGGTATGAGAAGGGCCTAGGTATGGACTGGCCATACTACTGACTTGATTTTAAAATGGTGGCAATAACCACATGCCTTGTTTCAAACACTGTATGCATAAACTGTTGTCTCTGTGTAAACACAATTCTGAGATCAAGGCTATTTGTGTGTCCTTGTTTACATTGCAGTCATCCTTTGGTGGCTGCCCAGAATCACAAATTGAATATTTGGTGAACTGCACTAAAATGCAGTATTTCTTTGGTATGCAGACCATAACTCAACATATGAAAAGTTTCTTGCAGTAGAAAAATTTTAGCTTTTCTTTTTCTCTCTTAAAAACATGTTTATTATGAGTAATACCAATTATATTTAAAAGTGGAGCAAATAGGGGCGCCTGGATAGCTTAGTCGGTTAAGCGTCCAACTTTCGCTTAGGTCATGATCTCGTGGTTCTTGGGTTCAAGACCCTTGTCAGGCTCTGTGCTGACTGCCAGCTCAGAGCCTGGAGCCTGTTTCAGTCTGTGACTCCCTCTCTCTCTGACCCTCTCCTGCTCGCGCTGTTTCTCTCTCTCTCCTAGAAATAAATAAAACATTAAAAAAAAAAAATAAAAGTGGAGCAAATATAATGAAGTCTTCTGTATTCATTTCCTAGGTTAAAGGATTGTCAACTTATATTCACTCTTATTTCATTTGTACCCTTACCAACTTCTCTTCACAAATAATTTTGAAGCAAATCCTAAATACCATTGTATTTCATCAGTAAACATTTCAGCAGTATATCTTAAAAGTAAGACTTATTTTTTAAAGCACTCACAATACTATTGATCCACCTAAATATATTAATATTATTTCCTTATATCAGGAAATGTTAATTAACATGGTTTTAAATGTAAGGAGGAGATTCTATCTGAAACAGAGCTCACAGAAATTTAGGAACAAAGATTTTCTTCCTCAGTGACCTTCTAAGCTTTATGTCTCTGTGTCAACAGAGGGATAATAAATACACTTATAATAATAAAAATTCAACCTTTTGTTATATAGTTGTGACTCCTCATTTCATGAAAGTGAGGTTTATTTCCCAACAGTGTGGAAATATTTTAAACAATTAGTTCCTGGAAAACAGTGGTTACTAATAGCTATTGAATTTAATTAGATGAAGCCATAGTCAGTCACAAATGTCCAAGGAAACATGGAGTCAATGGAAGGAAGGTATATACAAATTCATATGTTGTCAATATGTCAGTAACTGGGTTTTGTCTTGAAACAAAACAAAACTCAGTTAAGCATTCTGAATTGTCAGAGGATAAAGTAATAAAGATGATGTTCCAGTATCAACAGGAAAAACCACTCACAGAGACCATAATTTTTGTTTCTTTTAAGTACCGTCAAGAATCTAGAAAATGGCTTGCCACACAGTGATTATTTAGTAATGGTTTTAATAGACTGACAAATTGAAAATATTTTTAAGGAGGCAGAAAATATGTGGGAAATCACAAAACACTGACATTAAAGGCATGAGTCAATAATTCCTTGAGAACTATTTTTTTTAAGTAAGAGGAATGCAAATGAACTTTTTTTATTATTGCTTTCAGCATATTTTTCTATGCTTTTATTATATAAAAAGATTAGTGTAGCTAACACCACAGTCAGAATAGTTACATCACCACAGAAAAACTCCTTCAAGGTATGTTTCCACACTTATCCCTTTCTCTGTCTCTAACCACTGCCTTCTTATACTCATGTCAATGCATTTGAGATTCAAGTTGTTGTGTGCATTAATAGTTTTTTATTGCTGAGTAGTATTTCAGTAGAGATATCCTTTATCAGGTTGAGAAAATTACCTTCCATTTCTTTTGCTCAGAGTTTTAATCATTAATGGATTTTGAATTTCATCAAATGCTTTTTCTGTATCACTGGATATGACGATGTAGTTTTTCTTTAAACTGGCAATATAGTGGATTGATTGATTTTCGTATATTCAACCAGGCTGGATTGCTCAGATAAACTTCTCTTGGTTATGGTGTTTTATTCTTTTTCTACACCGCTAGATTTGATTTTCAAATATTTTCTTGAAAATTTGTGTGTGTAGATCCGTGAGAAATAATAGTTTGTAGTTCTGTGGTATAAAAAAACATATATTTGTGTTTATGCAGAATTGGGACTTCCTGAATAAATTTTGCTGAAAACATGGATTTCTGGGCTAAGAGCAAGTCTTAGGAAGTTAATTTTTCATTATATATAGAGTGAGAGCACCTGAAGGATTTACCTAAATCTGGAGGTAAATATTTGCATTTCAAGAGAAAATGTCTCTATGAGAGACAAAGAGACAAAGTCTCTATGTTGTAAAATCAGAAGACACTGGGGCTTTTCTGGTCCTGAAGGAAATGTATTGATGTGTTGTGTGTATCAGTAGTTCATTCTTTTTTAGGCTTACAATTTGTTTATCTTTCCACCAGTTGAAGGGTACATGAGTTATTTCTTGTCTAGAATTACTATGAATAAATCTTTCTTCTAAATAGTTACTTAATCTGCCTTTTGTTGAAATGCAACTCATCTTATTACAACCTTATATGTGGTCATTCTGCACATTTCTTGAGAGGACTCATTGCTTTCATTCTAGGATAATGTTCCCCACAGTGATGACCTTTATTAAGATATAACCATCTTCTCATCCTTTTTCCAGCTTTAAGTTCCACATTACATTCTTTTTGTCTGGTGTTCTCTTTTTCTAGTCTTAAAATTTCTAAGGTCTCTTGATCCCTTTCTCTCATTTGTTTAAAATATATGCTCTTTAGTGAACTCTGGGCTAAATACTCTCAGGTCACTTTGCTTAGATGCAGTGATACTTGGACTGTGTGATGCCATGCTGGATGCTTCCAGAACTACACTCTAANCGGGCTAAATACTCTCAGGTCACTTTGCTTAGATATCTGATGCAGTGATACTTGGACTGTGTGATGCCATGCTGGATGCTTCCAGAACTACACTCTAAGATGCATGTAATAGTTGTGGGATCTCCCAAAGTCCTGTAGATTACACTGCTTCTTCCTTCCTCAAATTTTTAAGTGGGAATAGGATATGGTGGTAGGGTTTGCATTTTCTGATATCTTCATTAATGTCTACATTGACTTGCCCTTCGTACTTTAGTTTATATTGGAAACTATACATAGGCCTATTTATCTAGATTATGATTAAATTACAAGAAAGAGACAAAGTCTTTCTTTCATTTGGACCTGAGATTTTGGAATTTGAAAGATAAGTATATGCTTGGTGATTGTCCACCATAAGGTAAAGTCAAATTCATATCTCTAATATCAAATGGAGATAGATCTTAAACTTAAATATAGGAAAACATGCAATGCTTTGTACATTATCCTGTCACAATGATAAACAACTTATGATAATATTTCTAAGATGTAATAACTACATATTCAAAATGTTTTTGTATGGATAGATGCATTTAATCCATACTGTAACCGTATGAGGTAGGCAATATTTTCATTGCTCTTCTACAAATCAGGGAATTAGTTGTTAATGGTGGAGCCTTGATTCAGACATTGACCTCTTGATCGAGAGGATCATGGTCATTATCCACTAAGTTATACCATCTCTGTAGATGGAACCATACCTGCGTACAGATATCTCTTTGTGCTTCAAATTCACATTATCCATATTTAAACATCTTAGTGAAGTTGTGGATTGTGAATAGTGACTGGCTTCTCTTCTTCTCTACAACCTCAGAAAGAATATGCCTTTCTTTTTTTTTTTTTTTAAAGGATGATTCTTTTACTTGGTAATGTGTGATGAATATCAACAAATTTGGGAGGAAATGAGTGTTTGGCATATTTGGACATGTAGGAAAGATCAGGAAAGACATATCCTCTTGGGACCAATAAAGTAAATGTCAGATTTGAATCAGATCAAGTTTTCTTTATCCAGTATTCAGTGTTTACTGAGAAAACATTAAGCAGGCTTGTAAATAGACTAAATATATGTTTTGCTTGTGAAAACACAGAAACACCATGACAACTTAGAAGAGAAAGAGAGACAGAGAAAGAGAGAGAGTCTAGACTGAAAAAGTTATTTGGTTTGACTAGAAACTTTATTTTCTTACTTTTGGTCTTATTTTCTTTTTTCATCATGAATACTTTTGTCCTGACCTAAAAATACCCATTTATCTAGAACTTATAATTTGTACAGTGTTGAGCTACTTGTTACTTGTACCAGGAGAATAATTGGGAATGTATGATTTTATTGATATTCAGGGCCCACTTCAAAGCATGAATGAAAAAAGGAAATGGGAAATGGCCATCAGATATAAAAAGATCCTCACCAGCATGTTAATAGGGAAGTGTGAGAGGTTGTAAAAGAGATGGAAAAGTAGTTTTTGAACTTTCAGAGACTGAATATCACTGAAAGCAGAAAAGCATTTGTGCAACCAAGTAACCAATCCACCATAGTGCCAGCACTGTTTCAACCCTATTGTCAATGATGTAAAACCATTATTTATATCTAGTTTCTGTGGTATTTTAAAATATTTTTTACTAAAAGCAAAAATACAACATTTCACATCAACTTCTAATCAAAATCTGTGATTACCTAAGTTGTCTCCATCTTTTCTCCATTTTTCCTTCATGTAATTCTCTGTGGCATTACTGTCTCCTAAGCTGGAGGTGGAGCGTGCTGTAAGGTACATGGCCCAGGCTTAAACTAGTTAGAATATTGTGTTGTCTCTGATTTCACATCAGATAAGTACCCTGGTTAGAGGCAAGAGATTCAATGGGACTTGTTCTGGTGATTCACGCCAAGTCTGTCTGAAATAACTCTACTGTCTGAAATAACTCTAGAATCAAAGATGAAATCTATTACATTAGCAATCTATAAATAATGATACAGAATATTATATATCAATAGTTATGAGAAATGTCATGTACGGGAAATAGGGAGATGTTGACTGGAGTACAGGGTACAGAATTGGAGTTATATAGGATGAATAAATCTAGAGACCTAATGTACAGTATGATGACTATAGTTAATAATATTGTGCTAAATACTGAAAATTTTCTAAAAGAATAGATTTCAGGTGCTTCTACTACACACACTGAAAATGATAACTACATGAGAAGATGGATATGTTGATTAGCTTGATTGTGATAATGATTTCACTATGTATATCAAATTGTCATGTTGTATACTTTAAATATATATAATGTTTATTTAAATTTTTTTAAAGTTTTATTTTAAGTAGGCTCCATATCCAACATGGCTTGAGGACTCACCACCTTGAGATCAAGAGTCGTATGCTCTACCAACTGAGCCAACCAGACACCCCTACTATTTTAATTAATTAATTAATTATGTTTTATTTTTATTTTTTAAAGTTTATTTATTTATTTTGAGAGAGAGCAAGAGAGAGCTCAAGGGTACTTATGGGAGGTGGGGCAGAGAGAGAGGGAGATAGAGAATCTCAAGCAGGCTCTGAACTGCCAGCATGAGCCCGATGTGGGGCTCAAACCCACATACCATGAGATCATGATATGAGCCAAAATCAAGAGCTGAATGCTTAAATGACTGAGTCATCCAGGCACCCCTACAATTTTTATTTTAAAAAAGGAAGAAGCTACATTCTGAATCAAGAGTAATGCAGAAGATACACTGTGGTATTGAGTTAGATATGGTTAAGGAGGGGTCTTCTTTAGCTAAGGTAGTCATTGAAAGTATCTCTGATGAGGTGATATTTGCTTGAAATTGAGCAGGGAGACAGCAATGATGTGAAGGCCTGAGGGCCTGTATCCACAACAGGAATGACAGCAAGGACAGAGGTGGTGGTATAAAATAAACTCTCAGTGCTAGAAAAGCCAGCAAGAATTTCAGTACAACTGGAATATGGAGATTGAAGGAGTGAGGCAGACAACATCCACACTGGGAACTCTCCTGACAGTGGACACTGGCCTGGCCCTCACCACTGAGCTTCAGTGTCCTTCTGTTGATCATAAACAATTTCACAGAACAGCAACATCAAACAGCTTTTTTTTCTGTCACCATAAATGGAGAAAGACAGAACCACATCAACTCCATAATTATATCTAATCACACACAGTTAGAGATCCAGAACAAGGAAATAGTTTTGGAAGGACTCAATGCATTACATTTGTGACAAAGCACAATCTGTGGTTGCCTACTTGCCACTGGTGGGATTATGGATGTTTTGTTTATTGACTTTATAGTCTATATATTTTTTTTCAATGAGCATTGCATAATGAAAGAGGAAAGTTGAAAAACCTATTTTTGTTGTTTTCCCTTGATATATTGTCTGTGTTGAAAAGATAGTCATATCTGCTCAGGTAGGCAAGGTCACTACTCATTAGCAATCTAGAACTATCTAGGCAGTGAATTTATTCTATACGAAAACTTGATTTTTTTGGTGCTCCTTTTTTACAGAAAAGTGATGATGACAAGGCTAAAATTAGTGAGTCATTCAATAGTGTAATTTTGAATTATTAAAATAATGCATTAGTTACGATGATTCTAAGTGAAGTAGGTCTTCCAATGTCAAAAGAAATTATATTGGATTCCTGTGGCATAATATTCAGAAATTTCTCAAATTATTTAATGATTTGTCTAACCTTGAATTCCACAATGATAGACATAACTCCATGTAAGACTACATTTCTGGTGTCTGGATATTGTCAGTATCAAAGGGTAGTATGTATCCATCAATAGACAAAGGTATGAGTGAATTGTTTTATTATTTTAAAAAAATCAGATAGATTAATTTGATTCTGTCATAACATTACCCCTTGAGGTTGTGAACTGTGAGATGATTTAAAATTATATCTGTTATCTAATGTCCCATAGCTCAATTTGTCTGTGCTGAATGAAAAATGAATGATACATGTGCCAGAGCAAAAAGGAATTATCAAGTTTGATGAAAGCCAGACAGAAATCATGTAATGTATTTCCTATACTGTGCTTTTACTTTTTCATTCTTTATTTTATTTTCAGAGAAACTTGTTATCGTTTCTTCATGGTTTACTATTTCAGTCAGACATATTCATGACTGAATAAGAAAGAGGTTGGAATATTGTCCAGTGATGATCTTGCCTTTAGGGATACTTAGCCAGTTTGATGCTAGTTTGAGTATATATTAATAGAAAAGCTGAAAAGCCATCAGTCCACCTGTAAGTACTTAAAATTCTACTGTATGTTCACATGGATATATGAAAATATACATTTGGACTTTGGCAGAATACATGGTTTGTTGGTTGACCCAAAAGTCATTCCCAGTTCTTATCTCCTTTGTCCATCTCTCACTAAACAGTATGAACGGTGATATACTGAGTTTCTCATCCTCTTCTGTAGCCATGGGTGATAATATGACCCAGTTCTTGACAATGACATTTACCAAGAGTTTCTAGAAAATCTTTTTCTTCCTAGCTATATGCACCCTTCACCCAGGTGTGGAAATAGGATGATGTCTGGGTCTGTGGCAGCCAGACATCATCCTACTGAAACCTCATATAAGGGGGCATACATGAGGAATAAAATCCATAAGGCGTAGGATGGTAGAGAGGAAAGAGTAAAAACCTTAAACCCTAAGAGTTTTGCTGAGCCACTGAGCCATTGACAGCACAGCTACCCTGACTCTTTTATGTGACAATGGTAAACTCCTATTTACCATTGTAAATAGTAAAGTTACTATTTACAATTCATTGGTTTTTATTACTTAATATAAATACTGTCTCAATTGATAACCTTCCTTAACATTCATTTATTCAATGAATATTTGAGCATCTACTAAGAGCATGGCATTTTGCTTTTCTCTGTGTTTGTGGTTATCATTAATAGAACATAGTCTTCATTTAAGGAGTACTCAAGAGGATGCATGTTAATATGAAACTTTTCTCTAAGGATATGTGGACACAAAGAGATTCTATTACATATTATAGAGAAATTAAACATACAGTGAAACCTGCAAGCTAACAAGTACCCGGTTGGACAGAGAGGGAGTGACGAACATTTCAGATAGAAAATAGCACATGTTCTAGTATGAAAGGCCAGAACAGGAGGGAGCTTACCAAATTTTCAAAGTTAAAGAAAAAAAAAAAAAGCAATGTTCTTAAATCAGACACAGATGTATTATAGTTTAGATGGCAAGATCACATTCATTAAGTAATAGGAAGTGATTCATATTAATTTAGTCTCAATATAAATGACACAGAGTTAGAGAATTGTGGTTCTAAGTTGTGTCCTAGATGAAGGTATATCCTTAAGAATTTCTCAAAGTGAGAGAAAAAGAAGGAAAAATTAAAATGCATTAATAAAAGTTGTGATAATAAGGGAAGTAGTATAAAAGAACAATATAATATAGGTATTACAATTCTATGCATATAACTCTAATGTACGTTAATATTTTGTTTAACTTCTTTTTAATATTGTCATGAATTTCATAAATTTCCTCATGAGTTTTCATTCTAGTAGACTGGAGATGTGGAGAGGTGGGTTTAACCTGCCAATTAATACTAGTCTGAATGTAAATAAACACAGAAAAGTGCACTAATCTTAAGTAAACAACTCAAAAGAAGTACGGCAAAGTAAATATACTCATATAACCAGGACCCAGGTAAAAAAATAGAATAATTGCAACACTCTAGCAACATCCCTTATGCTAACTTCAGTAACTGCCCTTAAATGCAGACTTATCTACTTTGAACTTGAAGGAAAGCATACATGTTTTTTTCCCCATCATTTTTATGTAGTAAAAGCTAATTTATCTTTCTTGCTATATAATATTATAATTCTAATATTATAGCAGTTTATTTATGTATCCTACTGTTGATGGGCATTTCAATTATTTCCACTAGAAGATTTCAGTTGTTTTCAGTAATTGGCTATTACAAACAAGGCTACTATTAATAATATTATATATGTGCATATTTTGGGGTCATTTTGCTAGGATTGCTGGGTTATAATGACTGAATGCCGTCAACTTAGTAAAAACTACCAAACTATTTTCTAAAATGCTTTTATCAATTTAACCTTTTACAGGAATATTCAAGACTCTGGTAAATCCAGGTCTTTGTCACTGTTAATATCGTCAATCTTTTCCATTTTAGCCATCATGAGGAGTTTAAAAATATCTCAATGTTGTTTTAATTTGCATTTCCTACATGACTAATGAGATTGATCACCTTTTCATTTGACTGTTGTCCATTTGTATATAGTCTTGTGTGGGATTCAGTTCAAATATTTTCCATATCTTCCTATGAGATTATCTTATAAACTTGTACCTTTTTATTTGTAGTATTCTGGATAATAATCCACTTTTAGTTGTACATATTATAGAGATTTTCTTCTATCCAAGTTTTCTTCAAAATTTCCCAACTATTCTTGAAATTTTTAATTTAAATATTATATTAGGTTATTGCTTTATACAGTGTTAAAGAACAGTTAATCAAACAGCAACAATAAGATCTTGCTGGGATTTTTATTAAGATTACACTAAGTATAAATCAATTTGGAAATAATTTTTATAACATTAAATTGTCTAGTTCACAAATTACTATATCTTTACATTTCTTTATATGTTCTTTAATTTCTCTCAATTTATATCTTTATTTTATCTTTACATGATTATCTTGCCTGCAAAATGACTGTTTTATTTTTTTTCAGTCCGTATACCATGAATTTCTTTTCTTACCTTTTTGCATTAAAATCCACTTTAAAATAAAATCTTAAACTTTAATAAAATTAAAATTTCCATTATGATATTAAATAGAAGTAATGACAAGCATCATTGTCTCTTTCCTCATTTCCTAATCAATATTTAATATTGTTTGTTTTATTTGTAAATAGTTTTATCATTTTTAAGACCTTCCCTTATATCTTCAGTTTATTAAAATTTTATTCTGAGTGAATTATTTCTGTCAATTTTGTTTAAATTTATGTTTACTTTTATCAGATGATTTTTCTGAAGTAACTGATTTTTCTCCTTTATTCTGTGAATGGGGTAAAGTGTGTTGATTAGTATCATAATATTAAATGAGTCTTGGAATCAAAATATTTTTTGTGTGTACTAGATTTAATTTGTAATGGGTTTTTGTTTCTATGGTAAACAGAGAAATTAGTATTTAATTTTAATTTTTTGTTATACAACTGTCAGCTTTTGTTATCAACACTATATTGAATTCATAAAAGAAACTGGCAAATATTTACTATTTTTATGTTCAGTGACAGAGTAGGAATTAATTTGTATTATATATATCTTTTTATTTTATTTATTTTATTTTATTTTATTTTATTATTTTTTACAAATAGTTTATTGTCAAGTTGGTTTCCATATAACACCCAGTGCTCATCCCCACAAGTGTCCTCCTCCATGCTCATCACCCCCCTCCCCCCAGCACCCATCAGTCCTCAGTTTGTTCTCAGCATTCAAGAGTCTCTCATGGTTTGCCTCTCTCCCTCTCCCCGACTATTTCCCCCCTTCTTCTCCCCCACGGTCCTGCATTAAGTTCCTCCTAATCCCCCTATACGTGCAAACATATGGTATTTGTCCTTCTCTGCCTGACTTATTTCGCTCAGCATAACACCCTCAAGGTCCATCCAGGTTGCTACACATGGCCAGATTCCATTCTTTCTCATTGCCATGTGGTATTCCATCATATAGATAAACCACATCTTCTTGATCCATTTGTCCATTGATGGACACTTAGGCTCTTTCCATGTTTTGGCTATTGTTGAGAGTGCTGTTATGAACATTGGGGTACATGTGCGCATATGCATCAGCACTCCTATGTCCCTTGGGTAAATTCCTAGCAGTGCTATTGCTGGGTCATAGGAGAGTTCTATTGTTATATATATATCTTTTTAAAAGAGAGAGGGTGGACATGTGCACACAAGAGGGGGAAGGACGGGAGGAAAGGGAGAGAAAGAATCTTAAGCAGGCTCCATGTGCAGTGTGGAGCCCAATGTGGGAGGCTGGAGGTCAAAGCAGGGCTTGATCTCATGACCATAAAATCATGACCTGAGCCAAAATCAAAAGTCAATCGCTTAATCAACTGACCCACCCAGGTGCCCCAGTATTATGTCTTTCTGATGTGAAATTCAGTGAAGTCATATAGGCCTTGAATATTGAGAATATTTCTAAATATAGATGAATTTTCTCAAGCAGATATAATCTTATACAGATTTTTGGTATTTATTATATCAAAATTGGTAAGTTGTGTCCATTTAATTTAAAATTTTAGATTTACTGGCCTAATTTATAATATCATTTTGTTTGATTTTTAAATATTTATAGACTCTGTAGTATTATCTCCACTTTGTTTCTGATATTGGTTACTTGTGCCTTTTCCCCTCTCTCTCTTTTTTAAATGTTTATTTATTTTGAGAGAGAGAATGCACCAGCATGGGGAGAGGTAAAGAGAGAGAATCCCAAGAAGGCTCTGTACTGTCAGTGCAGAGCTCAACGTGGAGCATGATCTGATCACACAAACAGTGAGATAATGGTTTCATAAGAGTTGGTAGATCTAGCAATTGAGCCACCCAGGCACCTCTCTCTCTCTCTCTCTCTCTCTCTCTCTTATTTTTCTTGATTGCGCTTGCCAGGAGTTTTATATAGGAGTTTTTTTTAAAGGACTACTATTTTTTTCTTTGCTGACCTTTTCTTTCTTTCTTTTTTAAAAATTTTAAGTTTATTTATTTTGAGACAGAGAGAAAGCAAGCAGAGAAGTGACAGAGAGAGAGGTAGAGAGAGAATCATAACCAGGCGCCATGCTGTTAGCACAGAGCCCAATTCAGGGCTTGAACTAATAAGCCATGAGATCATGACCTGAGCTGAAACCAAGAGTCAGACACTTAACCGACTGAGCCATCCAGGTGCCCCAATTTGTCGGTCTTTTCTAATATACAGTATATTCATTTTCATTTCAATTAATTTCTGCTCTGATATTTATTACTTGTTTTCTTCTTCTTTGTATGAATTTAATTTTATAAACTTCTTTTAAAGTTTTGAATAGGTATTTTTCAGTTTATCTTCTGTTGAAATATAGCTTTTGAGATAAATCTTTATATGGATTTACATTTTCCTCTAAATGTGACTTTAGCTGCATGTCACTCATTTTGATATGTAGGATTTCCATTGATAAAGAGTTCAAAGTATTCTAATTCTTCTTGTGTATTCAGTTTGCTATGATTTAACCTTAAAAGTATACTGCTAAACTTCCAAAATTGAAGATTTATTTTTCATCTTTTTCCTATTCAATTTCAGCTTAATTCTACTACAGTTAGAGATCATACTTTAAACCATTTTAATTATCTGAAATATATTGAGAATTGCTATATGACCATCAAAGAAGATGGGTGAGTAGATAGATAGATAGATAGATAGACATCTCCCAATCAATAAGGTTCAGTTTATTAATATCCATAGTAGTTCAAATCTATGTACTTCCTAATTTTGTTGTCTTGCTCTATTGTTACTGACTAAAATCTTAAAATCTCCCACTGAGATTGGGACTTTTCTGATTTCCCTTTTAGTTATGTCGATTTTGTATTTTATGGCAATCCTTCCTTTTTATGATAATCTAGATTCACAAAAACATTCATGAAAGCTGAATAATGCAAAATGATCTTAATAATCAACCATAAAAATTATTATTGTTCTGTGACATTTAGAAATTTTGGTTAAAACACTAATTAAAACTCCTATTGTAAGTTATAAATGCACAAGGGGATGGATATAAAAGCAACACTCATGTTTCTATAGTGCACTGTAACTTAAAGCCTTAAAAACATTGATTCATTAAAGTGTTTTATTTCTTCATAAGAAAATGATTTAGGAGTACACTGAGATGTGAACACTGTTTGCCTTCTTCTTTTCCTTGTGTATTTTGTGATATAGAATGAACATCTTATCATGTCTTGGTGAATTATCATACTCCTTTCTAAACTTAGATGAGTTTCCAATATTTTATCCTTTTCACATTCAATATATCAAAATATTTGGGGAGGTTCTTTTAATGGGAATTTTTGTTGCCAACATCATTTCCTCTGGGATATCTTCATTCTTTTCCATCATGACCATGTTTCCCATTTATATCAGTAAATTTGCATTTGCCAAGTTCCTCTGGCAGAATATCTACAAACAGAACACTGTCAACATTCGTATGGTCAGCTATTTTTTCTATAACTCTATTTACACTTCATTCTTATATCACTTCCAGTCTTATTACTTTATACTTCTTTGCTCTCCTTTACCCTTGTGGGCCAATTTCTTCCTTTGATTATATATTTTTGTAAAATGCCACATGGGTTTATCACTTGAGGACAAGGAGGCAACACAACTATACACTTTGCTTTCTGTACATAAACTGAAAAACAGATGCACAGTGACCAATCACAGACAGACATTCCAAGAAGTGATGTGATTTGTCACTGACCACGATGTGCATTTGTTATTTAAGTTGTGATTTGTGGACTAAAGAGCTCTAGAAGCAAAGTTTCTTTATGTAATTATTCACAGTTAATATGCCATGGTAACTGAAATTTGAACTGTAATGTTGGGAATATGTTGTTATTTAATTCACCTATGATAACAGAAATTTGTGCATATGAAAGCCAAGCAAAATGAGGATTGTTTCAATATGTTGTGACCAAGTTATTAGATACATTCAAATTCACTAATACTTAGAAGAGTGATATTCATAGGGAGAGAAATTAAAATGGTGGTTGCCAGGGCCTGGCAGCAGGTGGGCAATGAAGGGTTATTATTTAATGGATGTGGAGTTTCAGTTTGAGAAGATGAAGTTCTGGACATGGATGGTGGTGATGGCTGCACAGTGTGAATGTTCTTAATGCCATAGAACTGTACACATAAAAATGGTTAAAATGGTAGATTTTATGTTAACCTCAATAGGAAGAATTTTTAAAAACCAATAGCCATTTCAAGAAAGGAAAAAAGAGTTGAAACACAGAGAATTACCCAGATAATATCAACATTTTTCAAAATAAATTCTAGAAAAAGATTACATAAACTGGGAAAAATAATTGAAGAAATAAGAAAATAAAATTTCCCCAAATTGAGAAAAGACTTCGAGGGCCAACAATGATGAATTTGTATACACATATCCAGACATGTCATGAAAAATTTTCAGAAGATAACGGCAAGTATAAAAAATATATATATTCCAAAGTTAGAAAGCCAATTGTCTACAAAGACACAGGATCAGAATGACGTTGGACAGGAGTTAGAAGTCAAGGGGTGAGGTACACCTGAGTGGCTTAGTTGGTTAAGCCTCTGACTTCAGCTCAGGTCATGATCTCACAGTTCATGATTTGAGCCTGGCATCAGGCTTTATGCTGACAGCTCAGATCCTGGAACTCGCTTCAGATTCTGTTGGTATGTGTGTCTCTCTCTGCTGCTCCCTGCTGGCTCTCTCTCTGTCTCTCAAAAAAATGAATAAACAAACAAAAACAATTAAAAAGAAGTCAAGGGGCGAAAGCCTTAAATTTTTTAAAAGTGTTCCACCAGAATTCTATACCTCCTCAAAATGTAAAAGCAAAATAAACACATTTTCAGATACTCAGAATTAACAGAAATGCTATCTCCCTTTATTCTTACTAGAAAAACAAAAATAAAAGTTTTGATGGGTAGCTCACAGCAAAACCAATCTAAAAAACAATCCACTGAGGAAGAGGTCAGAAAATTCAAGGACAAGTAGGGTTAATCCAGGGAACAAGGGAAAGGAAAAAAAAAATCCAAAGGAAAGAAATTCAAATCACAGTTGTGTAGATGGCTTATGAAGAAATGTCCATGTGTAAATTGTTTAACAAATAATAGCATAATAAAACTTGTAGATAAGAAAGGACAAGTACATTTCTTTGGTGAAGAAACACATCACAGAAAGATCACAGTCTAAATAGGAGACAAGGAAAATGTGGTTTGGTAGTGAGCACTTATTTATTTATTAAAAAAATATTTAATGTTGGAGCACATGGGTGGCTCAGTTGGTTAAGCATCCGGCTTTGGCTCAGGTCATGGTCTCACGGTTCGTGGGTTCGGGCCGCGTCGGGCTCTGTGCTGACAGCTCAGAGCCTGGAGCCTGTTTCAGATTCTGTGTCTCCCTCTCTCTCTGCCCCTCCCCTGCTCACGCGCTCTCTCTCTCTCTCTCTCTCAGTCTCTCTCTCTCTCAGAAATAAATAAAACATTAAAAAAAAGGTAAAAAAAAATAATGTTTACTTATTTTGGAGAGAGAGACAGAGCATGAGTTGGGGAGGAGCAGAGAGGGAGGGGGACACAGAATCTGAAGCAGGCTCCAGGCTTTGAGCTGTCAGCACGGAGCCTGATGCGTGGCTCAAACCCATGAACCATGAGATCATGGCCTGAGCCGAGGTCAGACGCTAAATCGCTAAATCGACTGAGCCACCCAGGTACCCCAGTTCTGAGCATTTAAAGGATTGTATTTGATCTCGATGTTTGGGATGTTCTTCTTTTAGTTCCAGAAAGCTGGTGACTTAAGATGATAACATCTTATCTGTGAATTCATTCACACTTCCTGGTCTTGTTAAAATATTTTCATTATCTTAAGATTGAAAATGTAGCTTAGTAGTTTTCAATTTTAAAATCAAGAAGAGCAGGCAAAAGTCATGATTATAAACACACACAAAAACAAATATAAACCTTGGCAAAATAAAAAATCAAATCTATTTGAGAAAGAGATTTTGAGAGTGAGAATGAGCAGGCAAAGTTATGGAGGAAAATGTAATATTGCCACTTTCTTCATTGTACATAGTGGAAAATACAATAGTGTCTAAAGTTGTTGGATCAAGAAACAGAGATTTACATACATATGTAAAATCAATTGTATATATAGAATATATATATACACATACACGATTTGAGAAGAATGGAAAGGAAAGGAGCTTGTGTACATGATAGATTTCCCATCATTCACGACATGGTGTCAATAGATATCACTTATTTATAAAAACCTAAGCTATATAGGAATAAACATATTATAAAAGTAAAAGTAAGCCTTGAAGTATCAAAAACAAACAAAAAAACAGTTTAAAGTGGTTTTTCTGGGGCACCTGGGTGGCTCAGTCGGTTAAGCATCTGACTTCCGCTCAGGTCAGGATCTCACGGTTTGGGGGTTCAAGCCCTGCATAGGGCTCTGAGCCTGGAGCCTGTTTTCAGATTCTATGACTCCCTCTCTCTCTGACCCTCCCCTGCTCACACTGTCTCTATCTCTCTCTCAAAAATAAATAAAACATTAAAAAATTTAAAATAAAGTGTTTTTTCTAAAGCATGTGGACAGAGTGAATTTGGGACTTGTAGTATACTTTCATAACTTGATGTGCCTGTATTATAGAAAATTATATTAGCACTTGGATAGTTCATTCTGGTGTTTTAAAAGTAAAATTTTAAAGTGGCATGAATAAGAAAAAAAAGACGCAGAAGTATGCATGAAAAAATTAGGTTCAAAAGATTATTAACGCTGGCAATAATTGCTTTTGACAACAGAAAACAACACTTATGCTCAAGGTGATATTTTCACTGAGAGAACTATTTGAAATACATTTATTCTGTTCTCATTAGTTCTGCGTCCCAATTAACTTACAATTTTGTGTTCTAGAAAGGTAGAGAAGTCAAAAGAAAGAAGCTCTGTATTAGTTCTTTTCTTTTCATTTTTTTCCCTTGGTAGAGAAAGCAAAATAACTAAAAAAGAAAAAAGTTAAATCTTCACATGGAGCAAAAAGTAGAATTTGGCTTAATATTTAAAGGAGAAAAACATTCTTTGTTTAGACTTACAAAAGTTAATTCTGTTTCTATCAAATTCCTCTGTTCTCTGAAATTTTCCATTTATCCAAAGTAATACAGTTTAAGTATTCGGAGAAGCATCCTCATTATGCAATATGCTATGATTTTTTTTTAATGACTTCATGTTTTTACAGCAGATTTAGGTTCACCAAAAAAAAAAAAAAATGAGAGGAAGGTACAGAGATTTCTCATATACTCTTTACCCTCATACATGCGCATCCTCCCTCACCACCATTCTTTTTGCCAACAACGAACCTACATAAATACATCATAATTACCCAAAGTCTGTAGTTTATTTAAGGATTCACTCTTGATATTGTACATTTAATAGGTGTGGACAAATATATAATGCTATATATCCATCTTCATAATACCATACAGAGTATTTTCACTGCCTGAAACCATCCCCCTGTGTTCTGCATATTCATATCTCCCTCCCCACAATCCATCCTTGGCAACAACTAATCTTTTTATTGTATTCATAACTTGCCTATTCCAGAATGTCACATAGCTGGAATCATAAACAGTATGAAGTCTTTTCAGATTGGCTTCTTTCACTTAGTAATAGATGTCTAAGCTTCCTCTATGTCTTCTTATGGCTTAGTAGTTCATTTCTTTTTAACATTGGATAATATTCTATAGTCTGAGTCTACCACAGTGTATTCATCTATTCACTTCCATTTGAAGACATCTTAATTGCTTCCAAGTGTGGATAATTATGAATAAAGCTTCTATAAATATCCATATGTAAGTTTTTGTGTGGAAAGAAGTTTTTACCTCTTCTAGGTAAATACCAAAGAGTTTAATTACTAGATTGTAAGGTAAGAACATGTTTAGTTTTGTAAGAAATTGCCAAACCCTCTTCCAAACTGGCTGAACCATTTTGCATTTTCCCTAGTGAATGGGAGTTGATGTTGTCCACATCCTTACTAGTATTTGGTGTTGTCAGTGTTCTGAATTTTGACTATTCTGTTAGGTGTGGAATAATATCTTACTGGTGCTTTAATTTACATTTCCTTGATGGCAGCTGATGTGAGACTTCTTTTCATATGCTTATTTGCCATCTGTATTCCTTCTTTGATGAGGTATTTGTTAATGTTTTGGACCCACTTTTTAATTGAGTTTATTTTCTTCTTGTTGAATTTAAGATTTCTTTGTGTATTTTGGATAACAATTCTTTTATTGGAGCCGTCTTTTGTAAATATTTTACCCCTTTCTGTAGCTTGTTTTCTAATTCTCTTGATATTGTCTTTCACAGAGAAGAAAATTTCAATTTTAATGAAGTCCAGCTTATCAATTATTACTTTCATGCATCATATCTTTGATAATATTTCTAAAAAGGCATCACTATACCCAGTCATTTAGGTTTTCTCCTATGTCATCTTCTAGAAGTTTTATAGTTTTGTGTTTTACATTTATGTCTATGATCCATGTTAAGTTAATGATTGTGAAGGATGTAAGGTTCATCTCTAGATTCATTTTTTTGTTTTGTTTTGTTCTGTTTGCATGTGGATATCCAGTTTTTCTGGCACCATTTCTTGAAGACTATATTTGCTCCATTGTATTGCCTTTGTTCTTTTATCAAAGATGAGTTGGTTGTATTGATGGGTGTTTATTTCTGGGCTCTCTATAATGCTCCATTTATCTATTTGTCTATTCTTTTACCAATACCACATTATCTTGATTATGATAGCTTTATAGTAACCCTTGAAACAGTTAGTGTCAATCTTTCAACTTTGTTCTGCAATATTGTGTTGGCTATTCCGGGTCTTTTGAACCTCTCTACATAAACTTTAGAATCAGTTTATCAATATTCATAAAATAACTTGCTGGCATTTTGCTTGAGATTGCATTGAATCTACAGATAAAGTTTGCAAGACCTGATATCTTGTCAGTATAGAGTCTTCCTATCTATGAATATGGAATATTTCTCCATTTCTTTAATTATTATTTGATTTCATTCATTAGAGTAATTTTTTGTAGTTTTCCTCCTATAGATCTTATATGTATTTTGTTAGACTTATACCTAAGAATTTCTTTTTTTGGTGGTAAATTATATTTTTAAATTTACAGTTCCACTTGTTCGGTGTTGGCACATAGGGAAACACTTGATTGCTAAAATTAAGTTTTCATCCTGCAACCTTGCTATAATTGCTTATTAATTCTAGTTTTTTTTTTTATCACTCCTTTTGGTTTTCTACATAGAGAATAAATTCATATGCAAACAGAGGTAGCTTTGTCTTTTTTCCCCCAATCTGTTTTTTAAAAAATGTTCATTGTTATTTATTCTTGAGAGAGAGAGACAGAGAGAGAGAGAGAGAGGGAGAGAGAAGCAGAGAGAGAGAGGGAGACACAAAATCTGACACAGGCTCCAGCCTCTGAGCTATTAGCACAGAGCCCAATGTGGGGCTTGAAGCATTAAGTGTTAGCTGTAGGTTGTTTTCTAGATAATCTCTATGAAGTTGAGAACGTTCACATCTATTGTTAGTTTATGCAGATTTTTTTTTTAATCAAGAATAGGTGTTGGATTTTATCAAATACTTTATCTGCATCTAGTCACATGAACTTGTGACTTTTCTTTTTTAGTTTGTGATGTGATGGGTATTTTTAGTTGTTTTTGAAATGTGAAAGTCTTGCATACAAGGGATGAGTCCTACTTTAATTCTTTTTTATTACTTTTTGGATTAAGGGTGCCAATATTTTGTTGAGGGTTTCTGCATTTATCTTGATGAAATACTCATGATGCTAATGAGTGAACAGACATCTTTGTACTTGTTGCCTACGGACACTCAGAAAGATCACTAGAGACATTCACACTACAAACAAGGAAAATCTCTCTGAGTGCCACTGCTTGACCTCATGCCATCTGAAGATGCTTCAAACCCGACCTCCATAAATGTTATCAATTTAACCCTGACACTGAATTTATAATTTGCTCAAATGATTACCCTTGTTTTTCTTTTATTTCCATAGAAATATTTCTCATTAAATTACTGGATTGCTCACATATAGGGACCTAATTTAGGTGAAAACTCACCTCAGCACTATCTTTTACAATAAAGCATCCTCATATTCATCCAATCCTAAACACTTATGAGGATATGTTATTGTTAATACATTATGTTGTGCCTATGTAAATAACTAAAAGAAATTGAAACCCATTTGATTTAACTGATTAAATCACGGCTCTGGGAATCTCTGCTCTAGGAAATTTTCTAGCTCTTTGTTATTGTTCTCCTCATAGTCATCATATTAACATCTCTAGCGTCTTGAATATTCTCAAAGGTTTTAAATGCCTTTTGGCACCAAGTCACATGCCAGATGATATCTATCAGGATCAGACAACTGGGTGAAATCAACAATAACCTTACAAAGGGTGAAGATGGTGACCACATGGCTCCCAGCTTGATGATTCAACTAATGGAAACACCAAATGTATGATTCTTTAGCATGCCTATGTCAAGGGTGGTAACAGAATCATGCTATAATGATTGGTCATTTTCTCAGTTAGCAGACTTGGGAAATTGTTAAAATGAAAAATCAAATGGAGACCAGTTTTGAAAATTCCCTGAGCAGATAAAACCAGTTTAGCCATATAATTAAAACTTTATTTAGCTTATTTTGCAAGGCTAACCTGACCTGGGTCATTTCTCGTTTATGCTTCTGGAAATTCTAAGCGAAACTTGAAATATTTTCCAAGATTGATATGAGGTGGCTACCAATGTGAGGTGGTGACCACTTCCTTATTTAAGAGAATTCTAATATCATATCCAATATCATAACCAATCATTGTGGAGAATATACAGTTACTGCTGCTGCTATTGCTGCAACTGCTTTCTCAGTATATAAGCTGCTTTATAACAACATACCCCTCAGCCTCATACCTTGTATAACTGGTTTAAGTGATTTTGGTATATGCAAAATAAATTTTTGACTAATTACCCTTTCAGTGATTCATTGTTTTTACTTTTCATATTTATTTATAAACCTATTTCTGAATACTGTCCTCAGGGACAGTATTCCCTGAGCTTCCTGGATCTGTGGTTAAATGTCTGACACTAATTGGGAGAAATCCTCAGTCATTATTGTTTAAAAAATTTCCTCTGTTCCTTTCTCTTTCTCTCCTTCTGAGGTTCCTGTTACACGTATATTATACCTTTTGAGGTTGCTCCCAGTCCTTGAATACTCTGCTCTTATTTACTTATTTATTTATGAGTATTTTTTCTGTTTGCTTTTCAGTTCTCAGGAGTTCTATTGATATATCCTCTGGTTCAGAGATTCTTTCCTTAGCCATGTCTAGTCTATTAATAGGCCCATCAAATGTGTTCTTCATTTCTGTTATAGTGTTTTCGATCTCTAGCATATCTTTTTGGTTCTTTCTTAGGATTTCTATCTCTGCTTGCATTGCCCTTCTGTTCTTGCTTCCTGTCTATTGTATCCATTATGGCCCTTCATATATTAATCATAGATGTTTTAAAGTTCCCTTCTGATAAACACAACATAAATAAACATCCCATCTGCCATGTCTGGTTCTGATGCTTGCTCTGTCTCTTCAGAGAGTTTTGGCTTCTGATATGCCTTGTAATTTTTTTCTTGATAGCCAGACATGATGTACCAGGTAAAAAGAATTGCTGTAAATAGGCTTTTCGTAATGTTGTGGTGAGTTGTGGGGAGAGAAGTGTTCTATAGTCCTATGATTAGGTCATGGTCTTTTAGTAAGTTTATGCGTCTGGACTGTGAACTTCACAAGTGTTTCTCAGGTTTTGGTTTTGTTTTCATTTTTTCCCTTAGGTGGGACAGGATGGCTAGGGATGGTTGGAGTTGTGTCACTTAGACTCTGATAATATCATCATAGCTTAGGTTCTGATTAACTAACTACTCTTTCTTGGGTATAGGCCTTGAGAAGAATAGCTCTGGCATATTTCAAAGTGGTTTCTTTCCCCCTTCCCCTGCCAGAAGCAGGAGAGGATTTTGCTCAATCTATTTTTGTGGCAACGTGGTCAAGTTTCTGGAGATAAATCTCATAATATTGTGGAGCACCCTTCAATGAGTGGGTCCCTCAGAGTTGTCTGTACTGAACTTCTAGCAATTCTTTGGTTATAGATCTGGTTTCCTACCTGGGCTCTGGCTCTTAGAGGATTCCATTTGTGAGTCTCTGCTCTGGGAAGCCATCCCTGCCTGTCCCTCTTGGTGGTCTCTCTCCAGTCTTGGGGGCAACAGTTAGCCCAGTGTCATCTGTCCTCTTATGGATCCTAGAAGATGAGATGATTTTTCAATGTGTTCAGTTTTTTATTTGCAGTTAGGACAGAGTGGCAGCTTTCAAGCTCCTTATATGTGGAACTGGGGAAAAAATCTACACTGCATTTTTTTAATATTAAAAATATTCTAGTTACCAAAAATTCTTTGAGTAGGAGTTGGGTAGGGAAAACTGTGTTTTAAAAAAATTATCTGTTTTAAAGAAAACCTGCATTGTTTTTCTGTTACATAATGTGTATTATTATGGAATTATGTATTTAAGGAAGTAAAATACTAATCTATTCACAACATTTTCTTATAGAAATCATAGGAAAATATCATGTGCTGCCTGAGAAATGTAAGTGGAATGGCATTGCCATCAATTTTTTACTGCTCGAAACTATTTTTATTTTATTCTTGCCTGGATCTCTTTAATCTAAATTTATTACACCATTCTCAAAAAATGCTTAAAATTTCTAATTACACAGTCTTATTTTGGATTTTAAAATGCCTTTTTGGGGTAGCACATTCTGCATTTGCAATAAGCATACATTTTTTTTTAAAACCAATTTTTATGACTGCCATTTAGGCCATTAGTATATCCATCTGATGAGATTGCCATCTTACAGAAGTAAAAACAAGAATGCATTCAGTAGTGTACAAGAATGAATTTAATCTACCTTCCCCCTCCCTCTGTCCTTCTGAACTCATATCTAGTCTTTCCCTCTCTCTCTAGTCTTGTTACTATAGTTACTGTGGCCTCTTTGCTGTGTATTGAATAGGCCAAGCAAAATTCTCTGCATTGCTATTCTCTGCACTTTGGAACCCTGCCCAGATACACAAGTGGCTCACTCCCCATCCCTTCCTCATGTCTCTTAATCAGTGAGACTTTTCTCATCACCTTCTTCATGTTGCCCCTACCCAACAGTATATATTCACTGGGTTTTTCTACTCCTTGTCTTCCTTAACCTGCTATAATTTTCTTCACAGCACTTAATTCCTGATATTGTATGTTTTACTGACTGTCTCTTCCCTCCTATCACCAAGCTACCTTCATTGGTGTACTGCTTTGTGAAATGACTAAGACAAACATGATGGAAGTTCCTCAGTTTACCCCTTGTCCTTCCTCTTTGATCCATTCCCCTTTCCCTCTCCCTACACCTTCTCTGTCTTTCCTAACTGAAATGGATTACACCAATGATCCCAAGCAAGGAGCATGAAAATAGGAACCAAGGCACATTTGGGTTACAGCAAAAGTAGTTTCCTGAACAAAAATCACAAGGACAAATAATTGACCTTCCCCTAGTCTGTAAAAACACCACCCTGGTATTAATCTGGTAGTCACGTGCTCACTGTAGGCTCTATAGACATCAGCTGAATGCATATTTAAATTCCATTTAACCTCAATTGCAGCCATTGAAACAATTTTCTTTTGATAGCTCTGTATTTGTGCCTAAAACTATCAGGCATAATAAGGGCTCAATAAATGTTTGTTGAAGAAATATTTGTTTATATCTTTCTTAATTTGATGATAATATTCATACAGTTAAAAGCAACCTTTTTAATGCTTATATTATGTTATTTCATTAGCTTTTTTCTTTCCTACAGCATAATTTTAATAGTTACATATTTTTCCATTGGGGGCATACCAAAATGTCTCCAGCCTGAATAAATATTTAGACTTTTTTACTATTATGAACAATGCCACGGTGAATGGCATGTAGCTGAAATTTCACAGACTGTCTGCGTAATCACCTTCCTGAGGCAAAAACCTATCTAGATACTACGAGCACACGTGTGTGTGTGTGAGTGTGTGTGTGTGTGTGTGTGTGTGTATGTTCATATTATCTCCTAAAGCAGTTGAGTCTAATAGGCCTTACATATAAAACTATATGGTACAGTCTTGCTACCATGTTTTATTTAATATTTAAAAGCATGAAAGGCCTATTACTATCTACTTTAAAGATAATTAGTGGGAAAATGCATTTTCCTTGGTCAACTAAAGCCTGATAAACAATTTTACAAATTCTTCTCTGCCATTAGACTGTTCCAACATCTGCCCTCTCTGGTAAAAAATGATAACCCAAAATTCCCCTCTTTAGCTTATTACCTACCCCATATTTTCATACATTTTTTTATCCATGTTTGTCTATTTCTGATAGTAGAAACAAAACAAACTAAAAGAACAACAAAAAAAACCCCACCACTTTTTGCTTATTTCTGCAATTAAAATGTTAATTTTAAAAACAACTTTCTTTTTAAAAGTAATTTCTAGGAGTGTAATACTGCTTAGAAGAGTATGATTTGGATAAATGTTCATAACCTGACTTCTCAACTGACTACTTTAGTTTATTTTTTACATGTACATTATACAATGCTCATTTTTCTTCACTTTGATTAACACTGTTTATTACCCTTATTTTTTTTTACATTTTACTGGCATTTCCTTTGTATTATAATTTTTATTTATTTGATCATTTTTGAAGTTTATTTATGCTGCCAGACATATATCAGTCTTTCCTAAAATGTGTATTTAACTTCTATTTAGAGAATTTGTCTTTTATTTTTTTATTTTATTCAAACTTCTTATAGAATGTGTTGCAAGTATTTTGTAGTGTGTTACCTGCCTTTTACTGTTACTGGTATTGTTTTTCCTAACTGATTCAATATTTAAAATTTCATTACATCGGATCTGTCCATTTAATTTTTTATTTCTTCCCCATCTCCTCCCAACCACACACACACTTAGACATTGGTTCAGACCAGCTTTCTTCATCTTTTGTGTGTTATATTAGTCTGTTCATGCTTCCATAACAAAATACCATAGACTGGCTGGCTTAAATAACAGACACTTATTTTCTCACAATTCTTGAAGCTGGTAGTCCAAGATCAAGGTGCCAACAGGGTTTGTTTCTGGGGAGGCCCCTATTCTAGGCTTGCAGACAGCTACCTTTTCACTGTGCCTTCACATGACCTTTCCTCTGTGCATTTGTGAAGAGAAAAATATTTAACGTCTCTTTCTCTTTTTATAAGAACACCAGTCCTATGGGATGACCAGTATCATCTGTGCGTCCTCTTATAATCTTAATTACCTCCTAAAGTCCCTATCTCCAAACACAGTTACACTGGGGCTTAGGGTTTTATCATATGGATTTAGGGGGTATACAATCAGTGCATAGCACGCATCTGTTATTTTCTAATGGCAGTTCTGTCCTTAATGTCTTAAATTTCAATATTTAATCCACCTGAGAATTCTTTTTGTAATATGTTTAGTTCACCAGCTGATTTTTTGTCCCAATATGTATAATTGAACAACTTAGAATTTTTCCATTATTATAAACACAATTTACATCATTAAATTTTCTCTCTTGTCCCCATACGTATTCCTTATATTCCTTTTATTTAATTGATCTGTTGATTCCTATAGAACCAATGTCTTATTTCAATTATTCTTGAAATGTAGCTCTTAAAAGTCTTTCTCAGTGTGCCTGGGTGGCTCAGTCAGTTAAGTGTTTGACTCTTGATTTCAGCTCAGGTCATGATCTCCTGGTTAGTGAGTTATATACCCCCATTGGGTTCTATGCTGACAGCATGGAGCCTGCTTGGATTCTTTCTCTCTCCCTCTCTCTCTGTCCCTACCCTATTTGCTCTCTCTCCCTCAAAATAAATAAATAAACTTTATTTTTAAACAGGCCTTTCTCATTATTTTTTAATTTTTTGACTTTGTTCTTTTAATCCTTTACTGCTCCAGATGAACACTTGAATTTAATTAGACTTCTTAATCCCACTACAATTTAAAATAGCTTTTTTTAAAAAAGAAGAGCAACATGTTCTTATCATAGAAATAAAAGAAAATAAAGAAGAAATATTTCTACATCTATCTATATAACATAATCCACAGGTATCCACATATCCATGTATCTACCTATCTTCAAAAATTGAATTTTTGTATAGGCATCCCCTCCTTTCCAAGAAATAACACTCCCTACCTAGGTAGCTTCACTGTTGAGTTTTTAAAATATTAAGGAAAAATAATACAAATTCAAACATATTTTTCCACGATGTAGAAAAGGCAAAACTACTCAATTTATTTTATAAGGTCAAACTTACTGTGATACCAAAACCAGATAAAATCATTACAAGAAATTGAAACTACTGAGTGAGAGTACACTTAAACCGAAATGCAAAAATCCTCAACAAAACATCAGTGAATACAATATAGCAATATCACAAGAGAATAATATGCCACTGCAAAGTGATTTTACCTCAGGAATGCAAAACTGGCCGTTCAAAAAGAAATTAGTGTAATTCATATATTAACAGACCAAGAAAGAGGAAACTATATGATCATCTGAATAGATGCAGAAAAAAATCTTCAGCAAAATTAAGTATCTAGTTGACAGAAATTCCCAGTAAACTAAGAATGGCATATTTCCTCAACTCGGTAAGTGCCTATGAAAAACCTATTGTCACCATTATACCAATGCTAAAAGAGCAAAATATTTACCATAAGAATGGGAAGGGAAATAATTTTCTCTCTTATTCTCTTACTCGTCACCTTAATGGATCTCTTAGCCATTGCAAGAAGACAGGAAAAAGAAATAAATGGATACTAATTGTAAAAGAATGAATAAAATTCCCTCTATTTATAGATATCATGATTGTCTACATAAAAAAATCTAAAGGAATCTACAGAAAAAGCTCCTAGAACCAAAATGTGAGTTTTACTATGTTTTAATATATACAGGCAACAACCAAATTCAAGTACATTTCTCTAAACAAGCAATAATTAATTGTAAATTGAAATAGAAAAGCTGTATTAATAGAATAACATCAGTAATATGAAGTTTATCAAAATTTTGACCATGTCTGTATGCTAAAAATTATAAAACACTAATGAAAAGTGAAATTTGATTTTTATAAATGATAATATATGCTGTGTTCATGAATTAGAAGATAATATTGCTAAGATATTAATTTCCCCACATTAATCTATAAAGTCATAATTCCAATCAAATTCCTAGTAATATAATTTGTAGATAACAATAAGTTGATTCTAAAATTTATATGGAGGGGTGCCTGGGTGGCTCAGTCAGTTAAGCGTCCAACTTCAGCTCAGGTCATGATCTTGTTGCTTATAGGTTCGAGGCCCGCGTTGGGCTCTGTGCTGACAGCTCAGAGCCTGGAGCCTGCTTCCAGATTCCCCTCTCTCTGCCCCTCCTCTGCTCTCTCTCTCTCAAAAATAAAAATAAACATTAAAAAAATTTAATAACATTTATATAGAAAGGCAGAAGTATGAAAAGAATTGAAGTAAATTTGTGTAAAAATGAGGTCAGTCATCTGCAGAATGCCCTTATATTTTATCTTCATCTTATCTACAGAATACTCTTAGCTAATATCTTGTGTAAGGAGATTCTTTGTGTAAACAAATAATTTATTAAGTGTTATTCTCTTAAAAATGTCACATTAGTTATATAATTTCTGCAGTATAAAATGGAGATATTTAATAACTTAAATGATCCCTGAATGTGAAGATCCCTGTAAAACCTCATGCCTTATTCTCTGTCAGAGTATGTGTGTGTTATGGGAATGAAGAACTTAAGAACTTAAAGCTTTCTCTGCTTTGTCTGTGCTTCTTAATTGTATACCTAAACTATTACTAAATATTGAGAATGGGTAAGATCTCAAGTCTGAGATCCTATGACTCTAATGTGGCAATCTGATCCCTGTCTAGCTTGCACTGTCATTCTATTAAAGTAATACAAAAGGAATAAAGCATGGGTGAGATGATCATAGCAATGTGAACAGGAATCGTGTGTCTTCAAATGAGAAACATAAACACATTTCTGAAAGAACAAGTTATGCAGGAGTGCCGAGATAACCAGAGATCCTGTTACTCATGGTACTTGTGGAGTGGGTTATAATGCAGGAAGAAGTGAGTTTTACTTCCAAAATATCAAGGGACCTTGTGAACTGTGAACACATTGGTATTATGGAGGGAAATTAATTGAGAATTTTTATGGGGAAGAGTTGATCATTTCACTTACCTGCCCCTCATCCTAGCCATGGAATTCTGAAAAGCCAGTTGCAATAACAGCAGCAGCAATAACAGCAGCATATCCTTCTTTAGTGCTCACCGTGTGACAATGTAATGCAGTGCAATGTTGTAATCCTTTATGTCTGGTAAATTTAACCTTCACATCTTCTAAAGTAAGTGCTATTATTATTCCCATTTTACATTTCAGAAAATTGAAGCCTAAGAGAAGTTATATAGTGCAACCAATAAGTAGATGGACCAGAATTTGAGCCAGGTGGTCTCGCTCCAGAATCCAGTCCATGTGCTTCACTGTTATACTATTTGTGTCTCTATCCTGTGTCTTTTTGCAGAAAAAAAGGTGGGCATCCCATCTGACCATTTGTGATAGTTAGTTTTTTGTGTCAGCTTGATTAATCTATAGTCTCCAGGTATTCAATCAACCACTAGACTGGGTGTTGCCATGAAGGTATTTTATGGATGTGATTAACATCTACAGTCAATTGATGTGGAGGGAAGGAGATTATGCCTGATAACCTGAGTGAGTCAGTGCAATCACATTGATGGTTTAAGACGAGAAGTGAGATTTCTGAGGAAGAAGAAATTTAACCTGTGGAGTATAGTTTCAGCTCCTGTTCAGGAGTTTCCAGTCTGTCCTTCCTGAAGTTCTAATGGTCATTCCTACAGATTTTACAACCTTGTCAACCCCAACAAATATATAGGCCAATTTCCTGCAATAAATCAGTCTCTTTCTATATGTATTAAAAAAGTTCAAATATGTTTCAAAAGTTGCTAAATCTTAAATGTTAACTGATATCCAAGAATCATGAGATATTTCAAAAAACTCACAAACTAAAAATAAGATGAAATAAGACAAAAACAAACATCACAAGAAGCAGAAACAAAATTCAGGAAATTGAAAAGTAATTTTAACATAAACATTAATAGACTTTAATTGATATTCTCAGGGAGTCAAAAGAATGTTGAACAATGTGACATGGTGATCCATAATAAGAAAAATATATTTGGTCTTTTTATCCTCTGGCACAGAACTCCTAAAGGCTTGGAATTTTCTGTAATGAGAGTGAAAAGGTATCTTTTGTTATGTTAATGAAGTAACTTTTGGAAAGCAATTAAGGAGAGGGAATGGTTGACGGTGGAACCAACTGTGTAATTGGAATGTTGGAACTTTCAATCCTACCCTGACCTCTGGGGAGGAGAGAAGGTTAAAGACTTGGTTTAATTTTAATGGCCAATCATTATGTAAAAATCCTACATAAAAATCCAAAAAGATGGGGCTTGGAGAGCTTCAGGGTTGGTGAACATGTGGAGATGCTGGGAGACTGGCATCCCTTGAGAGGGCTCTGTTCTCCTTTCCATATGCCTTGCCCTATTCTCTCTTCCATCTGGCTCTTCTTGAATTATATTATTTTATAATAAACCAGTAATATAGTAAGTAAAATGCTTGTCTGATCTAAAGACAGTTGATCAGAAACCCAAGTGACAACTTGGACTTGTAATTGGCATCTGAAGTTGGAAGGGGGAAAACCTTGCAGGCTTGAGCTCTTAACCTGTGACATCTGATGTTATTTCTGTAACCAGGGTGCAGGAGTGCAAGAGCACTAGGCTCTGGGGTCCTGTTACCAGTGGGAGAGTCTGCATTATGAGAATGGAGGTCTCTGTTCTTGGGTCCCCCACCAAAGATTTATGTGAGGATCCCTGCTCAAATAAAGACAGCCAGAAGAAAAGTAGCAAGCACAACACAGTTTATTAAGGGTACTTTCAAGAAGGGAAGAGTGGGGAGCCCAGAGGTAGCACCTAATCAGGATTAAAGGTGTCTTTTCTTTCTATGTTTGCATAGGTTATGGATCATAGCTAGGGTGGTTGCCTACTGAGGGTGTTTCCAACCATCTAAGGGACTCCTCCTACTGGTTGTGGGGGGGGGGGAGTTTTTGGCCCTACAATGTTTTCGTTGGGACTCTCAGGGCCATCTTTCCTCTTGAGGGCATTAAAACCAATGTAAATACATTATAATGAAGCTATAGTTTACCCTGGGGCAGAGGTTGAAGAGTAGATTGCAGTTCTGCTCTTATGGCTCTTGGTTTGTCAGCAGCAGAGTGTTGGAAGCCTTAAGTTCAGAATGTTGAAAGCCACAAAGTCAGAATGTTGTGTCCTCAGGTTCTAATGTGTTACTTATTTATCCCCACCTTTGCCTCTAGCTCATGTCTAACTAGTTGCCTATTCTATCAATCCCAAACATACCAGCTTTGTTCACTTGCTGCTGACAAAATCCAAAGGCAGAAAGACTAGTCATGGTAAAACAGGAAAGGAATTTATTTCAGTGACCCCAACATCAGGAAGACAGCAGACTAATGTCTCAAAGATTATCTCCAAAGTGCTGGAAATACTTCCAGGTTTATATAAGGAAAATGTGGGACAAAGGTGAGTGGGTGCATGCAGGTGGGCAGTAAAGATCAGGTTGATCATTGTCTTGGGGACAATCACTCAGAGTCTTGCTGCTGTGAGGGCAGTCCTTACTGCTTGAGGGTATAGTTCTACCATGGGATGTTTTGCCTGTGAGGTCTTTTGTCTCAGTTTAGATTAGCTGAAAAGAAGAATTTAATCAGTGTAGAAAGTACAGGTTGAGATCAAAATGGAGGTAGTTAAAATCCTCTTTCATCAGCAGTTAGTGTCAGCATTGAGTTGCATGGTAGGACACCCAGTTAAGGTCAGAGAATTGCTTGAGTGTGTGGAGAAATCCCCCCATGCTCCCCACACACATCAGAATTGGTGACAGTATCATTAAACAATAAGAAGAAAGAAGAACTCTTGGAAATTAACATATGATCATAAAATAAATAAATATTCAATATTATGTTCAGAAGATAAAGTTGAAGAAAAATTTTAATACAATACAGCAAAAAAGAGGGGCAGGAAATATGAGAGAAAAGGAGATAAACTTGAAGTCGATCCACAGGCTCCAACTTTACACTAATGAATTGCAGAAAGAATTGAAGAGAGGGAACACTGAGGAGGGAAATTATAAAAGCTAAAATACAAGAAATTTCGTAGATTTGAAAGACATATTTTTAAGATTCAAAAGAGGCTACTCAGTGTTTAACCTAAGGAATGAAAAAGACAAAGAGCTTGACACATCACTATGAATATTAGAGATTAAAAAAAATCTGAAAGAAAAAATAATTTTGAAAAAAAGAGTGGAAAATAAAGCAATTTGCCCCAAGACACTAGAATCAGAGATTTTTATTTTCTTACCAAAAGTACAATGTACACTAGAAAAATTGGAATTGAGCCTTCAGATCTTTTTTCTTTTTTTTTTAATATTTTTTATTTATTTCTAGGAGAGAGAGAGACAGCGTGAGCAGGGGAGGGCCAGAGAGAGAGGCAGTCACAGACTGAAACAGGCTCCAGGCTCTGAGCTGGCAGTCAGCACAGAGCCCGATGCAGGGCTCGAACACATGAACCGCGAGATCATGACCTAAGCGAAAGTCGGGCGCTTAACCGACTAAGCCACCCAGGCGCCCCTTGAGCCTTCAGATCTTAAGAGAAGGTTATTTCTGGGGCACCTGGGTGGCTCAGTCGGTTGAGGTGTTGGGCATCCAGTTTAGGCTCAGGTGGTGATCACAAGGTTCATGAGTTTGAGCCCTGCATCAGGCTTCCTGCTGTCAGCGCAGAGTCCTCTTTAAATCCTCTGACCCTCTCTCTCTATGCCCACCCCCTCGCAGAAAAATAAACAAAACATTTTAAAAAAGAAAATCAATTTTACATATGAGGCCAATTGATTTTAAAGATATTCAAGCAGTCAAGAATTGAGGAAAAAATACCTTCTAAGTAACTTCGTAAGAAGTTTCTTAAGCCTGTACTTTAGTGAAACAAAGGAGAGGAGTAAGAAAGAAGATAGGTCTGATTCAAGAAACATGGTACCCGTGCTGGAGCACAAAGGACAGTTAATCTGGAGAACACCACCCATAGTAGGGAAGCTCTTTGTGTTTAGACTCTGTCAGGTAGAATTCAAGCAGGAGATGTGTCTGGTTGTACCAAAGCACATTTCAGAACAGCCACAGGCAGGAAGGAGGATAAGTATCTTTTATTGTTTTTACTGTGCTAAGTTCTGTGTATAATTGAGATCCCTGTCTTTCTCATGCCCAACCACCTCATTGCCTTCATGTTCTGCCCTTTTCCAGTAGCCTGAGGGATGTACTACTGGGTATTCTGCCCACAAATTTCCCAGAATATGTTTTGGTTTCTTTACTTTTGTGGTCTTTATTTTCCTCAATCTGTTTTATGAAGTTTCTTACAGAAAACCCTGAGCTTGGTGAGATTCCCAAAATCTAAGGGAAAAACTAGTTTAAATTAAGCACACATTCCAGTATAATGAACCATATAATTAATCTAAGAACAAATGCCAGCTTTTCCTGACTTCCAGTGTTGTTATAGACATTCTTCTCACCCATTTCCTTAGTAAATTTAATGAAATATGGACGGGGCTGGGGTATTTAAACAAATGAACTCAAATTACCAACTTAAATAAGGAAGTGAGTGTTGGGGAGACATTTAAAGTGACAAAGTTAATCTATAAATTTGCTTTGATTGTTGGTTAATTTTCTTAAGCTCTTTTATTCATGGATTGGTTGTCTTCTCATAACAATAAATATATGTAAATAGATGACAGAGAAAAAGGGTTCATCTGTTTTTACAGTGACCTTAGTACTTTGAATAGAATATATTAACTGATAACTTTACACAGTGGTGCTGAAAAATACCCTCAGCTCATTCTTACTCAAAGCTGCTGCTGGTGCATGATGTATATCATTTTTTGTTTAAAGTTTGTTCTCTTTTTTCCAGCCAAGTTCTTAATTCTTGATTTCCATTGGTTATTATAATTATTCTTATTTTGGTATATTCAGACATGTAAAATACACTTTTTATTTTTAAAGGGAAAGCATATAAAGCCAGATGGCAAGAACCAAAATCTAAGGGAAAAACTAGTTTAAATTAAGCACACATTCCAGTATAATGAACCATATAATTAATCTAAGAACAAAATGATAAAGTCCCTAATCGTACATATATTCAACTGGTTCTTTGTCGATTTGGTTACTAACTCAACTGTTTCATTTAATACTCTGAGTTAATGAGGGATCTCATATTCTAACAAGATGAACATTACAGGATTTTTTGCCTTAAGCCCAAGGTTCTCAGAAGTCTTCAGAGGAAGTACAAATAGTGATGAGAGAAATATGTGTGTGTGTTTGTGTGTAGTGTGATGTGTGTGCATATATGTATACATATAAATATGCATAGGTACATATATACAATGGCCATTTGTACATTTATATACAAGTCTACTATATAATGATTATAAAAATACCATTAAGGGCAAAAATTGACACATTATTCTGGCCTCAGAGTGAGAAAAAACAACTTATATAATTGAGTAGAATACAAAACAGCCAAGATAAGTGCTAGAGTGCAAAAAAAAAAAAAAAGAAGCTATTAGAAATATCAAAAATTTCCTACAGAAAGGGTCTTGTAAGTAGGGTCTTCATAGGTGGAGGTTATGGTAGAATTTTCCCTCTACAATGTATGGCAAGAGCAAAGGTATAATGAGCCTTCATAGGATAATGAATGATAGTGAATGTAACAGCTTGCCTAGTTTTATGGAATAGTGAGATCTAAGGCACAAATTTAAACCTAAACTAGGGTCATAATTTGTTCATTTTAAATGTGAAATCATCAGGCACCCATCTGAGAGTCACTGAAAGATTTTTGGCAGAGGAAGGTCGCAATCAAAGCAGTACTTGAGGTCTCAGGGTACCAGATAGAGTAGGCAAGAGACTGGTGATAGGGAAGTCATTGGCAATATCACAATAGTCTAGCTAGTCACAAATGAGAGTTTAAATTTGAAATATGTTGGCAGCTAGGAGTAGGGAGCAAGGATGTTTGTGGGAGATTGAAAAAGAAAAACTGACAAAAATTGATGATATGTTTGTCATGGGACATGAAGAAGTAAAAGGATCAGTGATATCACTAGGCTTCAACATTTGGTGAAGGGGAGAGTGGCAGATTATTAAGAAAATATAGAAACCAAAAATAGGTAGATTTGCTCAGGATGCAAAAGGGAAAAGAAAGAGAGGAATGGATGATGAATTGAAAAACTAAATTATTGTATGTCGTAACTTCAGAGAGATTTTACTTAAAATTATTCACTTTTCTACACTTATTTCTTGAATCCAGAAGTTGTACAAAATTGCTCTACCATTGTTTCCAACACCTAAATATCGAGGAAAATGCTTATAAGTAAGAAATGAATCAGAGTGTAATGATATTGACAGCTGTGTCTGTAGCCTGTTATTATTTGACTATGTTCTACAACTTCCTTAGTTCAATTGAATACATATTCTGAAATGAAGTGATTTAATGGTTCAGCTGAATATATAGCAATATATTTGCATAAATTATACAAAATCCATTTATGTAACAGTGTACTGGAAATAGTATAATACTGTCATTGTTAATTTATCTGTACTAGTGCCAACAAAATGTATTCTTGTGTCATGAATCATGAAGGAATCAGTTTAGCTTGAAAATAGTGTGGTTTATTCTTATTTTCTCTTTGGGATACATTTTGTTCCTAAACATCTTGCATATCCAGAAGATAATAAGGAGAATTCTGAATTGGTTTCTGAGGGAGAATCTGGTCTGCAACATTACATAAGCAGATTGCTTTTCCACTTTGTAAAAGGGATAGCTATGGCTCATAGTTAAGTGTATCACTACCGTCCATCTTTGTCACCTCCAGTACATTCATGGGAAGCAAGAGGAAATCAATAAGCACAAGAACAAAATGGTGGGGCACGCTTTCCCTCTTAGAAAGAAATATTATTGGAATAATGTCCTATAATTTATGCTAATATATCTATGCAATATTATAAGTATGTATATGATAGATATCACTCTGATTTTGCCTAGTATATTTTCATAGCAATGGAATGCATTATTTTTTGTTGTCTCATATATTTTATTTTCTAAAGCATCAACCTAAATCAAGGAGTTTGACATGTTTTTAAACCATGCCCCACTTATGAAATAATTTCTTTGCAGTTCATTTGGAATTTCAATATATTTAAATTCATATTATGGGAAGATCATCAGGCTTATTATGTAGGCATAAATATCAGTATAAGCTAACATATTTTATTATGAAAATAAAAAGAAAATAAAAGACAAATAAATACAAAATAAAAGACAAATAGTTTTGTAGTATTCATTTGTTTTTGTAAAACAAGTCTATATACAGTACATAAAAATATCTTTTATAAACTATTCAGGAAAAAATAACAGTTTAAAACAGTCATTCTTTGCCCTAGAATCATCTTTATATTACCACGCTGGTGTATAGTTCCTTTAAAATATAGCTCAGAAGATATTTTTAATTCTTACAACTGAATTATATTTAATGTATTATTTCAGAAATTCCCAACAAAGTATAGACAATAGAGGGGATGGGGTTCCTGGGTGTCTCAGTCGATTAAGCGGCTCAGGTCATGATCTCACGGTTCATGAGTTTGGGTCCCACAGGGCTCTGTGCTGAGAGCTTAAAGCCTGGAGCCTACTTCAGAGTCTGTGTCTCCCTTTCTCTGCCCCTCTCCTGCTCACACTCTATCTCTCTTTCTCTCTCAAAAATAAATAAACATTAAAAAGAATTTAAAAAAAAACAAAAGATAATAAAGGGGAATTAAATTTTCTTGAATACATGCAATGAAATGTGTTGAATAGTTTATATGAAAGTCCATCTAATCCTTCCCAAAACTGGGAAGTAACTTTTTTTCATCATCTAATAGATGGAAAAAAAACAAAAAAACAAACAAAAAAGCTATGAGGACCAGAGCTGAGATTCAACTGCAGGTAAACTGCATTTTAATAGAGTAGCATTTGCTCAACATGCTGAGCCCCTGTATTTACACTCTTATCTTTTCTCACTATGCTCACAATACATTGAACAATGGTAACTCTCCAGTACCTATATGTAATGGCACCAAAATTCCCTACTCTCTATTCATATGAAAGTATGTATCTTAACCTGATTGTTCCTTTTTAAATACTATTTTTGCCAAAGATTATTTGTTAGGACATTGGATTCATTTTCCATTACGCATCTGTTCACATTGTTTTCATTCTGTAGTAACTGGACCTTCTGTCCACAAAAGTGACTAAGCAGATGATATATAGGGCTGTAACTTATTTAACAAATAGAATTCTAGGGGTGGCTGGTTGGCTCAGTTGGCTAAGCATCTGACTTCAACTTGGTTTGGCTAAGGTCATGGTCTCACAGTTCATGAGTTCGAGCCCCTCATCAGGCTTTCTTCTGTTACAGCAGAGCCTGCTTCACAGATCTTCTGTCTCCCTCTCTCTGCCCCTCCCATATGCTCTCTCTCTCTCAGAAATAAGTAACGCCACACACACACACACCCCCCCCCCCACACACACAAAGACACACACAAGAATTCTTTGTTATCTCAGAGATAAAGGGCATGCATAAATCTTGGTTTTTACAATGATGAGTTCTCATTTGCCCTTAGATTAGATAAAATAATATCAACGAAGAAAAAAAAATCCTCTTGATTTACCACACAAAACAACATGCATGATGTGAAAGATATCTCTTTCTAAGAGAGTATTTATTTAGAAAAATTATGAGCAGAGGACCAACATCATATTTTTAAGTAGGTAAAGAGAAATACTTAAAGGGAATTTGATCTTTCTTAATGCATCCTAAATGCCTTCTGGCTGGATGGAGAGAGAAAATATTCAATGACTTTGCAGGCAACTACTTTTATTAGTAAGACATATCAAGAATAACGCATAAGAAGAAAGTTGGGAGATTAAATAGTACATGCAGTATTATTAATATTTAATCTATGTTTTTGTCAGTACATAACCATGGAAATGCTCAAAAATCATGGATTTCTGAAGAGAGGGCCTGAATAGACATATATATTTGTAGGCAACCTCATATAGTTGAACATGGAAGAATCAGAGACTATAAGGTGAAAGAGAAGAGAAAACTCAAAGTAAAATTTCTAATCTGATCGCATATAAAATAAGATGAATGTCCAAAACCCCTTTGCATGACACATAGGGTCTGTCCTATCTGTTTGTCTTCATCCTGATCTTGTGCTCTCCCCCTCCTTAAAAAATTGACATTCTAGTCAGAGAAATGTTCCTTATTCTCTAAAGAGGAATATTTTTGCATATGATATTCCTTTTACTTTTAGCAGCTGTTTATTTTTCATACTTGCAATAGCTTCTCTTTCAAAATGCAGATCAAACACTATTCTTCCTGAAAATTCTTCCTGGACCCATCAGTTAGAAGTCATCTTTTCTACCTTTTGTCTTCATGTTTTATTCCAATACTTTCATTGAAAAACATACCATATTGTAAACACTTACATACCCACAATACTTCACAGGATTAAAACATGAACCTCCTTAGGGTTAATATTGTTCAAGGACTTTATACATAATTAGGATGAGAGATGGCAATTGATGGAGCATGAATCAATCCAATAGATGAGAACAATTTCCTTAGTTTATGTCACTATCAAACTGTGATTTGGGCATAGCCCAAATCACTTCACCTTCCCAGATTTGGGCTAGCCACTTCATCTCTGTGGACTGCAAGTAATCCAATTCTAAAATAAAAGGGTCGGTATAAATGTTACTTAACATTCTTTAACATTAAAATTTCCATAATTCCAGTGATAGTTTTTCCTTTGGGTAATTAATCCACAGATAGACAGCAGTCATGTCATAACCAGAAGCAGTAGAAAAGGCAAGAAATTATTAGAATGCTTTCTTTGTAAGATAAGATGTTGAAAAATTTGACCCATTTTGTTGAAAATATAGTTTATAATAAAAGCATCAAAATGAGATAAACATGTCTAGCACATCTTAGAAGTCCAGCTAAGCAGAAATTGTCATCTTGTCAAATAACATAGAGTTAGCATTTGTAAAAGAGAATTTACATGAAGCAGTAGCCTCATAATTTTGCCCTAAACAAAAGAAATATGTACTGAATCTTATAAATCTAGAGAAATGTCATAAAAATCACTTTTTTTATTTCCTCTCTGCTCAACTGAGGACTATTATTAATGTATACTCTTCTAAGTCTAAACACAGGCTTTGAAAAAGGCCAGGCAAGGGTCTGAGTAGAGGGAGATTCTAACGAGACTAAAACAGGACATAATATCTCATAAATATTGAAAAGATAAAATTTTTAGCCTGATTCTCTCCTTGAAGAAGATATATATAAGCCCCCCCTCAAAATGAAAACTTAGTATCAACAACAGGAAGTTAACCAATTGTGTTTTCATCAATTATGGTGTCAGAGAGGATGAAAATACTTTGCATATTTTTAAAAGTATTATGTTTAAGAAAAACAGCAACAACCATGACAACAACAACAACAACAACAACAACAACAGGAGTATCTTAGTGTGGAAACAGTTTTCTGGATGATTATAATATTGTTTTCAACACATTTCTCTATTGTCTCTTCAATTATATTTATTCTTTGAAGTTTTACTCAAGCAAGCCCCATATATAGAGACCTCATTTTGAAAGTAAAAGATTTTGGGATTCTCCAAATTTCTATTATTTTATTTTCATTAAAAATGACCAACTAATGAATTTTAAAATATTAACCTTTATACATGTTTCCTGATTATTCAAAAAAATAGTGCATTTCACAATTTTAGTCATATTCAAAACAATACTTTTCTTTCATGGCTAAAATGGTATTATGTGTTGGATTTGATTCAGGTGAATTGATCACTATTCAGTGCATATGAACAGTATTCCTGACACAGACACTTTCTTTCAGAGCCTCCTCTTCTTTCTTGTAAGGGCTCCAGATATGAGTGAGGACTTCCACCCAGTAAGAAAATAGCAGAATTTCACAGAATAAATTTCGGTGTTCCATATAGGCTTTGTTGGCTTATCACCACATTTGAAGAAAATGATTCGGATCTCCGAAGGTTCCTCACTTACAAAAGAAAAAGGGGGAAATAATAACTAAGGTAAGTCAGTTAATATCAAAATGAATGTAAATCTCTTAGCACAATAACTACCAATAGTAAGCCTTTGATAGATTGTAATAATTACTACTGTCATCACACAACCCAAGCATGAGTTTAATCATCGTCATTTACTGAGTGCTAACGGAAAGCCTACCTAATTCCTCTAAACTCTAGTATTTTGATCTGTCAAGTTGGGGTGACAGTTTTTGCCCTATGTACTTCACAAAATTGTCATCAAATGAGAAAATGTAGAAGTCACTTACAAGCCATTATGAAACTGAGGCAGAATTAAGGTAACAGGAGCAGCTCTAAGATTTTAGACATTCTAAAATAGCGACCCCAAAAAATCTTCCTGAAACTCCGAAGGATAATCTGTCCCATTCTATTGAATCAGAATCGTCCAAGGTTAAAAGCTGGGCACATAAAATTTTGGAAATCTCCACAGGTATTTCTGAAGCCCGTGAAAGGTGCAGGACTGATGCTTTTGTGCAGCGATTCTGAACGATGGCCGCTCATGAGAATCACCTAGGGAGCTTTACAAACTATGGATGCCTAGAATTCAGCTCAGAGCAATTTAATCAAAATCTTTGGCAGTAGAGCTCAGAGAATCAGTAGTTATAAAAGTTCGCTAGGTGGCATGTTCAAGGAGACGAGGTTAATACTCGGTAAAGCATTCATTTCCCTCTTAGCGCCAAAGCCTGTACTTTTTTTCATTGTTTCTCCACTGGCTCTGAAGCGACTGTTGAAAGGCTCTAAAGGGCATATAATTTAAAAAGGTAAACTGACTGTTGCTCTTGAAATACATGTTTAGTTTATATTTGTTTTCCCTTTAATATTATTGTGTGTTTTTAAAAGCTAAATGGAGCTGGCTTGGGGATTTAACATAATCTATAATCATAAAAACACAAGCCCATTCCATTCACAGTTGCTATCCTTGTCTTCCAAAGAGAAGCAGTTTTGAAAAAGTCACTAAAGGAAGCCTTCAAAACTTAAGCCCCTTAGGAATATTGAGAACTATTCTAATAGCTCTAAAATAAGTAGATTCTCATCAGGGATTTGACAATGCATATAAAATGGTTACTTCTTGGGAACCAAATTAAGGAATTAGAAAGTGAATGATAAACCACTGTAATACCTTAGGGAGAAGAAAGTAAATTTTTTAACTTAATAGTTTCCCAAAGGGAACTCTGTATCAGATGATATTTCAAAAGGCTACCACTACTTGAATGTCTTAAAAAAGTAAGAGAAATTCTTATAAATGTTTAACAATAGATTCCTGCAATTTTTAAAACATGAATAAAAAAAAACCCAGTGGGGATGAGAGTGGGGTACAGGAGGAAGTCAGTTCTTAAAACCTGAGTAAAAGTTCACACTGTGAGGAGTTACAGAAAGTTTCACATACATTTTGCCTTTTTTTTTTTTTTTTTCAAACCAGTGGGTTCAAACTTCACATTAACACAGCTGTAATACTAACAGCTTGTCTATTAATACTGGCTGCTGACCTCAAAGACTGCACTTGCCAGCTTGAGCTGATACCTATAATGCAGGAAAATTGAAACCATAGAATTCACACATTAAATTTCTGGGAAAGCAGTTTCCTAAGCAAAGTGTTAGAGGTCAGAGTCATCTCAACTCTCTCCATATGTGGATAACTACTTGGTCATGTAGGGCAGGAGATACTTTCTGACTCACGGTGAAAACAATTTAATGAAAAACATATCTCTATCAAAGAAAAAGATTGAAGGGAGAGTAACATGGATAAATTTCAAACTATAGGCCTATATTTGAAATATAATTAGAAATAGAATACACCAGAGATTATTTATAGAAAGCAATGAGGTGTTGCTTGGTCTATGATTCTAGTATTGATCATTTACACATCAATGCTTTGAATAATGCTTGCTGATCATTAGCTTATCTTGGTAAATACTGCAAACATATCCATTTAGTTCATAAGGAAATTAAGAAGGAATGTTTTATATGTAATTATTTTGTCATATATGGCTACCATGATGATTTTTAGTTATATTTTATTTTTTGTCCAGTAAGGTTTATTGAAAATTTCATACTAGCAATGATATGATGCAAATCAGTGGACCTAAAACTTGAGCATGCATAAGGATTATTTGGAAGGCTTCTTAAACCATTGATTGCTGAGCTCTACCTCTACAATTTCTAATTCAGTAAATCCATGTTGTGGTCAGAGAATGTGCATTCCTAACAAACTCCTAGTTGATGCTCATATATTGTTGGTTCACCGTCCACACTTTGAGTAGCATTGCTGTAAATGAAGGGACATTTGAAGGAAAACAAGAAACAAAAATAATGTTCTCACTTGTTGAACACTTATTTATCTGGCCTGGATCTCATTTAAAACTCACTGTTGAGGAAGATAAAACCCAGAAGCATTATGAGACTTTCTGAGTGAAATCAATAATAAGGGGTCAAGAGAGGATTCAAACCCAGTTTGCCGAATTCCAAAACCTTGGAATTTAACAGAAGATCTATATTATTGTTTTATGCTCTGCATTAGCTTACTAATACAGACTTCTTTTCCTCTTCAAAAGTGGATTTGCCTACCATTGAAAGTACCTAACATCACATGTGTATAACATATCAAACACTATTTCATTGTGTATTTAATATTAATCTAATCTCAAAAACTGAATCAAGAAACCATAAAGTGATGGCTCACAAATCATATACAGTAAACAGGCCTTAATCTAATTTCACTCAAATTCTTGCTATAACATCAAATGACATTATGGAAGAAATACAAAGTGAAGAACCTAACACTAAAACTAAGTCTAATAAACCAAGTCTAGTCGATTATATAATAATGGTATCTGCATGGAAGTGAAATGAACAAGAAAGTAGAGCTGAATGAAAAATAATATGTGGAATAATCTGGGTTCCAGATCATATCATAGCCCAGACTGACCTCAAGAAATAGGGGACTGAGAAGAGGAGGGTAGCAAGTTCCTTTATAATTCTCTCATATTCTTTCCTCTGACTCATAGACATAGGAAAACTAACTTGAAAACTGCCCATTCTTCAGTCTCTTATTACCATCCTGTGAAGGAAACAGGTTTTTTACCCCTCCCTTAACACTCCCAGAACAATCTTGAGGACAACACACACTGCAGGTGTTAGTTTTCCTAAAATCCATGTGCTTCAAGTATCAAAAGATACTGATACAGAAGATCATTCGGCTAAACATTTGGCAAAATTTAAGGTAAATCCTTACTCATATGTCTACCAAGTTAGATTATAGATTAATTAGATAATGGAATATGGCTAAATAAAAAAATACTATAAGAAAATAAAAGTGACGACTTACATAATTTGGGGATAGATTAACTTTAAAACATAATAATAATGTAGATAAAATATAGGAACAATATGATAGATATTTTTCTCTACATCATAACATTTAGATCAATAAATCAATAAAACCAACAAAAATATTAAAATAAATTTAGGATATATTAAGAAAAATAAAAATGATAAAGTTTGATATCTTTCCTGTGTATGAAATCAGGACACCTGTGTGGCCAGTTGGTTGAGCCTCTGACTTCGGCTCAGGTCATGATCTCACCGCTGAGTTCGAGCCCTGGTTGTGTAGTGACAGTTCAGAGTCTGGAGCCTGTTTCAGATTCCGTCTCCATCTCTCTCTGTCCCACCCCCCTGCTTGCGTTCTGTCTCTCTCTCTCAAACATGAATAAACATTTTAAAAAATTTAAAAAAGAAATCAATTGGAAATATGAGAACAAGCCAATAGATATATGGGCAAAGAGTATGGACAGACAATTCAAGTTCAACAAAAGTGATAAATGATTAATAAAATTATAAAATAATCTTCAATCTGTGCAATCAGCAAAGACATGAAATTAAACAATGATAAACTCTATTTAATTAATACCTACTTGGCCCATATTGAAAATAATAAAACCTAGAGAATGGGTATTCTTTTCCACTTATAATGGAAATATAAATTATCAGAGCTTTGGATTTGACAATTGGCAACACATCAATTTTTGATTCAGTGATTTCTATTCAGTAATTTCACACCCAGATATATATTCTGAGTGTAATTATTGATAGAAACAAAAATTTAAGTATAAGGAAATATATTGATCACTATTTAAAAATGGGGAAAGCATGGAAATAAATTATCCCAAATAAGTGTATTAATTTGTATGCATTCATTAAATGTTATTTCATGTAAACTATTAAAATACTATATATAGGAAAGTATTTAATAAGTAAAACATTTTTGATATCTATTTAACTGTAAAGGAAAATTTCAAGACAGTTTTTACAATAATATTCTATTTGTATACAAATACACAGCTGATTCAAGATGGCAGACTTAGTCCATGAATTAATCACTTCACCCTCCTACTGTCCCTTAAAATTATAATAAAGAAATACAAGCGCTAAATATCATGACTGACAGTATTAAATACATTATTGAAAGAAGTGAAGCAGATTAAAGATACTGGTGAAGCACTATAAAAACATGAGTCATGCCTTATGCCTGGACAAGGCTAGTGTGGATGAGAGATTGAAAGGTTTAGAATACGAAGCCACGAGCAAGGAAAGCTGGGTAGGAAAGAGATTTAAAATAAAAATAGCCCTCACTGTGGAGATAATAAAGGGTATAAATATAGTATAAACAATCCCTCACTTTCATTCCACTTCCATGAACTTGGCATCTAACCAGACATTTTCTCCTTAGTAAAAATGAGAAGTTTCTGCTCTAAAAATTGAGTTAATGGTCGAGGATTTGTTTTCACGCCAAAGAGTAAAACTGCCACCCTACTGGTCTTTAGAAATGCCAAACATAATGCTCTAATCTCCACAATTCACACTAAAGTGAAGACTTTCAGGCATCAAGTCTTTCTAAAGTATTGCCTTGGTCAGTTGACTAACCTCTCATTCTTAGATGCAAATGGGAAAACAATAACAAAAGCAGAAATAATTAGACATTTGAGAAAAGGTTGGAATATGAAACAGAAAAAACACCCAACAAGATGAGGAAGTAAAAAGTAAAGATTCTTGAATATGTAAAAAATTCAGAGGACAGAAGAAAATTTAAAACTTCTAGTCAGTATTTTCAGACAGAAATCAAGAAGCTATTTCACCCATGTAACAATATCAGGATAAATTAAAAAGGAACAGCAGAGGGGGAAAAAAGATCTCTAGAATATATATTTAGGAGATATATGCAAATCTTTTATTAATTTATGTACAAATCAATTATATAATTAAATAATTTAATATATATTGTATGTGTATTTAATATATAATATGTTTATATTACATTTACAATTTAATATATTAAAGTTTACATTTATATATACATATACATGTATAATTTAAAGGGAAAACAACAGAAAACAAGGCTTGGATTGCTTTTCACAAACCCAGTTCTAAGGAGAATAGGATTTTCTCATAGTTATAATAGAAGTATTTAGTTTTCTGTATAACTCCTGAGGTCAAATTTGGGGGCCCTGAGCTTGCCATTTTTAACTTCAAGTCTCCAATATAATCAAAAGTTGCCAGCCAAATCCATAGTCCGTGTACTTTATATTTTATTCTGTAATAGTTATAAGTCTTCTAAAGACTTGCCTTTTAGAGACACTTGATTTGATATAGAGAAAGGGGGGATTTAAATTATAGGGAACAAAAATGTAGTCATTAAAATGACTTTTTCTGCAGTGAATAATAATTACAGAGTATGGTGGCACAGTTGATTGATTGCTAAAATCTAGTCTTCCTTCTTCCATAGTAATAGAGTTGTAACTGAACAATGGACTGCTCTGAGAAGTTAGAAAATATATTTCCTAACTTTCCCTGCAACTAGTTATAGCCAGGTGCCTCAATTCTCACTAATGGACTGAGTGGAAGTGTTATTTGTCACCTTTGGATCCAGGCCTTAAATCACTGGATGAACACTTGTCTCAATCCCCTGCTGGAGGTGTTGTGAATGGTTGAATTTTTTTCTACTGGATTTGTTTTATGCTTTATAAAATGCCCTGATGTTTTCTGGCACAAAGATGGAAACTATCACAAACTTTCTGTGATAATATAGGTTTTTCTCCATTGTAAACATTCTTGACTATTTCAATAGGAAAATACAGGACAGAATTATTGAAAAGCGTGGACTTAATATATTGAAAGTACAGGTTTATTTTTAGGAATGTATCTGAATTATGAAATAGGAGAGATGGCCCATATAGATTGAAAACATACTAAGAATTCAATTATAAGAATTATTTATACATGTTTATCACATGATGCATTAATTTAATTTAAATGTTTAAAAAATAATACACAGTCTTATATATGTGGCATATATATTTATGCACATATATGATATGTATGTGTGTATATATATGTAATCCAAAGGAAAGAACATAAAATATATATTATATAAAAAACAATTATAGATAATTGTTATTTTCTTTTGTATGCTTATCTCTATTTTCCAATTAATTTGCATTTATGTGAGTTAAAATTTATTAAGTAATTTAGACTTTATTAGCTTACCTGTGGTAGTTAAGAACATTTTTTTTTGTGTGTGAAGCATCAATATCCATAGATTTGTTCTTAATTCAGAGAGTCTAGTTTTAGCAAAGGATAAAAAAAACTATTTAATTTAATTCACTCAGATTAACAGATTGATTAACCTCTTTTTGAAAGTTAAAACTCTTCTAGAAAACTCAGGAATGGACCCACAACTATATGGCCAACTAATCTTTGACAAAACAGGAAAGAAACTCCAATGGAAAAAAGACAGTCTCTTCAACAAATGGGGTTGGGAAAACTGGATAGCAACATGCAAAAGAATGAAACTGGACCACTTTTTTACACCATACACAAAAATAAATTCAAAATGGATGAAAGACTTAAATATGAGACAGGAAGCTATCAAAATCCTAGAGGAGAAAACAGCCAGCAACCTCTTTCACATCAACTACAGCAACTTCTTACTGGACACATCGCTGGAGGCAAGGGAAACAAAAGCAAACATGAACTATTGGACTTCATCAAGATAAAAACTTCTGCAGAGTGAAGGAGACAATCAACAAAATTAAAAGGCAGACTATGGGTAGGGAGAAGATATTTGCAAATGACATATCAGATAAAGGACTAGTTTCCAAAATCTATAAAGAACTTATCAAATTCAACACCCCAAAATCAAATATTCCAGTTAAGAACTGGGCAGAAGACATGAATAGACATTTTTCCTTTTTTTAAAATTTTTAATGTTTATTTATTTTTGAGAGAGAGACCGACAGACAGAACATGAGCAGGGAAGAGGTAGAGAGAGAGAGAGAGAGAGAGAATCAGAAGCAGGCTCTGTCAGCTGTGCTGGCAGCTCAGAGCCTGACGCTGGGCTCGAACTCATGGACTGTGAGATCGTGACCTGAGCTGAAGTCAGATACTTAACTGACTGGGCCACTCAGGCGCCCCTGAATAGACGTTTTTCTAAAGAAGAGATACAGATGGCTAACAGACCCATGAAAAGATGCTCAACATCGCTTATCGTCAGGGAAATACAAATCAAAACCTGTATCACTTGACACCTGTCAGAATGGTTAAAATTAATGACACAGAAAACAACAGATGTTGGCAAGGTTGTGGAGAAAGGCGAATCTCTTACGCTGTTGGTGAGAATGCAAACTGGTGCAGCCACTCTAGAAAACAGTATGGAGGTTCCTCAAAAAGTTAAAAGTAGAAGTAGCCTATTAATGGAGAAACTGAAGGAAAATTCCTTGAGGTCATACAGGTCATAATGGCAAACTGCCCAAACTGCCCAGGCTGGGTGCCTCCCACACCCACTTCCTTTCCCTACCTCTGCATAGCGATGACCCCAAGTCACCCTACCCCTGTACATCCAATCAGCTTTAAACACCTCTGCGGGTATGGGTAGGCTTCTTTTAACTTTATAAGCAGACAACCTCCTTTGTTCGGGGCTCCGACCTCTGTAGAATGATCTCCTCTGAGCCCACTGGTGTAAAATAAACCTCCTCCCTTCCAAGATCTCCGAGTGCTGCTTGGTTCTTCCGCTAGTGATCCAGACCAGACTTCCGGAACACTATGACCCACCATTGCACTACTAGGTATTTATCCAATGGATAAAAAAATACTGATTTGAAGAGGCGTATGCACCCCAGTACTATCAATAATAGCCAAATTATGGGAGAACTTAAAATGTCCATTGACTAATGTGGTGTTACTCAGCCATCAAAAAGAATGACATCTTGCCATTTACAAATGATGTGGATGGGAATAGAATGTATTATAAGGGAAATAAGTCAGTCAGAGAAAGAAAAATACCATATGATTTCACTTATATGTGGAATTTAAGAAACAAAACAGATGAACATAGGGGAAGAGGAAAAAAGGGAGAGAGGGAGACAAACCATAAGAGATTTTTAACTATAAGGAACAAACAGGGTTGCTGAAGGAGGGGGGGGGTGAGTGGGGAGACGGGCATTAAGAAGGGCGCTTGCGATGAGCACGTTGTGTTATATGTAAGTGATGAATCACTAAATTTTACTCCTGAAACTGATATTACATTATATGCTAACCAACTAGAATTTAAATAAAAACTTGAGGCAAACAAAAAAGGGTAAGCTTAGTAAGCAAAAGGAATACTACCTCAAATAATCCAAAGTGAAGTAATTAAAATGAGAGTTGTCTCACCACAAAGTTTTATTTTTTCTCAAATAGATTTTCTAAGCCAATTTTTATTCTGTTAATCATTTATTCCCTTTCCTTCCAAAGAATTTTGCAATTACAGGATCTTTGTCCAAAGTGGTGCTGCTTGAGACATAGTCATGTATTCATTTACCAGTATTTTTGTATGCTTTAGATTACTGGTGATGTGGATGAATTAACGATGATATATTTCATTTTTATACAATTCTGGTTACTTTGCATTATTTTTCCTCGGTGACATAAATATGTCCTCCAAAGGCAACCTATTGTTTCTATTGGGGTTTACTTCATTTTTAATTTGGAGGAAATTCCAAAATAAATATTAAAAACAAAACAGTGCTTTGTAAAAATTTGGGTCATATTGGATTCCAGATGCCTAGAATCCAAGCAATTCTGAAACTAAAGGGTTCCAAAATTTTTTAAATTGTTAGAGGATTTCTTATGTCTGTGTTTCACAAATGATCTTCCATACTGTTTCTACATGACAAAATTGAAGAAATGCTGTCATTCTTTCTCTTAAGGCTAAATTTGAGAAAAGTTTCAAGATTACCTAAGGAGTTGAATGATATACACGTTGAGAGCATACATTTTAAAGAGAAAATAATTATGTGTATTATTTATTGATCCTTGAAAACAAAACAAAATAAAAATACTCTTCCTAAATGAAGGTATTTTCAAGAATAAAACAAAAATAAATTTAAAAAGTTAGTGGGAAGGGTGAAAAAATGTTTTGCAAAGCTGCAATTAAAATACTGTCAATTTTATTGCACTTAAATTTATAGATTACTGGTATTACTTGAATTATGTTCACATTCTATTTGTTCAGTAAACTCCAGACTCTTACCAACAGACATTATTAATTTTATTTTCTTTTTTAATAGCTCATATTTGAGAAGCGTAGGCTTGTCTGTTTTAGACAAACTTAACCAACCAAGCAAAGTCACTAAACCCTGAAGAGCAAATTACAATGCACAGTGCACTAGTCAGGAGTAATGATTGAGTCACACACCTTGCCCTGTGAAAGGAGTCAATTAAACTATTTAAATATAGCAACCAGAAATATAAAAACCAGATGCAAGTAGCCCATGTAACAAAGGACACATGGCTTTAAAAAGATGAAGATGCTCAGGAAGTAAACAGGAAACAACTTTGGAAAGATAATTTATTCAACCAGTATTTATTTGAGGCTTTTTTAAAACACACTTTCTATGTACTTTGAAAATACAAATAGGGGTGCCTGGGTGGTTTAGTCCCTTGAGTGTCTGACTTTGGTTCAGGTCATGATCACATGGCTTATGAGTTCAAGCCCCGCTCGAACTGACAGCTCAGAGTCTGGAACCTGCTTCAAATTCTGTGTCTCCCTCTCTTTCTTCCCCTACCCTCCTCTCAAAAATAGACATTAAAAATATTTTTAAAAAAGAAAATACAAACTTATTTGTTTCTCATAACAATTTCATGTGATACCATGTATGTTTTCTAGCAAAACTCCCTAATACACATTAGAAAGGCAAGGGATGTGTTAGTATTAAGTGTTCTATCACTTCTTTAAACCTTCACCTGTTCCATTCCAACCCCAAAATTCCATAAGCCCACAGACAACCTTACTCTTCTTAACTGCCCTGTATAAATCCACATATAAAGCCAGACTGAAATATTAACAGCTGCCTTTCTTGCAAATATCTGATCTGGAAACTATCTTATTCCTAATTATCTTGGTCTGATATTTGACTATGAATTTATGGAATATAATATGATTTTGCCAGTAGTGTTGTTTGTCTGCCTCCTATTTATATTCTTTCATACATGGCCAATAAGTTTAGTTAGCCATGCTAAGCAGGTCCATAAAAGATGGATAGCATGGATAAAAACATTAGACTTCTTCACCTCATCCCTATCAGATCCCATTTCCATGGGCTCTATCTGTCAGCTAAGCTCATGGAGCTGTCCTGAATACCTGCATGGGATATCTAAAAGCCTATCCTCAGGTGTGTGTTTATTTTAATAGTTCAGTTTTTACCTAGTAGTTTTGCTTCATTCTTTCTAGATTTTATGACCCTTGATCTTGCATGTCAACTCTACATACATAGCTCAAACCTGCACTGAATTGACCACTCATTTAGAACAGTTGTCTGGGTCTCACTCCTAACTCTTGGCACTCTCTTTTCTCTCTTAGCTATGATCCTGTTCTACATGACTGGGTCTATGCATTCATAGTTGCAAGTAAAAGGTGCTCCCATTACCTTTTATCAGTTAGGCCAACATACCCATCCTCCCTTCCAAGAAAGAGAATAGAATTATCTCATTTCAGTTTCCCTTCCTTATTAATGAACTGGGCATCATTCAATATCATAAATGATGATTTCTCAGAAATCTTCATACATAATTACAGATAGTGACCTTCCATGCATCTCTTCTTGGATACAGGCCATAGTCTAGAATATATGTAATTTGGATATCACACATGCCCTTGTTTTGTGATTTTCCACCCTTCTGATGATGAACCACTTATGAATACTGAACCATTCTCACTTGGCCTCTCATCCATGCCTTGAAAATTACTTTCAACACAATCTCACGTGATTTTTCTGTTTTAAACACTGCCACCAAGTAATGGTAGTAATTCAAATTCCAAGTTCTTTTATTCTTCTGAGATTCATAGAGTAATGAGATCTTCGTCTTCATATATTCCTAAATCCCAACTCTCTTTGATAGACCATACCATCTCCCTTTTCAACTGTATATAAGATAGGCTTTTATTTTTATTTTTTTTACTTTGAACCAAAATCGATGTCACTTTTACCTAAATATGAGTAATAGCATTTCCAGATAGAAAAGACATGTAATGGTTTTAAAGCATGGTGAGAACTGTATTCCTTCCCTTGAATCTGAGTGGACTCTGACAGCCTCAAACAGTAGATTATGCAGAAGTGATGCTCTGTGACTTCCATGGTTGATCACAAAAGTCCATGAAGTTTCTACCCTGTTCATAAGAACCTTCACTCTTGGATCCCAGAGCTTCCACATTAGAAGTTTGGCTATCCTGATCCCTAAGCTGGAGAGGCCAGATAGCTGCCATGGCTGACAGACAGCCTAGTCTGTCTTTCTGTTATCCAAGCCTAGGCTCTAGACCTATTAGTAGATAAACTTTCTTGGAAGTGGCTCCTCTAGCCTATCCATGTTCTAATAATCAAGTATCTGAGGCATCTGAAGCTATGTCTAGTCATCTTTGGGAGGTAATTAAGTCACGAGGGTGGAACCCTCACAAATGGGATTAGTGTGTCCTTATAAGAGGTCATTGAGTGATGCCTGGGTGGGTCAGTCAGTTAAGCAACTTTGGCTCAGGTCATGATCTCATGGTTCGTGGATTTTGAGCCCATCTGACCTCCAGAATCCATGAGCATAATAAAATGTTTGTTGTCTTAGATAACTAAATTTGGAGGTGACTTACTATGCTAAATAGGTAACTGGAACAGGAGAGTAAATCATATCTTATTCCCCCGTCTCATTTTGCTGAAGATGAAATTAATATTTGTCTTAAGCTTCTGCAATTCTTGGACTATCCCTTATATAATACGTCATTACCAAACCAGTCTTTGTGCGAGTTCTCCTTCTTCCTCTACATGGATGATCTCTGTTGACTGACAAGTACAGTGGTGAACTGTCACCCTTTTTGCTCCAGACCCTTCACATCTACTGATGCAGATTAAAATTGAATTTCCTTTTCAAGCAGCCATATTGTTGTTCAGTGAGCTGAGGAGTCAACTAAAAGTCGCTAGGCCTCTTACAATGCCTGTCACTTTTTACTCTATTAAATTATTTCCAAACCATTATTTAAGTTTGCTGAACTATTTTTGAATTCTCATACTTTTATAAAATATATTCCATAATCTACAGCTTAGTGTTACTTTCACATTAAAAGATAATATCATAAGGCTTTCCAGCTCCTCATTTTAGTAGCTCTCTGTTTGCTCTTTACACTTAGTCTTGAATTTTATATCTTATTTATATAAGAAAAAATCTTTGAACACAAGCATAAGCAGCAACTGAACCAGTTTGTAATTGGACATCTGTATCTGAAACTTCCTCTTACATTTCTTCTTTGCAGAGACCTGATGCGTATAATTAAAGGTATTACTACAGATAGAGGAATTGATGCTTATGGAGATTAAGTAAATGTGACAAGGCTGGGATTTAAACACAGTTGTGTGTGCCTCCCATCTCTCTGCCCTCTCCTTTGTACCACAACTCTAGAAATAGGACACTCAGAAGATAGCAGTGATGACTTACACACAGCACCTCAGTCACTAAATCAAGACCCACCTAAGGTAATTGACTGGTGCACTCTCTGGAATTTGGCTGCAGTTTCTCAGGGAAATTGCAAAGAAGGTTGAGAACAAGTTATTTTCAGTCATGGCAACGAAGCTAAACACATTCCCTTCTTCTCCCCCTTGGTCCTCTGTTAAGTTCCTCCTAATCCTCCTATACGTGCACACATATGATATTTGTCCTTCTATGCCTCAAACGATTTTTATTCTATTTCTCCTCCTCAACAGTAACAATCCCAATTGTTCTTCCTCTTCCAGTGTCTCTCCACTTTAGGTTCCACGATGATGGCAAAACCCCAATTACTCATTCTAACAGTTATTAAGACTTCACAGTGTAGAGGCACCTGGGTTGCTCAGTTGGTTAAGCGTCCAACTTCGGCTCAGGTCATGATCTCATGGTTCATGGGTTAGAGCCCCACATCGGGCTCTATGCTGACAGCTCAGAGCCTGGAGTCTGCTTCAGATTCTGTGTCTCCCTCTCTCTCTGACCCTCCCCTGCTCACACTGTCTCTCTCTCTCTCAGAAATAAACAAAACATTAAAAATAATTTAAAAAAAAAAGACTTCACAGTGTGGCTTATACTATGCCATGTGCTGATATAAAAGTGAACAAGACCAGTTCCCACCCTCAAAAAGCTCAGTACAGGGATATTCAGAGGAGCATGTCATTTCAACATAAAAGTTACTGTCAAGACAAGTATAGGATAACATGGAAGGGCATCAGAGGGAAATAGACTCTTGGGAGAGTTTCTTCTGTTTGAATTCTAAATGATGCCCTTATACCAACTTTAATCCACAGAATGCAGTCCAGATTCCTCAATACCATTTACATTTATTTTCTTAGGTAAGTTGTAGCCTGTCAAACCTGTTTTGAGATCTAGTTCAGGTCAATAAAAAACAGTGCTGTTTTTTCTGTGTGTATATTCTTCAACCAACAGTGATTTAAACTAAAGTTATCAATTCCACTAAGAGCAACATCCAGCTATTTCATTTAATTTTTTAACTTCTCAATTCTGATTGCTAGAGGTGAAGTCTTAGGTCGGTCTCACAATTTTTGAAAGTGACTACTTAAAGTTTGCAGATTGTCTGACCCATTCTCCCAAGGTGAATGATTTGAGTGTAGTTCAATTTATTGTAGGTGGCATTTATAGACAAGACCTTTAATGTCCCCAAGATAAGGAAGTGCCTCTATTTTTAAAGGTTCTATGGCATTCCTTTCCATTCTAAATTTTCCCTTATGTCTTCTTTAATCCATTTCCACATTGGGATTGTACTTCTGCTCATTTTGACAATTTTCTTATAAGGTACATCTCTCTCTTTTGTCGTTGTTGTTTAACAAAGATATCATATAAGAGGACTTTGGGAAGAAAGGTTGTTTCTAGTCCATATCCAGCTCAACTAATGGTCACAGTAGCAGTGCAAAATGCACACGGAGTATGGATGTAGGCGAGTTCCTTGCCTCTGTTTGCTAGCCTTGTAAGTGCTATGCTTTCTGCTTCTCTTAAGCTTCTGTTTACTCATCCGGAAAATGGGAATAAGAATGTAGCCTGACCCTGACAGTCATGGAGTTTTCTGTTTCTGTTAGATCACTAGAGCATAAATGCTCCAACATAAAATGTTATAAAATATTTAAAAAATAAATAAGTACTACTTTATCTTGATGTTTCTATACATAAGAGACTGATGTCCTATTAGATTTTTCTCAAAGCCATTTCAAACAGAAATAAGATTTGTTTTCCTTTAAGTTGGGTTTGTTACCACTTGATATGAGCTAATACAAAGAGGATTGGAGAGCAATGGTGAGGGTGAGATGCCATGCTGAGTCATCAGCTGAAGAAATCATTGTATTATGAATACTGACTTCAAAGCATACTTGAATCAGAATATGTCATAGCAAAAGTAGGCATTTTTGTAACTTATAGGGATTTCTTGAAGATTGTTAAATATTCTAAGTAGTGATTAGTTAATGATAAGAGAAAGAAGCTCTGCTCGATGTGATGGTTGTAAAAATTAAGAAAGACCCCATTTGTGAACTTCCTAACACAGTATCTTGCCCAAGATAGGCACTCGATAAAGGTTTGTTTTTGCCTGCTTTGTGGCCAAAAACATGATATTTGTCTTTTTATGAATAACCTTGTCCTATGCCAATATAGACTGTTTCAGACATCATTAGAATCTATTTGGAGTTCAAGGGTATATTCACATGCAATGCTTACACAACTTACTTCAGTTTTATAAAAACAAACTTGCTTGAATTTCCCTCACAGATTCTGTGTGGGTATGTGTGTGTGTGTGTATGTGTGTGTGTGTTTGTGTGCGTGTATATGATTGTTTGGCATCAGGCTGGCCCTGGCTTCTGTCCATCATAGATTTAAGTCCCACATGGCCATTACATACATAGCTTCAGCATTTTGCAAAAATGTGAATAGCTGTTCTACCACAAACATAATGCAGTATGCTAGAGTGTTCTATTACCAGGATTGTACAGATAGAATAATCTTGTTTTACATAATAAGTCCACAGATGTTTGTTGAACAAATGCCATGATGAATAAATTAAATAACAAATACTGAAATTTTCATATATGTGTAAATGAATGGAAATACAGAGGGAAGACTAATATTGTGGTTGTTAGCCTGTGTCTTCCCAAGTTGCCCATAGTGATGAGCTTCTTTAGATTAAGCCTTTGATAGGCCAATGAGAATAAAACCTGAAAGTACATAACTCTCATGGTCAGTGTGCTTCAGGATTGCTTACATACTGGTGGCTCCAGGCCACACCTGGGAGTACACTGGCAGCAGAATCCCCTATAATCCTTCTTTATAAAAGTCCATTCGACATAACTCATCCTTCTGTCTGTTCTTCCTCTAATTTTCTTTTGGGATTATATTTGAAACTCAGTCATTATATTGGGAGATTGGTGTTTTAGTCTAGTTTTTTTTCTGCTCTATTTCCTGCTTTATCCATACTTGACTGGTAACTCGACACCCTTTGACATCTTCTCTATTTGTTTTAATACCTTACTTCCTCAAATCAGACCTGATTCTTTTGTCTCACCAGTGCACGTTAGTACAAATCCAACCTAGGTTTCTGACCTTAGTTTCCTTGTTTCTCACCTTAGCTTCATTGTCTTCAACACATTTCCCTTGGTCTACCCTGCTTACCCCAAATTTGTTCTCATCTCACTAGTGAAGAGTCCCAAGTGCATTGTGAATCATAGTTGCTCCATTTTCTGGTAGTTTGGGATTATTCTCATATCTAAATCCAAATAAGTCTAAATCAGAAGGATAAAGTAATCCAAAGATATTGGCAAATTGTGCATACAAGAATCTAGCTGATAGGGGCACCTGGGTGGCTCAATTGGTTAAGCGTCTGACTTCGGCTCAGGTCATGATCTCACAGTTTGTGGGTTTGAGCCCTGCATCAGGCTCTGCGCTGACAGCTAGCCCAGAGCCTGGAGCCTGTTTCAGATTCTGTACCTCCCTCTTTCTCTGACCCTCCCCTGCTCATGCTGTCTTTCTCAGAAATAAATAAAACATTTAAGAAAAGAATCTAGCTAATAAATTATGTCTAATTATGCTTATTTCAAATACAAATATGAATGCCTATGTAGTTGTTTGTCTACTTGACAATTATGCAATATCACTTCAGGAAAACTTTGATGCTGTTGCCTTTTATTACGATTGAAGTCTGTGTATCTGCTTGCAGTTATGTTCACCAAGTAATGTGTTCAACACCCAACATGCAGACATTTATTGGCTATCTACAATGTGCAAAACACTATTCTTTGTACAAATCTTCGAGACTCATGGCCCTAAGGATAAGTTCTGTGGATTTTATTTCTATTTTATTTTTTATTTGCTTATTATATTATCTTCCTCTCTAACTACTTAAATAAAAGGGCAGCAGTCTTGATCATATTATTCACTGAAATATTCTCAAGTCCTAGAACAATGGCATGAATATAGTAGGTGTTCACAAAATGTTTGTTTGAGGAATGAATATGTTTTGTAGAGTAGGCACTCAATTGAGAAGGCGGGGATCACCAACCCTAAATTAATTAAGGCTCCCATCTGTGTTAATCTAATCCCATCCCTGAAAAGCTCTAAATGATTTAGTTAAAGGTCGAAAATTTCAGATACACTAAGGGTTTGGAAGGAAGGTTTTCCAGATCTGCTTCTAGACATTCTCAGGAATATTGTGTTGAGGGCATCTTTCTGAGGTTCAGGAGGGATACTGGAATCCTGTAGATTAAAGAGAGTAGGAAATCATAAAACCTGAGCCTATTCTCATGGAGACCAGGAAGCAAGTTAAACTCCTAGTTAAAACTGCTTAGTCTAAGGGAGAATATACAAAGTTTCCTTATAGACTCACAAATAATATATATAGGTACCATCTTCACCAACGACCTTTTTGAGTGTGGGATGCATTGGGTAACTCACTTTCAAAGATTAGAATGCAGAAAGAGAAGAACAACAATGTACAATGGAGAAAACTGGAAATCATTACTTTAATCAAGTGCTCAACTTTGACATTACCAGTGGTAAGTCATATTAATATATGCCCTTTAATATAATGTGATGAGAAGGCTACTTCATGTCTATTGTGTCTTTCCAAATTTTAAAACCCCAGTCTAACTATGACAAAAAAAATCAGAGAAACCCAAAATGGAGAACATTTTCTAAAATACTAGAGCCAGTACTCCTCAAAATTGTGAAGGTCATGAAAAATAAGGAAAATATGAGACATTGTTAGAATTTTTAATTTTTTCATTTCATAGCTATGGACTACTAATTTAAAATATTTTCATCATAGAGAATTTATAATATGCCAAACAGGAACTTCAATGCATGAGTTGTTTCTCTGATAGTCTGGTGAGATAAAGATGAATATATAGCCCCAATGGCATATTTTCTGCTGGGAAGATATGTGAGTTGGCAACCCTCAAAGGCTGTTGAATTTAATACAATTATATGAAATTGAGAGATAGCTATCTTTCCTTCTGTTCTATCATGAGTATACATCAATGAAGACTTTCTTAGGAATATTACAGAAAATAAGAAATTTCTTAAGAAGATTACAGTGACCCCTTTCCATTAAATATTTGGATTCATCATAATTTTTAAACGTGTGGATAAAAATACCCTATATTTTTTGTCCTAGAATGTTTCAAAAGATTTTATATATTTTCCCTCAAACTTATAGACTTCCACGTCCCTTGTGCTCAAAAGTAGTTTAAGGCATACTTGAGAGTGCAAAGTCTATTTTCTGTGTGCCCTAAAGAAATGAGCCTGCTGAGGAGGAAAAATAACAGCTGTATAGTGAAGTGTTAAGTAGACTTTCTTCCACCTTGTTAAGAGCAGTGGGAGGTTACTGTGGCCGTGGCTTCATTAGTGAGCAAACTCACCTTGTTGACTGCGTATTATCTTTTGATTCCCCTTGTGGATCCTTTCTCTATTTTCTTCCATATGACATCTGCTGTTGAAGCTAAGAGAGAACCAAAAAGGAGGAGAGTTTATCTCTGGATTTATCTATCTGCAACTCAGTGATGCCATACTATAATGCCCAGCCCAACATGCAACTAGCTTAGACTCTTAAAAGCCAAGAGAAGCACAGACAGGGACACCTAGGTGGTTCAGTTAGTTAAGTGCCCAACTCTTGACTTCAGCTCAGGTCATGATCTCACAGTTCATGAGCTTGAGCTCCACATTGGGCTCTGTGCTGACAGTGCAGAGCATGCTTGGGATTCTGTATCCCTCTCTCTCTGCCTCTCCCCTGCTCACTTGTTATCTCTCTCACTCTCTCTCTTTCTCTCTCAAAAATAAATAAATAAATAAATGAAAATTTTAATAAAACACAGAGAAATATTCCTTCGTATTGCAACAAAAATGGTGCTATGCTAGTAAAATGTAAACTAAAAGTTACCTTCTTCAGGATCTTCTTGTCATTTACATGGTCTTAAAAAGTCTTTATAAATAGTAAAGCTTTCAAATACCATTTGCTTTTGCCACAAAATGATTATGATAGCAACAATGTTTCCCTTCAGAGTTTTTTTTAATACTATTCTTTCAACTATTTGATTACTTGAGAAAGGTTGTCTAAATTAGATACTACTAAAAAATATCTATAAAACAGTATTGAAAACCTGAATGTTACAGAAAATAGAAAAAACTTTAAACCAGTTAAAAGGCAGGTAAAATTATTCCATAACTTCCTCAAATTATCAATCATAAAATCACTGTGATTAAATGACACTGTTGATTATATTGATTTCTATCAAATTGTTTTTAGTCAAAAAATAAAATATAACTGACAAAATATGTAACAAAGACCAGGAGTAATAGAAAGCAAAGAATAAAGAATTTAAAACTTCACTTTATAGAAACGCATAAACTTTTGATTTTTTCAAAAAATTTAATGTTCATTTTTTTCTAAGAGAGGGAGCGAGAGCAAGAGCGAGAGAGAGAGAGAGCGCGCGCGCGAGAGAGACAAAGCATGAATGGGGGAGGGGCAGAGAGAGAGGGAGACACAGAATCCGAAACAGGCTCCAGGCTTTGAGCTCTCAGCACAGAGCTTGACACGGGGCTTGAGCTCAGGAACCATGACATCATGACCAAAGTCAAAGTCAGACTCTCAACTTACTGAGCCACCCAGGCACCTCTAAAAGTTTAGATTTTTAATAGAAGCAATATCTGGCAGGTTAGATATTTCAAGATAGATTGAATTGATTACTTTAAAATCCAAATGAAGGGGTGTCTATGTGGCTCAGTCAGTTAAACATCTGACTTCGGCTCAGGTCATGATCTCACACTACTTGGGTTCCAGGACGCCTCAAGCTCTGTGCTGACAGCTCGGAGCCTAGAGCCCTCTTTGGATTCTGTGTCTTCTCTCTCTCTGCCTCCCCACTTGTCCTCCTACCCTGCTGGTGCTCTTTCTCTTTCAAAAATAAATTAACATTAAAAAAATTAAAATCAAAATGAAGACATCCCATAAATCAGAGTAAGCATAAAGTTTACAAATGTAAAGATGATAGGCTTGGTAAATAGATCTGTGGATTATTCTATCCTAGTTAATATAATATATGGCCTTTTAACTGGATACCTGCTGCTACTTTATCTCTCTAGGCTATTCGCAACCCAGCATTCAAAATGTTTCTTTTAAAGCTTAAATTCATGTCACTTTCACGTTCAAAACTCTCCACTGGATTCCCATCTCTTTCAGTGTAAAAGCTGGCCCTCAGATGGCTTCTGGTTCTCCGATGTCTCTGTGAGCTCTGCTCCTTCTACTGTCTCCAATTCTTATTTCACTCCAACTGTACCGACCTCCTTGTGATTCCTCGAATTCATCAAGATAACTTCTGCCTCGGGGTCTTTGCTTTTGCTGTTCCTTCCTGGAATATCCTTACCAATATCCATGTAGTTTAATGTCTTACTTTCATGAGGTCTCTTCCTCAATGTCATCTCCACAAAGACTTCTCTGACTACATGCTCAAAATTCGCTTCCTCTGAGACATACTGCCTTTTTGGCCCAGCTTTATTTTTCAGCCCAAGCAGGAGGATGTGAAGCAGGGCATAAGAAGTGACCAGCTCAATCTCTCTTGCTGCATCCTTTACCGTGGTCTTCCTTACTGATATCTAACAGTGATTTTTGTTATTCCTCAGATTTATCAAGCTTATCCATGCCTCAAAGCCTCTGTACTTGCTCTTCTTCATGCTTCATTTCCACTTCGATTGCCCTTCATTGGTCAGGACTTTGCTCAAATGTTTCTCCCTTAGAGATTTTTTTTTTCTATCTAAATAAGACTGCTTTATCTGACATTGCTCCACCATCCTTGGCCATTTTACTCTTGTCTATCACCTTCACAATTCTTAACATGACTTAAAATTACCTGATCCTTTTTCACTTATTTGTGGTCTATCTCTTCTATTAGAAAGTAAGCTCTATGAGGGTAGGACACTTGTCTTGTTCAAAATTGTATCCCCATCATAGGACAGTGTCTGACATATAATAGGTGTCTAAAATATGTTTGTTTAATGTTTTCCTGAATGAATATTTACAGAAAAAAACAAGGGAAAAATAATGAACAGAATTATGGTAATATAATTTCCTTGAGATTAAAAAGACTTGCATCTCTAGCTGTAAGCAAAATAGATCCAACTCTAGTTGTTTAAAGCAGGAAGAAGTTTATTTTCTATTGTGGCATGAAGTCCGGAAGCAGACAGCCACAAGCTTATGTAGTTTGTTCCAAGATGGTGTTAACATCACCGTGTATGAAGTCTATATTCTAGGTAGGAAGAATGAGGAGACCCAAAGTGAAGAGCATATGTAGGATGATTCTTTTCTCTTTATGCAGAAGAAAACAACATTCCTTTAAGCCCTACTCACTACTCTTTTGTTAACATCTCATTTGCCGTAACCAGGTCACTCTGTCATAGGACCACCACTGTTTTCAAGAAATATTTTTTTTAAGTTTATTTATTTATTTATTTTGAGAGAGAGAGCAAGAGAGAGGGAGCAAGGAAGGGCAAAGAGAGAGGGAGAGAGAGGGAGAATCCCAAGCAGGCTCCACACTGTCAGCACAGAGCCCAGATGTGGAACTCAAACTCATGAACTGTGAAATCATGACCTGAATTAAAACCAAGAGTTGGACGCTTAACTGACTGAGCCACCTAGGTGACCCTAAAGAGAGTTTTGAAATTGAATTTTTACTTGGTTTATCATGGCCTCAAATAAAATCTGGATTCTTTTAGTAATAAAGAAGACGGGGTTGGATATTGGGTAGACAACTAGTGGTGATGGCCAGATGAGGTTAGACTCAACTTTATTTCAAAATAACCCCAGATTTCAGCAAATGAGGGTTAAGGTACTGCCAGATTCTATTAAATGGGGGCCTAGGTTAGCATATTTTTAAGGACTAAGGTTCAAGGTATCTGACTTCTTATTACAAATTCTAGCAATTATTTGCTCTTAGAACAATCACCTAACATTTCTGAGCCTCAACAGTTTTATCTGCCAAATGGTGATAATATATTTTTATGCCTTACTGAGTTTACAGATTTTTTTTGAAAATCAACTGATTTACAAAGTACAAAGGCACCTGAAAATGTATTAGGTAAATCATAACCATAACACATTTTATTTTCTCTTCTCATTTGGAATGAACATAATTTTTTTCCAGGTATTATACTGTCAATGGGGTAAGTGCCAGAATTGTTCTATACGTGAAAGTTGGCTATAAACTATTCATTGTACTTAAATAATGACCTCCTTGGGATCCAGAAATGCTCTAACTTTATATTAAGTCCCATTCAATATTGTAGGGCATTTCAATCTAAATACCACATAACAAATAAGCTAGCATCTTAAAACTCTCAGTTTATATTCTAATGGTCCACATTTTATATATGTCAAAGCACAATTCTCAATTATGTAGCAGAATGAGACAAAATATCTTCATCACCTTGTATGCAGTCTTTGACTATATTTTGGTATTGCCGGTGGTAGGATTAATGTATTTTGACTAATTAAGATAAGAATGTGGCTTCTTTGCAGAATTACTAATAGAAGATTTATTGATGCTGCATCAGAAATCTATGCCATCCAGCCTGTGCCAAAACTTGAAAGGCTCACAAATAAAAATATATGTATGAGCTTTGTTTGTATTCAAACAATAGTGCTTTGCTCCCAAAAAGTAGAACACCCCCCAGAGTGCTTATTACAATAAAATTATTGCTCTCTGACTATATTTGAGCTTATATTTCAGTGAAAATTCTTCTAAAAATCATTCCAAGTGTGTTTTCTTCATCACATTAAAGTTCTTTTACTGAAGATCTCACTCTTGATAGGATATTACTTAGCATTTGAAATCTTACAGTTTGTATTACTCTAGGTTTTCTCTCGAATTAGTCATATCCTACAGTTGTTTTGTATGCATCCTAAGAGAAGGGACTGCTAGTCTGTAATTGATATTTATTTTCAGCAAAACTTTTACCATGAATTTATCTCTTTCTCATCATAAAGCATACCCTGCCTGTGCGTGTGTAGGTATTATATAGTATCTGTCTGCTCATAGGACTGTAAAAGTTGCTTCATGAAGCCTATTCTTTTTACTTTCCACATGATTTTTATTTCCAGAAAATCCTACAAGTTGGTAAAAGATATCAGCTTGACTGTCTTAACAAAGATCAGATAATAGTAGCCTAAACAAGATGAAATATGTATTTAGTGTTTATATCTGTAATTAAAAGGCTAAGCACCTTCATTTATTAGTCTAGATTTTTCTCAGTTAGGACATCTGGGCATCCAGATTCCCTCTCTCTGACTACTCTGTCATTTCTGAGGATATTCTCCTTGCCTATAAGGAAGAATCTGGCAGGCTAGCATCCCAGTCCATGATGAGAAAGAGTAAAACTGAAGGGCAAGCTACTTTCTTTTAAGGATGTGGTCTAGAAGTTGCACATATCATTTGATATATTTGACCCAAACTTGGTGATAACACCATGCCTCACTACAAGGGAGGCTGATAAATATTATCTATATCTGAGAAGCCATGGACCCAGCTAAATTTGGGGGGCCTGTTACCCAAAGGAAATGGGGGCCATAGTTATTAGGTGACAGTTAGTGGTCTTGGCCACAATAGGATTGCTCACAACTTAGAGTCAGCAATTTGGCCATTAATGTTAGTTTGATTTCAAGTACTTCTGTTTAAAAAGGATCTTTAATTTGAAGGCTTTTGTAAAGGTCAGAAAATGATGAATTGGAAGTAAAGTAACACCGTATAATCAACTATACCATTTATAAAAACAATTAACCCTAGGAAAAGTTTGCAACAGTTTACTGATAACATATGGGTCTAATTATAGTGTAGTCCAGATGTTAACTATCAATTTCTCCACACAAACTTATCATTTAGACAGCAAAGAGTTAAGAGAAGTCTATCTGTCCTTGCTTCTCGATCATCGTCCAGACTTTGTTAGTTAAGGCCTCCCCGAGTTTCAGAGATGCAGCCATTTCCTTATCTCATGATGGTTTACGTGTTACCAGTTCAAATCAGACTTTCTACTTGCTTAAATCAAGGTTGATATACCATCGAAAAGCATTTCACTCATTTTGTCTTTATTACCAAAAGCCCATTTTTGGAATACAGAATATTTGTTAACTGCATTTTTATATTTACAGTTATATTTTCCAGATAGTTAACAAAGATATGAATACAAATGCAAGACTTCCAGAAGTATGGTTTTCTATTTCTGCACACTATAATGGTTGCTACAGAAAATTCTCTTCTGTCTGCTTTTTCAGGCAAATACAGTTATGACAAATTTGGAAGGATGAACAACTTTAGGCCTGGGAGATACTTGGAAATCTGTCCCTGTTACTTTGAGGTCCTTTCAATCAATGGTTCTTGTATCTTGTGGCAGGGTGGAAAATATTAATTTCATATCTAATATGCTTATGATGACTAACGTGTTATATTTTGAAAGAATTCTTTGCAGAAGTGTAATGATTTTAGAGGAAAATGAAACACACATACATTATACACTACAGCATTGCCACAACTTAAATGAAAGAAGAAGAAATGATATACATACAGTATTTAGAAAATTTGAGATAAAATGTATTCCTGGTTTTCTGAGTTTCTGTGAAGGTCTTATAAAATTGGAAATATTTTGAGAATTCCTTCATTATAAAGAACTATTTAATTAGGTAGATACACAGGTGTTATACCCTGGGAAGTGTTCAGTAATTGTCTTCCATCTTTTCAGACCTTGTACTGGACACCTTTTAGAACTTTAAAACATTCCTAGAAAATATGTAATCCTCCATCTAAATAAAATAACAACTAAGAGATGGAGCCTGCAAAACTGGTAGCACTGTTGGTCATATTTTCAAAAGTCAAAGGGAGCTTTAACTCTTTAATGTAGTAGAAACAATGGCAGGGATGTAGATACATCTTACAGCAGACCTATAGGGTATCCATGGAAATACTGTGCAGTCTAGCAGAGTTTGGATAAAATTCTTGACAAGGCTACTATGCTCAAATGATTAGCAAGTATGAGATGCAGAAACACCCATTTGAAACATTACTTGGATTACATCTCATCATATCATTTTGTGGGTTATACCCTCTCAAAAGTTGACATGTTCTTGCCTAACAGGTTACAGTATCTCAGTGAACAACACTTTTACATTTAATCCATTTTCTATTTACTATAGCCATTGATTATCTTCTCTAGGTTTAGAAAAACAGCTGTGATACTTTTCTTGACAAACAAGATTAAAATCCCTGGAAGTCTTTATCGTTTCCACTGACTTCTGTGCTCTTAAACTGGCTTGTCACATCAACTGAAACTTCCTTCCATTTGTTGAAATTTTGAGTACTATTTCATTATTCCAATTATTTTAAAATGAAAATGTTCTCACTTCCTACAGATTACACACTCCCTTGCTTCGTATTCGTTGCAGCACATTTCTTTATAAAGTTGATAAACAATTTTGAACTCCAAATTATGCCTTGCATGTCACAAAGCTGCAGCTGTAAGCTGCAGCATTAAAATATGAGCTGAGAGTCTTCATCAGAACAAACAAGGTCATCATTGAGTAACTGCTAAGATTAGGTTCGTTTTTATCACTTGCTAATTGCTGTATCTGTTGGGTTTAAGGGAAAATCCAACATGTCATTTTTCAAGGGATTCACAGCCAATGCCGTATGATAGCTAGTGGACCTCTACTGCTTTCTATAGGAAATGAAGGCAGATTTATCTATTCATTCTATGTGTATTAAGCACCTAATACTCATTTGCTAGACCTTGCTCTATGATTAGGGATATAGACAAAGATTTTGCAGTTCACTTGGGAAAATAGACAAGCAATATACAAGTTTTTGAGTTTATACTTATTTACATTTATAATATCTAATCTTACAAAGGGAAGGAGATATGTAACCATTTTTGGTTGTTATTGGCTATATATAACATTAAAAAATCTGCCAGTGGCATCACCCAAGAAGACTGCATTGTACGTTATCTGTAATACTGACTAAGGAGTTGGAGTTTAAAAATAATAAAATGTTTGATGCAACAAAAATTGAAACGTGCATATTAGACTTCTACTATTAGGATGAATTTCCTAATTAATGGAGATTAAGTTCTGTACCCATTACTTTACAGAAGGTTTTATAGACTGTTTTTGAGTTGTGAATTTTGACATTCACTGAGAACCTAGGAAAAAAGAGAGCAAAATATTTTTCCCAGGCTCTGTAATGTGTCTATATATAAAGCATGTGAGAGCCTCAGTGATACCCTCCAGAAAGAGTTTCCTTTCTCCTCCCATTATAGCTACTTTTAAATAAGCTTTGATTTACATAATAAAGCCATAGAAATCAGACTGCATTAAAAATGACACATACAATGCATCACATATAATGAACTTAGTGACACTTAAGTCAAACAACATTTGATTCAACACATTTTCATTTGGAAAGTCTTCTGGTGTCCATTTAATGGGATTTTTGAACTATAAATGAGAAATATCATTTAATTATTCTTTCACTTCTAATTTCCCTTCAAGTCTTTTCTTAACATGGGCAATATACTTCATTGTTCCCTGTGGATATTTCCAGAAGAATTCTTTGTAAAGTAGCAAAATACTTTTTGCTGGAGTGTGGGGAGTTAATATGATCCCTTTGTTAGATGTCCAATGGGCAACTCTAGTAGATCTCAACTGACCAGCACTATTCACCAGAAGGCTTGCTGTTGGCCAACATAACCAAAGAAGTAGAACTTTGACTACTGAACTCAGAGTTATCTTCCATTCAAAAGTTGTCATAAAGGAGAAGACAATTCCATCGAAGATAGTTCTTTACTAAGAATAGCAATTTGCTACTCTTACTCTGTTGATTACTTAACTGCAATTGCATAAAATATATTTAAACAAAGGGATTCTGATAAATTTTTTACTTAAGTGAGATAAAGTACCTACTCTAAATCATTATTATCCAATGGTCTGATTTCTGAAATTTATACATTAATACTTAGAATATAAGACAAATGTGTTAATATTCCAAATTTGTAGCATAATATTATGCTCATCAGCAAATATTTAGTATTTTAAGGTTATGGCATTGAATCTCATGCATTAGTTAACTCATTTGCTTAATGACAACTGCATATATGTTTTGCTTGTTTACCCATAATCTTAAATGCAGTAAAATAGTTTGATCTCTGTTTCAAGTATCAAGAGAATAAGGAGGCTTTCCAATTTTTCCTAATATCTCTAGAGATGGTGGAGTTTTTAAAGGAAGAAGAAGCCAGATTAAAGAGGCTATAATTTCACATAGTCTGATTTATTAATACAGTAATTATCAAGGAAGGCTACATTGTTTTTGGAGGGAAGAAGTCATTTTAAGAGAAGGGACAAAGGAAATCTTAACCGCTATGGAACTAAATACAGACAATTACCTAGCACTGTATATTTTCCTCCCTGTATATTTCTTAACTCCATCCCTCTTCCATTCCACCTTCTTTCAGGCTGCAAGATTAAATTCTTCATCATAATAACTAGGCCTAAAATTCACCTTTTTCTAATCTCCATTGAATCTCCCTCCCTCCAAATACTTCTTTTCCAACTTAATTTAATTTTGCTAGATTCCTATTGATTATCAGTTTTAGTAAAATCTCTTCCCAGTGGCTTTGAGGACCTTGACAAAATGCCTAACCAAATATTATCACTCATTAGACACTATGTTAAGGCAAGAACAGATATGTCCCTTCTCCTCTTGAAACTGCAGCATAATTTAACACAACTGCCAACCGAGATTATCTTGGCCACAGTGCGAGCAAGTTTCTCAAGGTCTTCAGAGAACTATTTAGATCAACAAAGAATAGACTTTCCAGGACCAAATATTCTCAAGTTGCTGCTCAAACTTCCTTTAAAGTTTAAAGGTCCAGGCATGTCTGTGTGGCTCAGCCAGTTAAGTGTTTGGCTCTTGACTTTGGCCATGATCTCATGCACTTTGTGACTTGAAGCCCCACATGGGGCTCTGTGCTGATGGGGCAGAGCCTGTTAGAGATTGTCCTTCCTTTTCTACCCCATCCTGGCTCTTACTTTCTCTGTCTCTCTCAAAATAAAAAACAAACAAACAAATAAATAAAGTTTAAAAGTCCACCACATGATGGGCATCAGTAATATTACTATGGAGTTAATGACATAATAATTCTTTCCACTCCAGGTGCGAGAGTTCAATAGAAAGCACTAACACCCAGCCGGCTTAAAACCAATTTCATCAAAACAAGTTATTCAAAACAAGTTAAACCACAAACAATTTCATCCAAAACAAGCTTTTAAAACATGAATTTGAAATCATAACTAGTCAGCACACAATAATACAACACCACTTTTATTATGCTATAAGCTTTAAGAGGGCAGAAAATCATGCTAACAGCTGTTTCACTAACACCTAGCACAGTGCCAAGCACATTGGCTTTGTTTTGAGCATTGCTGTTGAATTAATGAATTATTCATCCCTTACATGTAGTAATTATGACACTCTCCTTACTTATTAGAAAATAAACATCAGGTGTGCATGTAAGAGGTAAAATTAATTAGGTTTGAAAAGAAAAGGTATTATAAGGCAATCCAAATCAAGTATACAATCAAATAGTCATCAAATCATTGTTTTGGGTTTTTTTGCTAACATCAAATTTTCTGATTATTGCTGTGGTAATTAGACATGGAATTCCTTAGCAATACATGCAATATGTCTCTGACAAGAAGCAATTATTCAGTGAGTTTTAATAATCACATTTATAATATGGTGGGTGTCTGTTTTCAATTCATTGAATTACTAGAACTGTGGTGGCAATCTTCATTTATTTAACAAAGGACTTTACGGAAATTGGTCATGAGGTACTAGACAGATGCCATGTATCAGACAGGCAAAATCAGGAAGCTATGGGAATTGAGGGTGGTCACTGAGAGGACATGACCACAGGTTGACTTGCAAGCCACACCCGGTCAATCAGAGGCTCCTGATCCCTTTCCCTGTCCTTGGAATGTCCGCTCCACCCACCACTACCACACTAGGAGCTGTTTTAAGAAAGTAGCCTTGAAAGATTAAGGTGTTGTTGAGACCATATGAACTGAACACATGACTGAACCCAGTTAAATCCTCTATTTAAGACATTTAAGATTCTGGTAGGCAGGTGTGGAGATCTATATGTCTTACACTCTCCCAAGACAGACATTTCATGTAAGTTTCCTTGCTCATTAAACCTGCCACCTACCAATCTAGTGTCCAACTCTTTCTTTAGTCTCTTCCTGCTCTTTGTATGGGTGGGGGAAGATTTCACCTGCGGAAGCTGTCAAGGTTTTGAATCAACAATTGGTGAGCCAGTCAGGAGACCAAAGAAATATGTCTTGGGAAAGAGCAACCCCTAGTTGACCATTGACTTCTGTACGGGAAGGAGTGGCTGGTATGTTAGAAACTTGTGAACTTCTGTGGGCATGGGGGTACCCTAAAAATTCTACCTGGTTTAATTGGTTTGTTTGAGGAACTACACAGAGTGCACTGTGGCAGAGAGGGGAAACAAACAGCTACCATGATGGGCTAGCCTTTCCTGTGGGCAGTTCAGCTGGTGACCCATGCTTTCAAGTTAGAAAGTTGGAAGAAGAGTTGAGGCTAGGGAAGGATGTACATTGTCCACTATTCTACTAGCTTCTGTGCTGGCCGACAGGTGTGTGAACAGGATAATACAGTGGAGAATTTGGTACTCTATTTTGCAAAGCCAGGAGGGCATAGGCTACCTTGGATTAAGGCCCAAAGACTGTGAAAAAGCCTGGCTGGGACACTAAGAGGTGGAATCCCTGGAAAGTGAGGAGAGTGAAGGGAAGGATGTTGTACTGATTGACAGTGAAACAGATGCAATGCCCCATGCTGTCTAACCACAAATACAAAGGAAAGCAAAGGCAAAACAACAGCAGCCTCTGCCAGCGGGACAGCCCCCAATTAGGAAATGTTTATGATAAAAGAATATACTCTCAGTGAGCTTATTGATATAACTGCCAAGTTCCAGCAAAAAGCCAGGGAAAGGATCCAGGAATGGCATTTCTCTGTCAGGGCAGGAGGCAGAGAAAATGAACAACATCACTGTATATTGTGTCTTCCAACAACTCCTTGAGGGTTCAAAGTATTCACTCCCTTATAAATTGGATTATTCCAAAGAGGCTTGGTCTAATGAGGGGGTCCTCCCTAAAGAGGCGGACCCCGGAAATGATAGGAGGTACTACAAATGCTTGGGGAGTGAAATAATATACTCTCTTATCTTTGAAGGTCCTAACTGGGCCACAGTCACTGCAGGAATAAGAGTACACCCGTCTGTCCCAGCACCTAGTATGGGACACTGATGCCCATGTTGAGCCAAGCTGTGAGACAAGGCATTTATGGTGTTGGACAATCCATTTCTGATCTGGGGAAATTAAAAAATCCTAGGAATAGGCATTGGTTGTGGTAAAGACTCAAGACAAAGAGGAAACTCCAAAAGATTTTCCCATGCAGGTATACGGGGTCTAATAAAAGTTATCTGGAAGCAAATGTGGTTTGACCTCATTGATGTCTGGACCCTACCTGAAAACAGACCAGCAACTTAACCCTGTGTTGCTAAGATCTGATTCTTTCTTTGATCTCTCCTTGCTTTCTCTGAATTGGGGGCAGTTTCAGATTTGACCCAGGAATCTCTATGGTTTTGAATCAACAATGGGCAAGTCTTGTGTATCTATCCAGACAAGTAGCAATGCTAAAAGAGTTCAGGTAAAGCAGGCTCCATAGATTCAGGCCAACTGGCTGGTTCAGGGTCCAGAGTCCTGTGATGGCAGTTTAAGAATAAGGTGTTGCAAGCAGAGCTTTTTGGAATTCAGACTTGGGCACTAGAAATAGGGCTTAGAAGGATGAGGAAACAGGTCTGGGCAACAAAAAGCAGAATCAACTTAGGCATTTGAACAAGGGTAAAGTTTTTTTTTTTTTTAATATTTTTATTTATTTCTAGGAGAGAGAGAGAGACAGCGCGAGCAGGGGAGGATCAGAGAGAGAGGGAGACACAGAATCTGAAACAGGCTCTAGGCTCTGAGCTGGCAGTCAGCACAGAGCCCGATGCGGGGCTCGAACCCACGAACCGCGAGATCATGACCTAAGCGAAAGTTGGATGCTTAACCGACTAAGCCACCCAGGCGCCCCAACAAGGGTAAAGTTCTAAGAGCAGATAGCAATTTGAGAGAAAAGATTTCTATTTCATTCTCCACTGCACTATAATGTAGTCTATTGCCCAGAGCTTCTGACTGCTGAATGAGGTGGGGAAGCCAGGCAGTAGCCAACACTCCTACACAAGGCAGCCCTTCAAACTCCTCTTGTAACTTTTGAAGTCCATGATTAGAAAGAAGACTACTGAGTCACTCTCCATACCAAGATTTTGAAAAACATTTGACAGTCTCTCCTTTATCATTGATTTGTATTTCCATCACTGGATTTCTGTTCCAGATATTTCCTGATTGTATTTCTTTATATTTCCCTTTAAGCCCAAACTTACTCTTTGTTTTTAAGCACAAAAGTCTGAAAAATATTCTATTAGCATTTTAATGGCAGGTGCCTGTGGGAAAAGATCTAGGCTGACTCACAGCTGGTGGCCCAGCACGCACATGGCTGAGATGATGAAGAGAGATCACGTATGACCGCACCTTCACTCCATGAAGGGTAGCAGGTGTCTATCCAAAAGGAAGGCTGACTGCTGAGACCCTAAACAGAAGCCACACGTGTGGAACTAACAAAACAACATCACCAAGAAACACCTGTGTCCTCTACTCTTTGGATCATGCCAAGGAGAGTATTTTCTTTCTCTTAAGCCACAAAATGTCCAACAAAGGAAGAAGAAACAGCATGATCTGTCTTGTTCTCTTCAGAAATAGCATGCATATTAAATTTAGCCTAATAGACCACCATGATAAAGATGTCAAAACAGCTTAAAGCAGGTGAATACTAAAGACCAGTGGTCATAGGCATAGAAGCAAAGCATAGCAATGGATGACTCAAACTTATATACCCCTTAGTAGGCCATGCTTATAATGTATGGTTAAGTATTTTTTTTTAATAGTTTATTGTCAAACTAGTTTCCACATAACACTCAGTGCTCATCCCCACAAGTGTCCTCCTCCATGCCCATCCCCCCCTCCCCCCACATCCATCAGTCCTNCATCTTGCCCCTCCCTCTGGTTAAGTATTATCGATCAGTAGATTTATATTTTTCTGTGAAAGTATACATGGTATAGTCATATGAAACCATACATTATTGACAATGTGAACATTTCACAATGTCATCATTATTCATAACTATAGTTAATCTGTGTGGACAATAATCTATTTTATGCATGAAATATTCACTGATAGAAACATCTGCATAATAAAAGCAGCATTAGATAAGTAGGAGTGAAAATAAACGAACATAATCAGCTATCAGTACATACAGATTATATCCATTGTATTGGTAATTTTTTGAGTGATTTATGACTTGCTTTCCACAAATCCCTTTAAAGATAAGAAAAGTTTAATATTACTTTGGAACCCAATGATTACCCATGTTCCTGTTTTAAGAATGTGCATATCGCTGTTGTAGTGAATGGTTCAATTAATTGAAGCCTTGTTTTCTTGTGCTAAAGTTTAAAAAAATTATCCCCTTTGTGTGCAGATTTCTTAACATTGCTTCGCCTACGTACCAAGCAGTAGAGGAACGTTATAGGATAAGCCTGATGTTTTTGAAACATATTCATGGGGATTTTCATTTCTTTGAGTATAATACATAGGCCACTCTTTTCATTTATTCAAGCTTGTGTAGCACATACAATTCATCTTTTATTAGCATAATAATTTCTAATGAGTAAGCCCCTTTGTCCCTCATAGGATAATTAAATTTTGTAATAGTTGTTGAATAATTTCTATATTTACTCATTAGTGGGAAAGGGAAGGCCGAGCTATCAAGGTAATTACATGTAATCTCATTCTCCTGAGTCATCAACAGATAGAGCTCGAGTACAAAATGTGCTTTAACTTTCTGGAGTGAAGTCAGACTATAGCTGAATGTATCTGCTCAAAAGATGTTAAATTATTGGGTTACAAAACAAGGAAATCTGCATACCCATATGTGAAAACTAAAACAATATACTTATAATGCATACATTTAAGCATTTAAAAATGTTTGACTTGGGGCGCCTGGGTGGCTTAGTCGGTTAAGCGTCCGACTTTCGCTTAGGTCATGATCTCGCGGTTCGTGGGTTCGAGCCCCGCGTCGGGCTCTGTGCTGACTGCCAGCTCAGAGCCTGGAGCCTGTTTCAGTCTGTGACTCCCTCTCTCTCTGACCCTCCCTGCTCACGCTGTCTCTCTCTCTCTCTCTCTCCTAGAAATAAATAAAACATTAAAAAAAATAAATAAATAAAATAAAAATGTTTGACTTTATTTTCAAAATTATTACCTGTAATATCACAGATGTAGTATTCCTTTTTTATTGAGGTATAATTAGCATACAAGGTTATATAAATTTTCTAAATTAGTGTTTTTTTAACCTGTATATTAGAATTAAGTAGATATACTAAGGGTTTTTGAATCTTTGTCAAGAACCACGAAGGGTCTGAGATTTTACCCCACTTTCAATCTAAGTTGGCCTGTCATAGTTTCGTGGATACTGACAGAAGTCACAAAATTCCTGGGTCAGAGAACAAGAACTTTATTACCCACTTTAGTACCCACAGCACAGCAAGTGGCAGGAGCTTCATGTTTCTATCAGTGTTCCTTGCTCCCCGAATCCTGGGGAAATCCTGCAGTAGAGTGGTCTGGGTGGAATTATTCAGTGGACATGTACCACAGGGGGGAGCCTCAGCTTGGGAAACCCTAATCTTTTTTTTAACAAAATTTTTAAGTTATTTATTTATTGTGTGTGTGTGTGTGTGAGAGAGAGAGAGAGAGAGAGAGAATGAGCAATCAGGGGAAAGGCAGAGAGAGAGGGAGAAAGAGGATCCCAAACAGGCTCCACACCGCCAGCACAGAGCCCGACATGGGGCTTGAACTCAAGAACTGTGAGATCGTGACCTGAGCTGAAGTCAAGAGTCGGATGCTCAACTGACTGAGCCACCCAGGTGCTCCAACCCTAATCTTTTTTAATGGGCTATGAGGAAACGCACCCAATCTTTGTCCTGAAGGGAGGCATTATCTTTAATATCTTGATTTAAAAAAAACAACAAAATAAGTCTGCTTTCTACCTGGGAGGAGACATTATCTCTGTCTTCCAAGGTTATTTGCTATACAAACATCCTTGTAAAAATACTGTGGAACAACAAATGCTGATATAGCATGTATAGAAATGGCAGAGACCCATGGAAAATTGCCTGCAATAATATTTTTTTGTGTTAAAACTTTCCTCTGAGGACCCTGGGAGATACACATATGACTTCTAAATGTAAAGTAGAGTTTATACCATACTAACTGGAGTAACAAAAGGTATCACAATGCAGCTATTACTTTACAAAGAGAGAGGGATAAAGGAATCATGTAATTTTGTTGAAAGAGCTGAAGCCAGGGAGATGCTCATAAATACAATATTCCCCACTGCTCCTGAACACAGATTCACACTATACACACTTCCACATCAATATTTGCTCACAAATATGCATAAGAGATTTAGTTTTGTAATTTTGGTAGTAAATAAAATTTGTCGTGAGGACGTTAGGAAAGGAGACAAGAGAGCAAGAGATGGGTGACGGAGTCATACACTAACTCCCAAGTCCCCTGAATTCAGATTAAGCTCTGATCACAGTAAGAGATGTGTTGGCATTGAAAGATAGTACCAAACAGGGATGGACGGCATCCTCTCACTGCGCAGAATCCAGCTCTGTGCTGGCAGTCCCTCCGCTGAACCCATGGGGCCATGGGTAGGCAGCATCTTTGGAGTGATTGTCGCTTCTAATAATAAACATTCCGAGGGGTAAGTCTTCTTCAGTCTACTTCACAGTGGCAGCAGATGACAGAAGAGAAAAATGAAAATGGATGTCTCATGTCTTATTGTGTGTATATGTGTGCGTGTGCACATGTGTATGAGTGTATGTGTATGTGAAAGGGAGATATTTAATAACTAAAATTGACTGAATGCTTACTTTGCATCAGCACTATTCTAATCAATTTACATGTGATATTTTAGTCATTATCTAGGAAAACAATAGTATTATTATCCTTATTGTACAGATATGGAAAATTAGGCCAAACAAGGTTAAATGGGGATTCTGAGGCTCATATTTTGAAAAGTAAAATTCTTGCATTACAGTGGAGAAAAGGGACTCAGGGCTATTGGGTTAGCAGGCAATTGAGTTAGAGAAATATAAATGAGTGATATAAGGTACAACAGTTCAGAGAATGGTTACATGATCCGGGAGACAGTGGTCACCGAAGACTGATTAAATAGGTAGAATGTAATATAAGCCATTTAAAATGATGGAAGGAATGGTCTGAGCAAGGGCAGAAAGGTGAAAAAGTTCCTGGATTCTGTGGAGAGAACGGTGGCCAGGTTAATGTGACTGCGGTGGACCATTTGTTCATTTATTCAGCTTTTTTTGGTTATTGTTAGACAGCTATTATGTGTAAACAACTAAGAAATAATAATGAAAATGATACTGAATGTGCAGGTTGGGGTCAGATAAAAGAAACCTTTTAGGTGCAAAACATGCCATGTCTTATTAGGTTTGCTAATAATTTTATTATACTTTTCTTCTATATTGTATATGTGGATATTTCAAGCCTATTTTTATCTCTCACTTCTAATATTTGTTTTTAAAAATTTTTAACATCTATTTATTTTTGAGAAATAAAGCACGAGTAAGGGAGGGGCAGAGAGAGGGAGACACAGAATCCAAAGCAGGCTTCAGGCTCTGAGCTGTTGGCACAGAGCCCGATGCGGAGCTCGAACCCACAAACCCTGAGATCATTACCTGAGCTGAAGTCAGATGCCCAACTGACTGAGACACCCAGGTGCNACTTCTAATAATTGTAATGCCAGTACTTTGCCTTAAAAATTAAAGGTCCTAGAAAACCTGGGTGGCTCAGTCAGTTAAGCCTCTGACTCTTGATTTTCACTCAGGTCGTGATCTTACACTTTGTGAGTTCGAACCCTTTGTAGGGCTCTGCCCTAAGAATGTGGAGCCTCCTTGGGATTCTTTCTCCCTCCCTCTCTCTGTTCCTCTCTCACGAGTGCGTGCTTTCACTCTCTCTCAAAATAAATAAAAGAACTTTTAAAAAAAAAGTAAAGATCTTTCAAACTGCTGATTAAAAAAATAATAAAGCCAGGAAAATATTTTCTCCCTTCAAATCTCCAGATTATATTTTATGTCCTAACATCTTCCTTGCAACTGTTGTATCTAAATTTTCTTAATGTTTGATTTATTTCTGAGAGATACAGCGCGATCAGGGGAGGGTCAGAGAAAGAGGGAGACACAGAATCTGAAACAGACTCCCGGCTCTGAGCTAGCCGTCAGCACAGAGCCTGACGTGGGGCTCGAACCCACGAACTGCGAGATCGTGACTTGAGCTGAAGTCAGACGCTTAACTGACTGAGCCACCCAGGCACCCTGCAACTGTTGTATCTAAAAGAGGTGACTTTTAAGGTACTCAAACTTCACATAATGTTTCTGTGTCCTCTCATACTAAACTTTTATTCTAAAAAAAAATTGAAATTCTGATTAAAGATTATTAAATACTTAGGTTGTATTCATAATACAGTTTATGTTAGAGTCTCTGTTTTCCCACTTCTTGGACCTTCAGCCAGAGATGCAGTTAGGGAGAGGCCAGGTCCTTCAGGGGACAGTTTGTGAAGATATTTGTTACTTCTAAACAGGGCAAGGCAATCCCACCTTTCAACCTGTCTACTTTGAGCCTGTCAGGCAAGGCTATTGTGACATTTGCTCATGACCATCTGAAGGTTGAGTACCATTCTCACCCTGTATCCAAGTACACACAGTCCCAAGTATGCAAGTTCTCAACGTTGTCAACTCTGAGGCAGCTCAGATGCAGCCAAGATCCATTGGTGGAATATCCTTGTGCTGGTCATGGCTTTGGTCCTCATCTATCCAGAAGCCCATGGCTTTATCTTCTCACACACACTCTGAGTTTTCTTTCTGAAGACAATTGAAAAGGAATAATAATGACTTCTTCCTCCATATTCATGAAGGAAGAAAATACAGTAAAGTCTACCACTTGTAAACTTTTTTTTATTTCAGTAAAGAATCCCTCACATGTAAATTAATAACATGAGATGCCTGTAAGAGGAGTTTAAATTACCTAAAAACACTGAGTTTTTTGTTTGTTTGTTTGTTTTGTTTTATGTAACATGTGCTGAAAGTTTTCTTTCAGTAGGTTTAGTAAAAGTTGAATAGGAAAGGGGAGAACTGGTTGCTGTTTGGAAAGCTTTGGAAGCTGGCTGATTGTACTGGTTGACAGTGGGACTTGTTTCAAAAGGGGTAGACTCAAGAGACCATGTACAAAATACCACTTGGACTTGAAAACTGATTGCTTAAGGGGTAGGAAGCAGAGGAAGAAAGAGGAAGGGAAAAAATTGTCTTTAAAATTTTCAGACACAAACCCAGAGTAAAATGGAGTGCTCTCAGATTTTGATGGGCGGCCGGAAGAGGGGTGAGAGACCAACTTCTTGCCTACAAGTTTGGAACATATGGTTTCTTTTCTTGTCATCGTCGTCTTCTTCTTGTTCTTCGTCTTCTTCTTCTTCGTCTTCATCTTCTTCATTTTCTTTTTAATGTTTAATCATTTTTGAGAGACAGAGGAATTCAGAACACAAGCTGGGGAGGGGCAGAGAGAGACACACACACAGAATCAGAAGCAGACTCCAGTCTCTGAGCTGTCAGCACAGAGTGTGACATGGGGCTTGAGCTCAGGAACTGTGAGATCATGACCTGAGCCAAAGTTGGACACTCAACCAACTGAGCCATGGAGGCACCCCAGAACACATGCTTTCTTGATACAAGCCTCTAACCGTGTTACTGAACTTGGTTCTTTTACAGAATTCCTGTTAGAGAATATACATTCAAATGCTCTTTCTTTTCATATATTGGATTTACATAAAGGTTATCTTAAGGGACAAGGCTTATAATATATTAATTTGGAATTGAAATAATTATAATTAATTATCTAGACTTCGTGCCAACTTAAATAACTTTGCCCTGCAGAACCCCATTAGAGATCTAGAAAACTGCAGAATTGTGCACATATTTGCAAATATCTCAGTAATTAAATAATTTATAAATGCATTTTACTGTATGATAACTGAGTATATTTCAATGTGCTTTAAGTTTAAATGATCCAATATGTTCCCAATAGTATGGTGTCTATTTTTCCTTTTGCTGCTTTGGTAAAGCAATCACATTCTCAGATCTATTGGACAGAAACACATTTTTTAGTTAAATAGTTGTAGCTATAAATGCTAATTGTGTTCATATGCGAGGATTACTCCAAAAAGATAGACATGCCTTTGCAGCTGTAAGAAGCTAAGTTTAAAATTCGGTGGTAGTCAAAAGTATCAGCATAAAAGCTGGGTTAGACATTCACACATGAGTGAAGGAACAAGTCCTAAGAGGGTGAAGCAAATCTGTTAAAATTATATAGTTACATTTTTTTTCTGTACTAGGATGAAATCTCCATTATAATGGAGTCTTTGTGTTTGTTTCTTTAATACGGTATCCCCTGTGCCTAGAGCAGTGGAGGGGATATTATTGAGATAATATGCAATTTAAATACATATATATATATATATAAATAAATATATATATATACATAATATACATATGTA
>NW_027529541.1:454435-480549 GCF_008692635.1 Crocuta crocuta
GGTGTATCTACAAGCACATATCAATAATAAACATGTATATATGTATAGACATACTCATAGAAAAATAACTTAAAAGTGTTTATCATTTGATATGGGATTACAGATGATTGAATTTTTAATATATTTTTCTCAAATTTCCAAATTTTCTAGAATAAGCATTCTTAATTTTTAAATTGGATAAAAGTAGCAATGCTATTAAGAAAAATGTGTACATTAAGAAAGTCATATGTAAATCAAAAATGAAAAATGTAATGTTTTATTCAATATCTGTAAAATACTTTAATCATTTAGAAAATATCTACAATCGAAACTCATCGGTATTCTTTTCTGTGTAATGTTAAAACTGCATGGACTATTATCTAGTTTAATAGCCATTTTATAATTTCTCTAAGATCTTCCAGGGGGGATTAATTTATGAATAACTGCTCAAAGGCTATTTTGTTGCCCGTATTCTTATGTCTGGTGTCATTTGAGAGCTAGTGAGCTTTCAGATTGGCAATAAGGTCCTAATTTTTGATTGAGACAATCAATGATCTTGTGACCTCTATAGCCATTATAAGCTAGAGAAAGAATGACCTAGAAAAGTCACATTACAGACAGAAAACTCATTACCTTTTTTTTGAAGGAAAAATTCAAAAGGAATGAAAAGTCAATCCACAGTTTCCTTGCTTTCAACCTATTTAATAACTAAAATTTACTTTGTACTTGTGGTGTAGCAGGTGCTGTTCCAAGTACATCAAATGTAAAAATTTCACTTTAATTCTCATAGTTTCCAAAGAAGTGTGGATTATTTTACAAATTAGGAAAGTGGGGGTACAGATGCATGATATACATTACTCGGCACTACGTACCTAGTGAGTGTTCACACCAGGATTCCAAACAAGGCAGCCTGACTCCAGAGTTCATAGTCTTGACCAAAATGATGAACTGCCTGCCAGCCCTCCAAACCAGAAGTTTCACTATGGTCCAGTAGAGTGAGGTCGGCTCATGGAAACAAGATGGCAGACTCAGACTTTTCCATTTGGCAAAAACTTTTCATCTCCATTTGTTGATGAGTTTATGGGAAAAGTGTGAAAAAATTTTACTTGTCTTTCCTGTAAGCATCATGGTGTCCTTTGTGATTTTGTGCAGGCCCTTCTGGTTCTACAAGTATGTGAGCCATGTATGACCCAATGCATTGGAAAATCTTGAGATTTTATATACAGAGGGGTATGTTTGCTAAAATAATTTTTATAAAATGTTTAAAAAGTCTAGAGAGGCCTCTATTTCATAAATAAATAAGTAAGTAAGAATGAGGTTTAAGCAAAACTACTGCTAAAAACAATGCTGGTTCATTTTTTATAACAGGTGTAGCAAATTCTTATTTTAAAAAATGAAGATATTGTTTTAATGGCTCAATGATTAAGTGTCCAACTCTTGGTTTCAGCTCAGGTCAAGAGCTCATGGTTTGTGTGTTCAAGCCCTATGTCACTGCAGAGTCTGCTTGGGATTCTCTCTCTCCCTTTCTCTGCCCCTCCCTCCCTCTCTCTCTCTGTCTCTCTCAAAATAAAAATAAACATTAAAAAATAAATAAAAGTAAAAATAAATTCTATTCCATTTAATCCATATTCATGGATTTGCTAAATCTAGAATACCCCTGCTACCAAAATTTGAAAAAGAGCGCACAAAAAAATTATGAATCCATCTAATTTCCACTTTGTGAAAATTAAAATAATAGTGATTTAAATTTTAACCTAAAAAATTACTTTAACAAGAAGAGTTATTACAGGATGAGAGCAATCATTAAAAATTGGAAATCTCATCAATAAAAGTAATCAGATAAAAGTATTAATGACAACATAATCATCACAATACCTTTTTCTCTTTTTCTGCATTCACTTTGACAGGAGAATAATAGATTATTAATATTGTAGCCTAAACATCTATATGAAACCAATGGTTGCTAGTATCAGAAAAAATGTTGCTTTTTAACTTCTGCCTAAAGAAAAATTCAAACATGTCATTGGAAAATGAAATTACCATGTATAAATAATTGGCAAATATTAAATATTCATGACTGATAAAAATAAAAATTTAGTAGTAAACCACACTACTAAAAATATAATTTGAGGGGCGCCTGGGTGGCTTAGTCGGTCAAGCGTTCGACTTTCGCTTAGGTCATGATCTCGCGGTTTGTGGGTTCGAGCCCCGTGTCGGGCTCTGTGCTGACTGCCAGCTCAGAGCCTGGAGCCTATTTCAGAGTCTGTGTCTCCCTCTCTCTCTGACCCTCCCCTGCTCACGCTGTCTCTCTCGCTCTCCTAGAAATAAATAAAACATTTAAAAAAATATATATAATTTGATGCAACAGTGTGACTGATGTCCACATGGCCTGTCCTATTCCTCAGGAGAGGATATAAATGATCCAGAACATCTCCCTTATTTTGAGGAAGAAAGTCCTACTTGCAGGCAAACTTCTATGGGTACAAATTCTACTGCCCCCAAAGTGCATTTTGGAGAACCAAGCTCAAAATATTTTTTAGAAAGAAAGGGGATTAAAAGAAAACAGAAGGAGAACTAATTTCACAAGCTGAAGTTCAAACTTCTGAGGAAATATCTGAATATTGTGGAGAATTGTTGCAGCTCTCTATGTCCTTCCCCTCGAATCGGGGCTGGCCTTGGTGGCTGGCACATAAAGAAGAGCACGCAGTAGAAACGATGATGCATTTCTTCAGAGGCTGGATCAGAAAACAACAGGGAGCTTACCGATGGTTCCCTGGGTGTGCTACCGCTGGGGTAATCCTGCTGCCATATAAGAATTGTAACGGCCCTGAGACCTCAGGCAGGGGCCCTGGTGGAATCCCCAACTTTGCCTACCAGCTGTGTGAGGCAGCCATCTTGGATGACCAGCTCTTGGAGCTTTCAGGTGATTGTAGCCTCACTGGATGTCTGACCACAATCCCACAAAATGTTCCCAAAAAAGACTGCTCAACCAAGCCCCCTTCAAATTCCAGAAATGACTCCAACATTGTAATTAAAATAAAATATTTGAGGGGCACCTGGGTGGCTCAGTTGATTAAGTGTCTGACTTTTAATTTCTGCTTAGGTCGTGATCTCACATGTTGTGGGATCCCGCCCTGCATCAGGCTCTGTGCGCTGATAGCATGGAGTTTACTTGGGATTCTCTCTCTCTGCCCTCTCTCACTCGTGTTCCTTTTCTCTCAATATAAATAAACTTAAATAAAAGAAAAGAAAAGAAAAAAGGAAAGGAAAAGAAAAGAAAATGAAGTGGCTCAGTTTCGGGGTAATTTGTTATGTACAATAATGATTGTTGCATTGTTTTTGAAAAAGAATGTAGGGATAGTAAATAACCTTTGAATATTTTCTATGTCTCTTGGTGCCCTAAAATTTTTACTTCATTGCTTTATTCTAAAATAACAACAGATTAATCTTAGCCCAAGAGACTTTAGTTTTTTATTTTGGAAACCATCTAAAATGACTGATTTTGAAATTTATCATGTTACTGCACATAATAACATATCTCATAATTTTCTAATCTCCATATCTGTAGCTTAATCATATTTTATCATTTCTACTATGTGTTTATCATTCTCACCCTTTATACTTGATTAGGCAATCTAGTGGTTCTGTTTTTTATCAATTTTTCAAAGATAAAGAACTGGGATTTATTATGAACTAAATAATTTCATTTCTGGCTCACTAATTCTTGCTTTCATAACATTAACATAATTTACATATATTAATGTATGCATCCTGCTTTGTTGTCATTCATGTATCTTTTTAAGTGGATTGTATAATGACTTATTTTTTAATAAGAGCAAAGTCTATGAATTTGCCTATGAATAGAAAGAAGTTAAGTTCTATTAAAATTGGTAATTATAAAGTTGCTTCTTTCTTGGCTCCACAGGGTTTTTTGTTTTTTTTATTTTGGTGTTCTGATACATTATCTTTTTAAAAATTATTATTTATTTTCTAGAATAGTTTTAGATTTACAGAAATATGGAGCAGGTGGTACAGAGTACCATTTTCCTCATGATTATTAGCATCTTGTATTAGTGCTATTTGTTACAATTGATTTTAATTGATTTTAGTCTACTGTTGAATTTGATTTACTATTATTTTGCTGAGGATTTTTTTTGCGTCTATGTTTATCAGGAATATGGCCTGTAATTTTCTTTCCTTGTACTGTCTGGCTTTGGTATCAGAATAATTCTGGCTCCATCAATGAGTTTGGAAGTACTTCCTTCCAGGGAGAAACTGGAAGATGAGTGTGTTTGCCCGTCCTTTTGCATGGAACCAAAGGGTATAGTTGCAGGAAGTGCTGTGTGCCTGTTTGAAAACTACTTTTTATTTAATATGATATTGTAAACTCATGAATTCCAAGCCTATTTGCTTTTAGACCTGGGTGATTTGACAACCCACCCCTCAAGTGGTATCCACAAAAGCTGAGATGCCAAATGTATGGACAACTCTTTTCAAGGATCAGCTGGACACCTCGTTTTATTGTTGGAGCTAGACAGAGGGAGAATTAGAGGGAAGTGCCCACCAGCTCTTTTGGGGTTGTGGTAGGCTCTCAGTCACCTCTCAGATGCAGGCTGATTAGAACCCAGACCCTCAGGTAGCATCTGGAGAAGTATGGGGCCAAACCCCTTCCAGTGAGGAAGTGGGTGTTTTTTCCTGCTCCCCCTGCACTGAGACTGGGAATGTAGCCTTGGGTAGTGCTCAAATTCTTGTTTAAAAACTGCTCCTTTGTTAACTATATTCCAGTGAGACTCATGAATGCAAGCTCTGTTGCTATCAGAGCTGGGTGATTTGAGGGCTGTCTTTTGGGTGACGACCATGAAAGCTGACGTGCTAGAAGTATGAACAAGCTTCTTCCAGAGAGATGCTGGCGACTTGGTTTTATTATTGGAACAAACTGGAGGGAGAAGACTGAGAAGTACTCACTGGCTCTTGTGGGCTCCAGAAAAGATCCCAGTCCTCAAACGGAGGCTGTTTCACTATGAACGGGATATAAATGTTTTGAGATCTTGCATGCTTGAAAATGACTTGATTCTATATTCACATATAAATGTCATTTTCGCTCATGCAGACGTCTAGGTTAGATATGATTATCCCTAAAAATTCTGAAGGGGTTCCTCTGTTGACTTGCTACAGTTATCCCTCTGTATTGTTTTCTCACTTTAGAATCTTTTAGTTAATTTTTGGTGTTTTGAAATAGTCACTATTATGTTCTTTAGGTAGAGTCTTGTTTTATTAAATGCATAGGTCACAGGTAAACCTTTCAATTTAGAAGCTCATGTTCTTAGAATTTTGGAAAAATTTCTGGCAGTTTAGTTTTTGGTAATTTCTTCCTTTAGTCTTTTCTGTTCTCTTTTTGGAACAACTACTAATCAAATATTGATCATCTGGGATTGTCATCTAACTTTCTGATGTTACATGTCTTTGTTCTTCTTTATGAAAGAGTTACTGGTTTATGGAATTTTTTTCAGTCATCAAATTTACTCCCCTTGTTTTAACTGGATATGCTGAGTCCCTGTTTTATTTTAATTTTTGTTGTTATTGTCTTATTTCGTTGTAATTTTTCATCTATATATTTTGGGAATTTTAATCCATGTGCCGACTGTGATAATTGGAATATTTAAAATACTTTACAATCAGTACAGGAAAGAAACTAACACTTTAAAATGGACCTACAGGTTTGTTGTACCATGAATTCTGGCTAAATATCAGCTGTGGGATTTTATGTTATGTTATTGTTAACTCCCTTTATATTTCTTACTTTTTTCCCCTACATTTGAAAATGCACACTTGTCGATTATTATCTTTATGTTAATTGTAATGGTTATAAATTTCTACATTTAAAAACGTTAATTGAACTTACATTTTTGAAATTATTAACATCCATATAAAATAGTATTTATTGACTTGTTTAGGTTTAAAATAAAGGAACGAGCTCAATTTACATTTTTCCAAGGCCTTTTTTAGACCTATGAGTTTTGTTAGTATGATACTGCATAAAAGTGGTGATTTTGTTTTCCCATTTTTATATGATAAATTTAAGAGTGTTCTTTACCTAATATTTCAAAAATTGAGTAAATGTGTTGATTTATAAACATATTTTCAATCATTTCTTAAGCTTAGTTTTAATTTCTGTGTGGAATTAAAGCAAATAGAATCTGAAATCCATTGCCTTCCTACAATAATTTGTTTTTAAATTGTGTTGTTCTTCTACCTCATAAGACTTATATTTATTTATCTTTATGTCATAAATCTTGCTTATGTGTATTTTTCCATTCTTGAAGCTATCAGAGTCTTTCCACACTCTTCATTTGTTTCCAAATTTTAGGTATTACATTACATAAGTGATTCCACAATTTCCCCTTTGATGTTATTAAAAACCATTGGATCTTAAGCTATATAGTTGAAACAGGTTCAGTGACCCATATGTCTAAAGCAAATTAATGAGCAAAATGTCCAGGAAGACTTAAAAAAGACAGTTTAGATATTCTCTAAATGGTTCCTTTTCAAAAAATTTTTTAACATCATTTATTTATTTATTTATTTATTTATTTATTTATTTATTTATTAAGAGACAGAGACAGAACATGAGCTGGCGAGGGGCAGAGAGGTAGAGGGAGGCACAGAATCTGAAGCAGGCTCCAGGCTCTGATCTGTCAGCACAAGGCCCAACATGAGGCTCAAACTCATGAACCATGAGGTCATGACCTGAGTTGAAGTTAGATGCTTAACTGACTGAGCCACCCAGCTGCCCCTGGATGGTTCCTTTTTTATGTTTGATGACACCATTTTGCTTTACTCAGCATTGTGTGTTGAACAAAGATCAGTGTAATAATTTATCTAACTTTCCATTATTTGGAGAGTATCCTTCCTTGGTAATTGTGCACTTGAGGTCTTATTTTCTGTATATAAAGGAAATCATTAGCAAATAAGCACAGAGTCCAGAGGGTCTTTATTTTAAACACAAAATAATCACATTTCTATTTTTTTCTCTCATAAAGTTATATTGCTAAATTAAAATATCCTATTACTTACTCATAGCACCAAGGATTATAGAACATGTCTAGCTAGCCACTTAAAGGTAAACTCACTTTGAAGAGCAAAGGAAAACCATGAAAAGAAACTCCCAGCAGGAGTATTTAACTTCAGGCTAAGATTCAAGTTGCTTTAATAAAATTAAAGTTTAGTGGGAAATTCACCAAAAGATAATGTAGGCTATCATTTTTATTAAAAATACTATTAATTAGTTAATAAAGTAATTATGTGCCTTATAAGAGGAAAACAAGATACAAATCTAAGTAATCCATTTCATTAAAACATTCTAGGTTATTTTAAAAGTGGATTATGAATGTTTTTTAATAAACTTATAAAAAAGAGTGTTTATTTCCATTTTAGATAATCTTTGATTGAAGCATTACTTATCAGACTATGTGGATATGTCCACTGCTATAATCGGGAGGCAGCATGCATAAATGGTTGCTAATTGTTTTATTTTGTTATTTGAAAGATAAAACACACCTTTTGGTAAATTGGAAAAAGAAATCTAAGTCAAAAAGAAGACAATATTAAAAAAAACAGAGAGAGAAAAAGAGAAACCTAACCAGTAATTTCAAGGGGCAGTCCTGGAAGCCTATGCAAATTTTCAAAGTTTGCACCTATATTTCACAATACCATCCAAAGCAGCCAAGAAGATCCCCTGGGTCCTATCTGAAAAGTGGTTGATATTTCTCACCCAGTTAATTTGCAGAATTATTTGGAGTTTTATTAGACTCCATTAGATTCCAGATTAAGCATACATAGATGATACATGCCATACTTAGTATCTTACATTTACTGCATAGAAACATCAATTTAGTAGAGACATTATTCTAATATATAGGTTAATATAGATTATTTTAATAGCTGAAATTTAAGATCATGGTATTTATAATCGGATAGATGTGGTTCTTTTTAAAGCCTGGCAATTATGAATGGATTAAGAATTGCATAATGTGTATGTATATATATACACACATATATATACACACACAATGGAATGCTACTCAGCAATGAAAAGGAATGAAATCTTGCCATTTGCAACAATGTAAATGGAACTGGAGGGTATTATGCTAAGTGAAATAACTCAGTTAGAGAAAGGCACAGATCATAGGATTTCACTCAAATGTGGAATTTGAGAGACGTAGCAGATGATCATAGGGGAAGGGTAGAAAAAATAAGATAAAAACAGAAAGGAAGGCAAACCATAAAAGACTCTTAAATACAAAGAACAAACTGAGGGTTGATGAGAGTGGAGGGTGGGGAAAACATGTGACACTGCATGTGTGTTAGCTAACTTGGGAATAAGTAAAATAAAAACAATTTAAAAAAGGGGCCAGCAATTTATCTTCAATCATATTCTTTTTTTTAGAGGTTCCAATTCAACCTCATTCTCCTTATCAATAAAATTAAGATAACAATACAAATTTGCAGATTGGTATAGATTTAAATGTCACATACACATTTCTCTTTTAGTACCTGTATGTATACTAAATGTATATTATAGCTATAGCTATTTCTTTATTAGTCTATCTCTTGTTCTTTTCCTCTATGTCTGAGCCAAGTACTCTGTCACATAGGAAATGGGTGATCTATTCTAAAGGAATATGGCTGTAGAAGGCAGAAAAGAGAGGAGTTTGTCCCTACTCTTTGTGTTGGAGAGGGTAAACAGAGTGGAGTAGAAAGAACCCATGATAGGACAACACTGGGGAAGAGGGAGAACAAAGGCCATCATTGACAACCTTTGAGCACCCTCAAATAGAAAATGATTCTCCAGGCTGTGGAGAGAGGCAAGATCAGAGATATGAGGAAGGTTGGGTCCTTCAAAGGTATCCCTGAACCCTTCTTCCTTGGCCATGCCCTATGGAGATGGCAGAGACAAGTTTACGTAAATGAAACACAGAGGCAATCTGGGCTTCTACGTCAGGTTGACTACTAACTACTGTCTTAGTCAGTTTGGGCTGCCTAAGAAAATACCATAGACTAACAGACGGGCATAAACAAAAGACATCTATTCTCTTACAGCATGAGCACTGGTAGTCCAGGATCAGGCTGCCAGCATGGCTGTTTTTTGATAACAGCTTTCTTCCTTGCTTATGGGTGGGTACTTTTCCACTGGGTTGTCAACTGATGGAGAAGGGGCAAACTCGCTGATGTCTCTTTTTGTAAGGACACAGATCCCATCATGAGGGGCCCTACTTTCATGACTCCAGCTAAACCTATTACCTGCCAAAGCTCCTATCTCCAAATAATCACACTGGGGATTAGAGCTTCAACATATGAATTCCAGGGGCACAATTTAGTCTACAGCAGAATAAAGTTTCCAGGAAGTGAATTATTGGATCAAGTATTTATAGAAGAGGGGATCTGAGAGAGCTTCACATGTTTCCTTTAACACTGAATGCACAGGAGCAACAGAATGATTGTGCCTACTTGTGGCACAGGATTTACAATCATTGTATCCCAAGTGGTATTGAAGACTAGAATATGGGAAAACCCATGATTGATGTGTGTGTGTGTATGTGTGTGTGTATAGGAGGAACAGCAGCAATGACTATACCAACAGATGCCACATAGAAAGTGACATTAATAATCAGATGTTTCGGGGTACCTGGGTGGGTCAGTTGGTTAAGCGACTTCTACTCAGGTCATGATCTCATGGTTTGGGGGTTTGAGCCCTGCTTTGGGCTCTGTGCTGACAGCTCCAAGCCTGGAGCTTACTTCAGATTCTGTGTCTCCCTCTCTCTCTCTGCCCCTCCCTGGCTCATATTCTCTCTCTCAAAAATAAGTAAACATTAAAACAATTAAATAACAGTCAGATGTCCTCACCCCCACTAGCTTGACCTTATTTCGGAACATCAATTCATGGGCATTATGTAAGATCTACTGGGAATTTGATATAATGCTGGTAACAAGGTGAAGCACAGAGAAACCAATCTAAATGAAGTCTGTCATCTTGTAAGAATGGATATTTGGAATTAGGTTCAGTTTTAGATAAATAGCAAAAATAAAATAAAAATCCCTGCATATCTAAGTTCATGGACTGCTTTAATTAAAAGTTTCATTGAGGGTTGCTAATCAGATGCTATGTTGAACCAGCCCAGATTGTTATCACTTTCTTTCTAAAATATTTTTTTTCATTGAACTGTCCCATCAATCCCTTTATCAGTTACAAACAGAAAGGAAACCATGCCACATTTTACACTCAATGTATTTTTAAACCGCCTTCAAAGAGGGAGTGGTTATATATGCTTCAAAGGCAGCTTTCCTCCCTCTTTTTATTATATCAGTATCATTTTCCTTATTGAACATTTCATAGAAGAGTTCTATTGTAGCAGCCACTCCTATTTGTCAGGTAGTGCTATCAAAGGAGTTGTAGGAGGAGGGTAATTACCAAATAGTTCTAGCCTGGTGAAGTGGATAATGAGAAGTGCAGTGAACACGGATTTCCAGTGTGTGTGTGTGTGTGTGTGTGTGTGTGTGTGTGTGTGTGCGCACGCGTGCGCGCTTGTGTGTTTGTGAATTGGCATTTCAATTATTTTCTCTGCTTCACAAATGAGTTTATGCTTATTTACAGTACTACAGAAAGAAGCTCTGACTTTAACTAAGCAGGGAGGGAGCTCCGGCCTGCACTGAATAATGTGAGAGCCTTTCAAAATAAGTCTAAGGCAAACAATGAATCATGTAGATATTAAGTAATTTTTAAAAATCAGTTTTGCCAAATGTTCATGAGATAGTCCATGTTTGTCCACACATAAAGGCATTGGATTTCAAATATTTGCATCCCAACAGTGAGTTCAAATCTTCCAAAAAAGTATCTGATCATATACTTTACTCACTTATTTTGAGCAAACACAACTTTCTTTTGTCTGCTATCAATTCACACCTTTCAGCAGAAGAAATAAAGGGAAACTAACAAAATCTTGTTAAACTGAATGACATGAATAATATGTGCTATATTGTCTTTTCTGGATTCTTTGTAAGTTCTAAGAGTTTAATTAACAAATTGAAAGTTGAAATATTTCCAAAGGATTTGAAGTGAACCCATTTATACTAGTCTGCCGTATTGATAATTGTCTCTAAACACTTAGCTTATTTGCAATAATTAAGCTTTATTACACATAAGGAGAGGTGAAATTATTGAAGAGGTTACCTTATTAAGTAGCCCATCCCTACATTTCTGAATTATAAATCATGTTTTACAGAAACCTAAAATGCTAGCGAGTGTTACTTACAAGAATCTGGGATGGGCTCTTCCCACCACCCAGGTGTGCACTTTTCCAACATTGGAAGTGTGTGCTCAGGATGTCGCTAGTCAGATTGGCTTGATACTAATTGGTAAAGATGATCTCTCTCTTTTTCTAAATTTTTAAAATGTTTTTTAAAATTTATTTTTGAGAGAGAAATAGAGACAGTGTGAACAGGGGAGGGTCAGAGAGAAAGGGAGACACAGTATCTGAAACAGGCTCCAGGCGCTGAGCTAGCTGTCAGCATAGAGCCTGATGCGGTGCTCCAACCCACGAACCGTGAGATCATGACCTGAGCTGAAGTCGGATGCCTAACCGACTGAGCCACCCAAGTGCCCCTAAAGATGACCTCTCTTAAGCAGCATACCTTGGTAGCTGAGTTTCTCATGCCCAAGGTCCTTTTACACAGTCTAGTCACACTGCTCCAATCCAGTGATTGGAAGCCTTGACAAATCACAGCACCATGTTCATACTATTGATCAGTAACCAGCAATACTACCAATGTGCTTGGATAATGTTTTCTTAGCTCTGTTAGCTATTGTCCAAGAAGTTGGACATGCATTTTACTATTACTATTTAAGGATTTTAAATAACTTCTCTTCAGTGTACATTGTATCTATAAATGTTATGTACACATATTTTTTGTGGGTGTAAGTGCAGAGGGAAGGTAAAGGGACATTTGATTAAGCCAAAGAGATATATAATGTAGAAGAACTGCACCAAAACGGGGAGGAAATTATCAGCAGTGGCAAAACAGCAGAAAAGACCAACAGTGTTTTGCAAAAATAAGTTAATTAAAGGTCCCCCCAAAAGATCTGAATCTCACAGTTCACTTGCATGCCTCCAGGGAGATGGAGCCTCTGATGGACACTTCAACTGTAATTAAATTACAATAAAGCACCATGGAGCAAATAGTAAGTCCAGGTAGCAAAGCTGCAACCAAGACACAGTAAACATGATTAAGATTGAGTTTATACTTTGTGTTGAACATAGTTCTAAGGTCTTCAGGTGGATCAACTGAACCTCACACCAACCTTCAAATGGATGCTTCATGATCTTTGTTTCACAGATGATGTAACCAAGTCAGAGAGAGGTTATCCAAAGTTATGTAACAAAGGATGAAGAAGGGATTTGAATACCAGGCAGTCTATTCCCAGAGCCTACCAGCCCCGCTGCAGAAAAGGAAAAGTTTTTACTTCTGTGTGACTCTAACCAGGTATCAGGAAGATACCAGGTAAACCACAGTCTCAGAGTTGAATGTGATTTGGTATTTGTCAACTGGGGACTTTGTAGAGGACACAGATTACCAACCTAGGAGAAAATCAGGAACAAGTCAACGACATCTTGTATGCAGTCACAAACCAAACTTGAAAAGAATTATCTAAATACTGGACATCTTAGACAATCTCTATTTTACAAATGGAGTGAGATTATGTTTACATTTTCAATTACTGTATTTTAGAAGGGGAAAATGATTAAAAATAGTTCAAAATATAAGATTATTAATTTACATAAACCTCATGGAGCCCCATGAGTACTTATGATTCTCCATCTCCATGTTCCACCCCAATTGTTCATTGTGAGGTAGCCCTTGAGCTGGTTAGTGTTCTTTACCCAGTAAAGGACACCAGTGGACATCATTTTGAGGGATCCTCATACCAATATTTTTTACCTTCATCTGGGAACCTATCATATGTATTCCCCCTGGGGCATTACCTTGTTAGAATCAACATGGGCTCAGAGTAGAGTGTGCATGCATGTATACACACACACGGCAGAAGGATGGGAATGGGAATATTTTTCTGCTTGGTTTCCAATATATTGGAAATTCAGACAAGGACTATTGCTCAATGCTCCAGTTTTCAGTGGTCTTGTAATACTAGATAGACTGACAATTTTTGTTCTTCATTTTTTTGAGGGTTTGTCTGTTTATGATTAAGGCTGCATTTAAAGCAATTTATCAGACCCAAGTTTGAGCCAGATTATCATCCAGTCTTCATAATCTCTCTATTCCTCAAACTTCTCAACTAGAGGCAAAACAAAACAAAACAAAAATACCCTGAAGTTAAGTGAAGCTTAAGCCTCACTTACATGGGCTCCTTCCAGGGTCCTTTTTTGGGGACCCTACAATCTGTTCACATGATCATTTTAAAATAAGATATTTTAATTATAATTTACTAAGGCCACTGCCTCTTTTCACTCTGACTTTTCCTGCATAATACCCCCTCTCCTATCATATAGTATGGAATGGCTATAGGCAATTTTGCGATCTGCCTAATAGGAAGTTCACCAGGGATACATGTCTAATGGGGAAGTTTACTGTGGGTTCATAGGGACATATTTATATAGCTTGCATATACAATTAAATGGTCTCTCACTGTTTTGGTGCGAGAATGGCTTCCAGGAATACTACCACATTTAGGACCAACTCTTCCCCGATGGATGACATGAAGACAGTAGTAACAAATTGGTAATGAGTGTAATCAATTCAAAGTGTGTTGAAGTTTACTGACTGCCCAAGAAATCTTTGAATGTTTTCAAATCTTATATATCACACATAAAAAGAAATTTGATGAAGGTTTTTCTAAATTTGACAGCAATTCTAAAAATTTACATTATACTAACCTAATGAGTGTGAGGTTGAAATAAACATTTTTATGCAATCAGGTTTTGATCAACCATTATAGAGGAAAGAGTAATTTATATTTCTGTTCTCCTCATTAAAAATGTAAAATCATCGGGGTGTCTGGGTGTCTCAGTCGGTTAAACATCTGATTCTTGATCTCATGATTTGTGGGCTCGAGCCCTGCATCATCAGTGCAGAGCCTGCTTGGGATTCTCTCTCTCCCTCTCTCTCTCCCTCTGTCCTGTTTGTTCACTTTTGAAATAAATATTTTTTTTAAATTTTTAAAAAAGTAAAATCATCAGCATATGAACAGGCAAGTAATCATAGACTAAGAAGCCAAAAATGTAGGCAAAATTATTATAGAGATGAAATTATCTTAATTTTTTCTGGATTTGTTAAAAATGGTGGTGTTTGTCAGTTTTTAAAATTTGTTATGTTTCTTTCTCCCCCATTCCACTTAAATAATAATGTAAGCACATAATATTGTGTCCATATACATATGTATGTGTATATATACATATTCTTTTTAAAGGATTTTCAACCCCCACACACACAAATTGAAAAAGTTCTGGCCATACAAAACCTGGATCCATTATTGCACCATCAGCATATGTCCAAAATAAATTCAGAAAAAGAGTAAAATAATAAGACTAGTAATATATCAAGGTAATAAAAATGCACACAAATTTACAACAATGGAATATAAGATAAATATGAAGTTTTATTTGCATATTGATTTATTTTATTCTAAACTAAAGTGAATCATAATTTTATTTATTTATCATCATTACTGTTGATTTTATCTTTCTCTTCACTGCAAAATCTGAATGTCAATAATTCAATTGAAATAATGAGTTGCAGGTACCCCACTGCTGGGGAAACAGATACAGTGTTATCCAGAACAAACAAAACATTATATTGAGTACAAAAAGAATTTATCAGATTAGGTTTCCAGGCAAGGTAAAATAAGGTGTCTTGCTTCAAGTGAAAAAGATAATTTTGTCTCCTCTTGTCCTGTTTTTAAACAGCATTGCTTTATGTGGTGAATCAGATAATGTTGTACCTATTATAGCTTTTATTTTTATCAGGTCATTAGAATAAAACAAAAGCCTCAAGCAGCAAAGATTCTATTTTCATGCAAATCTTCTTAGTAATAAAAGATGAGCAAAGAGAAGTTAAAGAGAATATCTGTAAGGAGTTGCCTCCAAATTAAATAGCATTTAAACAATTCTCATCAACTCTGAAATCTCTTGCATTTGTTCTTAATTGTTCAAAACCAGAAATTTTCTGAAATATATGTGGGTGCTCTTTCTTTCAGCTGCGTCCTCTTTTTGGGTCTTATTTCATATTTGAAGTCAAAGAAATATATTAAAATTGCAAACAAAGTTGATTTTTAATTAGAATGTTGGCAATTAGCTCACTCATTTATATCTCATTTCCTATCTTCACTGGGTTTAAGTTGTGTATGTCTTCAAATTACCTTTCTAAGTAAAAAAATTGCATCCTTTTCTATCCCTTTATACTAGTATCTCTCACATAATTATGTTAGCATGGTGGAATAATTTTCATTATAATTGAAAAAAATCTTAGTCGTATCACAAAAGGAGAACTCAATTTTCAGTTGTGCAGATCACTGAGTAAAACATCACCAATGACTGATTTTATATGCCTGATTGGCAAACATTAATATTTACTTCTAGCTTTATTTGTCAATGTAGCAGAACATCTTACTGGTTACCTGAATCCCCTTTTGTAAGAAAAGTAAGGTAGAGTAACTTGATTATTTAAATTAGAAAGACCAAAATGAAAGAATATAGAAAATAAAATTCTACTCCTAAAAAGATACATCTTCTCCAGTTCTTTCACCAAGCAGCCCAGCAATAACAGCTGTCACAGCATACCATCTGCTCACCAGGAGCTCCGGTGGCTTCCCTGGGCCCTGGCTGCTGGTCTCTGACATATTCTCTCCATGGAGAGTAGCTGTCTTTCCACTGGAGAATATAAGGATGGACTTGGGGTGTCCTGATGATGCCAGAAGTGAGAATAATTATAAGATTGGGGTGTGGGGAGTGGGCAGTACAAAGAACAGGATCAGCTTGGGAGCAGCCCCATGGCCATGTGCTGATAATTTTAGCAACAGATTAGTCTTGAAAATGTGAGTGAATAATTTAAATGTCTGAAAAGTTTTAATGATACTCCAAGAAAAAAACAGAGTTAAAATGAAGTACACAAAATAATAGATTATATTTCTGGAGCATTCCCCACCTACAGTCTCATCAAGTATTCCTTCTAAACATGTACAATGTTCAACCACAAAGGTGTCTGCCTTAGGTTTTGTTTTTCCTCCTGATCCCATTTCCAGTGACATTTTAGTTCATTGGACATATTTCAACATGTCTTATAGAAAGGCTGCCCAGACAACTGTCTTGCTGGCTCTCTCTTCCATTGTGCTCTGCTTTTCAAGTCATATTTTACATTAAATAAATATTATTAAATCAAACTTGTTAGGCCACCACCATAAAACTTGCTCCTTAAACTTATACGTGACAACTGTGAATTGTTACCCACATCATCACAGAGGATAAAACACAAAAATGCTCCTCACCTTCATCATTTCCATGGTATAGCTTACAAAACACGTCTACATGCATTATAGGATCTAACTTTGTAACAATCTGGAAAGGGATTAGGAATGATAGTCTAATTATCCCTATATATAGCTAAGTAAAATAAGAATCGAAGAGTTTCAACACTAAATCTTGGGATGTTATATAACTAAGGAATCTTAGAGCAGAGATTTCAATGCAGGTATGTTGGTGCCAAATGTTGTTTCTACTACACAAATGCAAAATACTAAGTGATTTTCAACAAATATTTTTTTTTTAAGTCAGCGAGGGTCCTGGAATTGGCAAAAAAAGAAGAGGAAGAGGAAGAGGAAGAGGAAGAGGAAGAAGAAGAAGAAGAAGAAGGAGAAGAAGGAGAAGAAGGAGAAAAAAAGCATTCCTCAATACTGAAGAAATTGCCAGCATGGTTCCCTAAATACCAACCTGTTACCAAATTACTGAGACCTTGAGTTAATCCATTTACCTCTCTGTGATTGCCTCTCCTAACCTATCCCATGAGTGTGCCTGATTACACGGATATGAATATTTCATCCAGCTCTAAAACAAATGCTGTCCTTTGGAGTAGTTTGTACACCTGGCCAGTGGTCTCAATGTCTTTCATTCTCTGATCCCATCTAGATCAATGATGAGACGGATAAAATGACATGTCTATAAAATGAGGGCTGTTGTGGATCTTCAGACATTTCAATAGGCTCTAAAATACGAGCATATCTTAACAAGGGCTCCCTCCTTCCTCTCACCTCTGTGTTCTACTACCACAGAATTCATATCTCTATGCTAATCCCTTCCCCTATATCTGGGAGTAGTATTTGTCAGCAGCGATTTAGGGAGCCTTAAGTCAACCCTATGGAATTTTGTATTTAAATGTAAGTTATGTTTTATAAGCATGTAGATAGAGGACTTTTCTCATGCCAGGCTCACATTCTATCAGCCTGATTCTGCTTTCAGCCACAGCTGAGTGGACACACCCACATGAGTTTCCATTCTCTGATGACCTCCTACTGACATCTTCTGAACCCTCTTTCTGCCCCTTGACTTTTCCAGCGTACTGAAATTGGCCAGGGAGTTGTTGTCAAGCAAACATGCAAACCTGAAATGTGGAGATCTTGAAGCTGATGGACATGGTAGAGGAAGCAATTCTAAAATAAAAAAATGGACCCAAGGTAGAAAATGCTTTTCCTGGTCCATCCTTGTGGAAACAATTCTAGGAGGCTCACTGTATGTTCTTCTAAAAGTTCCAGAAGGGATCATGCCCCAATTGCCTTATTACTTCTAAAAGTGTATTGACTTTTCTTCTTTTCATACTCTCACATATCCTTTTTCCTTGAACTATTCTCAATTAAAGTGCCTTCATACATATCCTAGACTCATCCTCTCAATTTGGGGGTCACTCAGGCTGAGTCAGTCTGGCCTTGACTTCATAGACTAGTTGTGAAAACTTGAACTTTGGTCCTATACTAAGACAGGCTTAGTATAAATTATGATATGGAATTCCCCATCTTACTCCCTATAACCAATCTCGTATGAAGTAACACATTCTTTATATTCCAGTTTCCCTAAGACTGGTTTTGCTCTAATTATCCATCTTCCAAAAGTTAGAGTCCTTACTGTCAACTCCAACCTTTGGACTGATGTCCTGCTGGTCTGCATTGTTTTTTTTAATTTCATCTACTTCTGGATTCCCTTTTACTGTGTCATATTTGGACCCATCTACTACTTCAGATTAGGCTATTTGTCTCTGACTACTGTTTAGGTCAAATTACTGCTTGAAGGTCAAGTGGCTACCCAACTTGAAATTTCTCTTAGTACCTTTAACTAAGTTATTTGTGCCTTCTCTGCCATAGTAAGTATGCTTAGTTCCAAGTTCTGACCTTTCCTTATACATTCTGTATATTCTTATACATTCTGTAGTATTGGAAAATCCTTTCTGGGGCATTGCTTTTATTGACATTTAGGACTATTGGCATTTTGCCAGTATCACACCTTCACTGGACACATTGTGTTTCAAGAACTTTAAGACATTTCTTAGGGTTGACCTGAGGAAATATACCTTCAGAAAGCCAGTAGTTTCTTATATTTGGGGGCACTTATGATGTCGGGTCTGGAATATAAATAGATAACATCAAAGTCTACTCAATTTCCTTATCTAGCAGGCTAAATAAGGTACCACTATAAACCATGGAAATGAATCTTCCTCACTATACTGACCAAAGGACATCAAAGCCACCAATGATCTCAGCTGATATTCCCCACTCATCTGCTTATGGGGAGTAATAGCTTCTGCTTCTCTTAGGAATGTCTCTCCTCATAAGGATTACCCAAACCTGGAACCTAAGGTTAATGGGTTTCCAGGATATAGTGCTAGACTTCTCCCCTGTGATTTAGAAGAAAATGAAACTGAGGGACAGGAGTGATACTGAGTTGAAAACAATCTAGTATACATGAGTTTTTGGAGGCATCTAGAAATTTTCTTTTAAGTCTACCTGAATCAGTTCCTTCTCTCCTACACAGAAACATTGACCTTCCCCTACTAATTTGGTCATGTTGTGATTTCATTTTTATTTTCTTCTGGCGGGCTGGCTGAAAATATTACATATAGCTTCTCTCCTAAAATTTCTCTTTCTCATGATACAGGGAGTTGTGAGAAACTTTCCTGATATTGTAGGGATGCAGAAGATATATTGTTCATCTTTACTACATCACTGATTTTCCCTTATTTATCCAAAAGGACACTTTCACTCTCTTTTAGTTATTTAACTGCTTTTTGGTTTCCTAATTTTCTCTGTAGTGTATAAAACAGACTTGTATGTTTAATAAGACACGATCATATAAAATGCATTACGGTACCACACTCACAAACTAAAAGCTCTTCAAACCTATTTTGAACACATATCACCAATTTTATGAGAAATACTTTAATCCTAATGATTCACTCTCTGATGAATCCAACTAACAGATGATTCCTGTGGAATTAAATTCTTTACGGAAGGAATAATTAAGAATTCAATGGATACGTGGCCCATATTTTATACAGTTTCTTTGTGTGTATACGAGGATTAGGTACTAAATAACATACAAGGTAACTGTCTATAATTCAAAGCCTTATGAGTCCAATGAACACAACACCATTATTCTTGTTTCTTATATTTAAAATAAAATAAAGGATATTGGTTTATGTCCACATAGAATTTTTTAAGTACTTACTCTTTGCTAGCCACTGAGCTGTTTTTCTCACATTCTGACAGCTACATATTATCATTTCAATTGTATACATGAAGTGTTTAATGCTAAGGGAACCTAAGGAAATTATTCTGTGCCCACAGATAGAAAATTGCTAATAAATTCAAACCTAGATCTGTGTCTACATTCAAGCTTTCCGCTACACTAATTTTTGCCTGTAGGGGGAGTCAAAGTATTCTTTCATGTCCCATATTTACCTTCATTTTGCTCTCAAAGCTGGGACAGAGCCAGTTCAATCATAAGTAATGGATTTTTGCTTATGATTTTGTTTTCATTATGTGCCCACAAAGGTGGCATGGCAAAGATGGATGGAAGGCCTCCATCTACTTGGGCACCACTTTACCACAGGAAGACTGAGTGGGTGCTTCAGTCCACCTGTGCTCTGAGCTTTGTGAGGGATTATCTTTTCAATTTTTGCTTCTAGATTTGTCTCTTCTTATTATCAATGACAACAGTGAGAACTCCAAACTGATGTGTCCTTTATGCATAAAATGTACGCCAAGTTTCAACAACTTAGTAAACAAATAAACAAAGAAAAAATAAAACAAGAATATAAGCTATCTTCTTGATTTTCTTATGAAATATATTGAATGCATTGGATTATACAAAATACAATTTCAACTATTTCTTTTTACCTTATTTTAGTGTAACTAAAAGAAAATTTTAAATTATATATGATATTAGCATTGGATTTCTATCATACAGGTCTAACCTAGAGTCCTGATATTAAGGTGCCATCCTAAGAGAAAAGAGGCAGGGTACTGTTAGATTGCTATTATTTTTGGCATTAGTCCCCTAGTAGCCTGTAAAATGAATTGGCATCCTATAGTACACCAGCTTATCTAAACAAGAGACTAACTTAAGGTGCGGAGTCAAATATTAGGACAATAAAAGCTTACATGGTCTTGGAGAACCCCTCAACAAACAATAGAAAATCTAAACTGATCCTATAACTTTTTCAGGGAAGAAAAGTCCTGTGTAGATTGTAAGAAGGCTCTGGTACTTTCTCAAACTTCTCACCTACTAAAATGTATTTTATGGAAAGAATATTAGAAAGCAATATTGGAAAAGATACAGGTTCATTTCAGTGATCTGGGACACTTTGTAGGAAAATACAAACTGCTAGTGGGTCAGCACCTCTTCACAGGTGGTATCAAGAGCTGGATGTGTAGCTCTTCTCTGGATCAGAGCCTGGGGATGGGTGTCCATCAGGGCAGGCGAGGTGCCAAAGTATTGGATATTTTGGTTCTTAGCATGAATTCTCTTTATCTCTTTACTCTGCATTGTATACAAAGCTGAAAGATTGGCAAAAGGCTGTATATTTATAATAGTCATGAATTTGGAAATTTTAGAACGTTTTTAAATTAAAAATGTAGTGTTTATTTATTCTTAGAGAGAGAGAGGAAGAGGGAGAGAACAAAAGGGAGAAGGGGCAGAGAAAGAGGAAGACAGAATCTGAAGCCGACTCCAGCCTCAGAGCTGTCAGCACAGAGCCCAATGCAGGGCTCAAAGTGACGAACCACAAGGTTGTGATCTGAGCCCAAGGTGGATGCTTAACCGACTTAGCCTCCCAGGCACCCCAGAACATTATTTTAAACTAAAGTGGGTTTGGGAACGGAAAGATAAAAAGGAACAATACCATTTCATTCTTGTCAAGGGGGTTAGGGGACAGGGTAAGAGGTGTTTTCTCTTCTTGGATTATTTAGGAAAGAAATCTCAATTGTAGGGCAGCAATACAAGGCTAAGAAAGAAACATTTAAACATTTGGAAACATTCAAGAGTCTCTCATGGTTTGCCTCTCTCCCTTCCCCCCACCATTTCCCCCCTTCTTCTCCCCCTTGTTCCTCCGTCAAGTTCCTCCTAATCCTCCTATACGTGCAAACATATGATATTTGTCCTTCTCTGCCTGACTTATTGAATGCTGACAAAAACTGAGGACTGATGGATGTGGGGGGGAGGGGGGATGGGCATGGAGGAGGACACTTGTGGGGATGAGCACTGAGTGTTATGTGGAAACTAATTTGACAATAAACTCTTTGTAACAAAAAAACATTTGGAAACATTCAGGTTTTAGAAATTTGGGACACTCTTGATAAGAGACAGACAATTACAATAAAAAGTTAAGGGGGCTTAACAATTAGGAATGTTAGTACAATTTTTTTCTTGTGCTTTGAACATCAGAAACTCAGAGATAAATAGGGTTGGATGAAAATGGATTCTAATGCTGAAATTCAAAGAAGACTTATAAGAAGTAGAAAGGTGCTGGGTACCGCACTGGCCTCGCTGGATGACAGTCACAGTGAGGAAATGGCAGCACTTGCACAGCTCCTGCCATGAGAAATGAAAACTGGTATCTCCTTCTGCTACTACTGACTCATGTTGGAAACGAGCCTGCTGGTATTGACCAGGCCTCACAATATTCCAGATCAGACCGATATTCCTCACACAGATTGCTCATAAGGAAAAGCACATTCCAGTCTTTTCAAAAGAGATTTCAGATGAAAGCATTGTGGATGATTGTCAAAAGGCTCTTCCTATGGAGCTTGCAGATCCAAGACTTACATAATAAAGGGGGCTAAGAACACAAGAGTTACTGTTGAGTCTGGCCCTGAGACAAAGAGCCTTATTTAGAGTTAAGGACAGATATCCACCCCCACCCAATTGTTTCTCCTTGGAGCACCGGCCCCCCAAGGCATTTGTGATCAGTATTTGGAGTGACTTATTCTGGCGTTGAATATGCTGATTGCTCCTTGTGAAGGAACCTATTGAGGAACTTCTTCTTTTGTGATTATGGGAGCCAAGGTGTTTCCTGAAAGACCTGTTTTTCTTAGTACTTCTCCTTAAACAAGCTATTGACCCCTGCTCACAAAGAACTAACTTCACCATTTTTATGCTAAAAACATTGTCTTGTATGCTAAAGATACCTTCCTTCCCCATAGGACAAGCATCTAAATCACCTACCTCAATCACTATTGATAAAGGTTATGCAGGAGTCTTCTACAAATCTATGTTCTGGGAAATTCTTACATATCAAAGAAGTTTGTCATCAGAAATCATTGTCTAAGGCAAATGCCATGTCCCCCAAACACTTAATTATAAAATAAAGTTGAGCCCCAGTCAGAGAAGAGATGCCTGCCTGGTGACCAGAAAGAATCTTGGGGCTCTCTCACTCTCTCTCTCACCGACACCGTCCATCCTTCAGGAACCCCTTGACCTGCTGGAGCTGGCCTTCGGCAGAAGGGGAATGTGACGAGAACAATTAGATTGGGCAAAGTGAATACCTACATATGGTAGAAAAGGAATGGGATAAATTTGAAGTAGTTTGAAAGGAATTAGGAGGCATTAAAGAGAGATGGAAATGGGACCCAGAGAAATGAGAGATAGAAAGAGGGGTACTTTTATGGCCTCAGGAATTTAAAAGTTGTCAAAAGGCGCAGTTTGGGAAAAGAGCACACGTGATACAGTACTTCTTAATGGCTCCTCAAGGATGGAAACACCAGTAGTACCAACACTTCCTGTCGGGTTATTTACTGAGAGAAATCTTCTAATGGGAATTATTGACAGAATAGGGCAACAATCTGCCTAGAAGCAGGATTCTCATGAATACTGAAGTAGAAAGCAGAGTCAGTAATCTTCCAGGGAGAAACATGGAAGTACAGAGCTCAGAAAGCCTTAAGATATTTGAAGGGCTGGGGTACCAGGGCGGCTCAGTTGGTTAAGCCTCTGACTTCAGCTCAGGTCATGATCTCACGATTTATGAGTTCAAGCCCTGCGAAGGGCTCTGTGCTGACAGCTCAGAGCGTGGAGCCTGCTTCTGATTCTGTATCTCCCTCTCTCTCTGTCCCTCCCCCGCTTGTACTCTGTCTCTCTCTGTCTCTCAAAAATAAATAAACATTAAAAAAAGATATTTCTAGGGCTTGAAAACATCAAGACAAGGGCAGAAAACAGAGACCACAGGACATTTAATATCATGACATTTGCTTGGAGAATTGCCTAGGATTAGCACGGGGAACCCTGTATGCATAAGATTGTATGTTGTCTCTCTAATCAAGGCTCATTATTAATCATTAAGTTATAAGAAACATAGAAGTCACTGAAAATTTTAAAGGAAATGGAAGTTTTAAATGTTTGCACACACACTCAAAGGAAGGGGTAATGTCCATGAAGATTTAGAAGAAGGGCAATAAAGCCATTTTAATTTCTAAATTTTACAATTGTTTTTAAAGCAGGGGTGTTTGATATGCTCTCTTAAAGAGAAAAGACATTTTAAGTTGCTTATGCTTTTTCCCCTTAGCATTTTGAAAGCATAGTGTCAAATTAGTCTTTCAGTTGAAGACTTCTCCCAACTGAGTGCAAAGTTCACAAGTGTCAATTTCTGACTAAACCAGCAGGGATTGATTTACCATTGGTCAAGATAAAAATTTTTGAGAAAAAAAAAAAAAGCTTTCATTTTTCCATGTTTCCTCAGTCTACCATTTTGATCCCAAATAACACTATCTGCTCTAATCTACTAATGAGGGTGTACCTCTTGGCTCCACGGGATTGGATGTTGGGAGCATAAAGTGGGCAAGGGAAATGGTGTTTAAGAGCTGGATGCTTTGAATGTGTCCTATTATTACTCTGGAATTTTAGGAAGCTGAAGTGGTGCTTAAAGATATGCATCAGTTGCTGAAGAAGGCATCCCTGGAGAGCAATCCACATCCCCTCTGTGATTTGCATGAGATCCCTTTAAGTGGGACTAACTCTAATTAGAAAATGATGAAGGAGATAGGATGCTTTGTCGATATTGTGTTCCTAAATTTACCTCTGGGGAGAAAAGAAAGTAATTAATTTTGTTTTAGATTTAATGTATCTGCAGGAAGTGAGTGGATTTGCTGATGGGGAAGCTGACATTTCAGAACTTTTTAGGGTACAGGAAAATTGGAAACACTGTATACTTCCAGCACTTTAGTTATGATCAAGATTTTCATTTTCATCTGTACACTTGACTGGACCTCAGAACTGTAATAATTTGGAAAGGGGATCTCTCTATGGAGTAGACTGTGTAATTTGGGTATACTTAATTTGTCTGGATAAATAGGTAGATTTGGGTCCAAAAGAAAAAGATATTCAGAGGCACCTGGGTGGCTCAGTCGGTTACATGTCTGACTTTGGCTCAGGTTATGATCTCATGGTTCATGGGTTCGAGCCCCACACTGGGCTCTGTGCTGACAGCTCAGGGCCCAGGGCCTGTTTCAAATTTTGTGCCTCCCTCACTCTGTCTCTGCCCCTCCCCTGTTTATGATCTGTCATTCTTTCAAAAATGAATAAAACCATTAAAGTTTTTTTATTTTTTTTTATTTTTTTTATTTATTTTTTTAAATGTTTTTATTTATTTCTAGGAGAGAGAGAGAGAGAAAGACAGCATGCGCAGGGGAGGGTCAGAGAGAGAGGGAGTCACAGACTGAAACAGGCTCCAGGCTCTGAGCTGGCAGTCAGCACAAAGCCCGACGCGGGGCCCGAACCCACGAACCGCGAGATCATGACCTAAGCGAAAGTCGGACGCTTAACCGACTAAGCCACCCAGGCGCCCCTATTAAAGTTTTTTTAAAAAAGAAAAAAAAAAGAAGAAGATATGAAAACTTGTGAAGGATCTAAGGGTTTGTACCCTTTTTCCTGGATTCTCAGTGCAACTGAAAGTGGCCACAGTGATTTAGCAGAACTTTTTTATCCTTTGCCAATGTTCTCCCTTGATGGGAAGACTCACACCACGGAGTGACCCACAGAGTCGATACTTCCACTTCTTTGTTTCCAAGGGGAGCCAAATGTTTCCTTCCCTCATCCATCATCCCTACAGGTAAGTCTGGTTAGAGTATGAGAATGTGTATTTGGCCAAAATGCTAGAGAGTGATTTTTTTTGACACTCATTTCCTTTTTGTTTATTTCCCCTTATTCTTCTTGGCAGCTTGGGTCTTCATATGTGTCCATACTTGCTTCTTACTTAGGAGGCAAGGCCTAGAATGAACAGTCTCACCTCGCTTTGCCCTACAGATTTGACAGATGTAACTGATAAAGATACATGACAGAGATGAAGTGGGTATACTTGTCTTTTTTCCTTTACTGAGGATAACTAAATGTCCTGGAAATTATGTATGAAACAATCAAGAACATTCTGAAAGGTGGAAAAATGAAGTCATCTTGGGAGTCAAGGAATGGCATGGTGTTGTTTCCTGATTTTTTATTTTTTATTGGTCTCGTATATCTCAGACTTATAGTTGAAGAAGCTTGAAACCTGAAAGTGCCAATGAGTGCAAAACACACACACACACACACACACACACACAC
>NW_027529541.1:485605-487953 GCF_008692635.1 Crocuta crocuta
TGAGCAGGGGAGGGTCAGAGAGAGAGGGAGTCACAGACTGAAACAGGCTCCAGGCTCTGAGCTGGCAGTCAGCACAAAGCCCGACGCGGGGCCCGAACCCACGAACCGCGAGATCATGACCTAAGCGAAAGTCGGACGCTTAACCGACTAAGCCACCCAGGCGCCCCTATTAAAGTTTTTTTAAAAAAGAAAAAAAAAAAGAAGAAGATATGAAAACTTGTGAAGGATCTAAGGGTTTGTACCCTTTTTCCTGGATTCTCAGTGCAACTGAAAGTGGCCACAGTGATTTAGCAGAACTTTTTTATCCTTTGCCAATGTTCTCCCTTGATGGGAAGACTCACACCACGGAGTGACCCACAGAGTCGATACTTCCACTTCTTTGTTTCCAAGGGGAGCCAAATGTTTCCTTCCCTCATCCATCATCCCTACAGGTAAGTCTGGTTAGAGTATGAGAATGTGTATTTGGCCAAAATGCTAGAGAGTGATTTTTTTTGACACTCATTTCCTTTTTGTTTATTTCCCCTTATTCTTCTTGGCAGCTTGGGTCTTCATATGTGTCCATACTTGCTTCTTACTTAGGAGGCAAGGCCTAGAATGAACAGTCTCACCTCGCTTTGCCCTACAGATTTGACAGATGTAACTGATAAAGATACATGACAGAGATGAAGTGGGTATACTTGTCTTTTTTCCTTTACTGAGGATAACTAAATGTCCTGGAAATTATGTATGAAACAATCAAGAACATTCTGAAAGGTGGAAAAATGAAGTCATCTTGGGAGTCAAGGAATGGCATGGTGTTGTTTCCTGATTTTTTATTTTTTATTGGTCTCGTATATCTCAGACTTATAGTTGAAGAAGCTTGCAACCTGAAAGTGCCAATGAGTGCAAAACACACACACACACACACACACACACACACACACACACACGCAGATGCACATGCACCCCAGCCCCAACAAAGCCTGTTATCTCTAGCCAAAAGACCAGGAAGAAGACAACCTAGCAAAAGAGAAAACAGCAAACCAGACTGTACTCCAGTCTAACAGCACAGAAGAAAGTGTCCCTCACACTAGGAAAGACTGAGCAGGGAACCTAGACTTTCATTCTCAAGCAGCTGCACAAAAGCACCCTGATATTGCTACTAGGTGTCAGAGAAGGCTACATAAGAAGTCAGAATTCCTTCCTGCGAGCCCCTAAGAAGGCACTTCAGTCCTGTGGTTTCAGTGAAAATCACGTGGCGACCCTAGACTTCAAATCCCATATGGTGGTAACAAAGTGCCCTTTTTCTCTGCTAGTGTGGATCATATGGTAGTTTTATTTCTTAATTTTTAAGGAACCTCCACACTCTTTTCCATAGTGGCTGCACCAATTTCCTACCAACCGTGCACAAGCGCTCTTCTGCACATCTTCACCAGCATTTGTTTTCTCTTGTCTTTTTGATACTACACATCTTAGCCAGTGTGAGGTGCTAGTCTATTGTGGTTTTGATTTGAATTTCCCTGATGATTAGTGATGTTGAACATCTTTTCATGTATGTATTGGATATTTGAATATCTTCTTTGGAGGAAAAAATGTCTATTCAAGTCCTTTGCCCATTTTAAATTAGATTATGTGTGGTTTGTTTTGTTTTTACTATTGCTATCAAGTTATATAAGCTCTTTATATACCTATATATATTAATCCCTTATCAGATATATGATTTGCAAATATTTTCTACCATTCCATAGATTGTTTTTTCATTTCGTTGATTGTTTCTTTTGCTGTGCTGAAGCTTTTACCATATGATCCATAAATTTCATTGCTGGGCATATAGCTGAAGGAAATGAAATCACTATGTTGAAGAGATATCTGCTCCCCCATTTTCATTTCATCATTACTTGCAATAGTCAAGACAAGGGAACAACCTCAGTGTCCATAAACAGATGAATAGATAAGTAAAATGTGATGTGTGTGTGTGTGTGTGTGTGTGTGTGTGAGTGTGTGTGAGTGTGTGTGAGTGTGTATTCCATGTATAGGTAGAATTATTTGAAACAGCAAAACTCATGCAAACTCAGAGAAAAAGAGATCAGATTTGTGGTGACCAAAGGTGGGGCTGGAGGCTGGAGGAATTGAATGAAAGTGATCAAAAGGTAAAAACTTCTGGTTATAAGTAAGTACCGGGAATGTAATGTACAGCACGATAACTGTAGTGAACACTGCCGTATGGTATATTTGAAAGTTGCGAAGAGAGTAAATCCTAAAGCTGCTAATTATAAGAAAAAACTTTTTTTGTATCTATATAAAGTAAAGGACATTAACTAAAAGTACATGGTAATCATTTCACACTATATATATATATATATATATAT
>NW_027529541.1:488148-607659 GCF_008692635.1 Crocuta crocuta
GTCACTATGCCATACACCTTAAGTATGTGTGCTACAGTGCTATGTGTCAATGATATCTCAATGAAAGGAAAAAAGAAAGGGAAAAAAATACTTAGGTCTAAGTCTATCAAAAACAGTTACAGGATTTGTATACTAAAAACTACAAAATGTTAATAAAATAGTTTAAAGATCTATATAAATAGAGACATACTCTGTTCATGGATTGGAAAACTTAACATAGTAAAGATATCAATTCTTCCAAGATTAATATCCACATTCAATGCAATTCTTAGTCTCATAAGCAATGCCACGCAAACATTTCTTTTTGTAGATATAAACAGGATTATTCTAAAATTTATATGTGAGGGTAAATAAACTGCAACAGGGGAGAGATAGACACATACATCATGGAATAGATTAGAGAACCCATAGATAGACCCACACAAATAAGCACGTGTGCTTATTTGACAAAAGTACAAAAGAAATTAAATGGAAGAGAAATAGTTTTTTAAAAACTTGGTGCTGGAACAATTGAACATCCAGAAAGAAAGAAGGAGAGGAAAGAAGGAAGGAAGGAAGGAAATATAAGAGAGAAAGAGGGAGATAGGGAGGGAGCGAGGAAAGAAGAAAGAAGGGAAGAAAGAAAAAGGAAAAAAAGGGAGGAAAAAAGAAAAGAAAAAGAACTTCAACCTACGTTTTAAAACTTAGGTCAAAATTACTTCAAAATGGATCATCAACATAAATGTAAAATGCAATATTCTAAAAGTATTAGAAAAAAATAAGAGAGTTTCCAGGACAAGAAAAGATTCCTTACAATTGACACCAAAACCACATCCATAAAAGGAAAAATTATAAACTGGCTTTTATCAAAGTTATAACCTTTTGCTTTGTGAATGACCCTGTTAAAACATGAAAACATAATGAGTGGAAAAAATATTTACAACCACATATCTGACAAGTAATTATATCCAGAATGTATAAAGAACTATTGGGGCACCTGGGTGGCTTAGTCAGTTGAGCTTCTGACTCTTGATATCATGATCTTGATACTGACTCAGGTCTTGATCCCAGGGTGGTGATCCCAGGTTTGTAGGATTGAACCCCCCCATCAAGCTCCATGTCAGGGTCTGCGCTGAGCATGGATACGGTTTCAGACTCTCTCTGTCTCTCCTTCTGCACCCTCCCCCACTCGTGCTCACTTTCTCTCTTTCTCTCTCTCTCAAATAAGAATTAAAAAAGAACTATCAAAATTGAAGCATGCACAAAAGAAATTAAGAGATATATTTGACTGTTCTAAACAAAATTTTTTTTAGTTGTGGAGTTCTTATTCTAATAGTTTTACATTTTTTTGTTCTTGTTTTGTCCTAGTATTTTTGGTGGATGGAATACATTCCCCAAATAGTAGGTGATTACTCAGGCTCCCCCCACCCCAAACTCTGGGGTGTGGGATTGTTAATGATTATAAAAATCTATTGTGCATGTGTTTGTATGTATGTTGGAGGTTGGGGAGAGCTGAACGTATATGTATGCATGTATCTGAATTGTGTGGGTTGGGGAAATGCCCCAAGATTATCCTGGGAAATGTGTTACCTTTTGAATTTGAGAAAAATTAATCTGGAAGGAAATATTTACAGAGCAGCCTTTGGTAAGGGAGTCAAGCTGGCCACATGGCTTGATTTTATTCCAGGTCTTTATGGTCTAGTTTAGATAATCAGAAAACTATTTTGTGGCTATAACATACATTCTCAATCGGGATGATATCACCTCCTAGGGGGCAAAACTTGGTTCTTTAGGATAAAAAAATTCTTATTTGTTTTATGTATAAAGTACAGTTATTATTTAGTACATAAGCAGATATTCAATATATCTGCAGTAAAAAAATATAATGGAGATGCCATTAGGGGGAAAAAGGCATCTTGATGCGTGTGATAAAAAGAGTGAGAATATTGTTCCATCATAATAAAGAAAATAAATTGATTCCTTTGCATATCTTCCTTTGAATCTGTTTTGGTAATAGGTGGTTGCTTAAGGATTTGTGAATGTAACTGCAAATCTAATAAAATTTCATGTAATCTTAGCTCACAACTGGCTTCATATTTGGAAAGTTATACAGTGAATGATGACTAACCCAAGCCCAAGTAACTTTTACAAAGTCCATAATAATAGTGATTAATCTCCTGATTAAAATGGGAGGTCTTAAGTTTTAAATGAGAAGTGGGAAGGGAAAGAAGAAGATAATGAGAGAAAGGGGACAGACAGGGAAGGAGGGAGGAGAGGGAGAGAGCGAAAGAAAAAATTTCTACTTAGTGTTTAGGTAGATAATAAAATTGTAAAGAAAACAGTTTAACAACACCCAATCAATTATCAAAAAGACTGTCCTGCTATTCTTTTTTAAAAATATTTTAATGTTTATTTATTGTTGAGAGAGACAGAGCATGATTGGGGAGGGACAGAAATAGAGGGAGACATAGAATCCGAAGCAGGGTTCAGGCTCTGAGCTGTCAGCACAGAGTCGGGTATGGGGCTGAACCTACCAATCTGCAGGGTCATGACCTGAGCCAAAGTCAGATGCCCAACCTACTGAGCAACCCAGGCGCCTCTATCTTGCTATTCTTCTTAATGTACATATACAGAAACTAGAAACTAAAGATATTTTGTTTCTATACTAGAGTGTAGAAAGTCAGAAAACCAGTACAATAAATTATTTGGGGGGTGGGGTGAGGGAGGAAATGATATCATGTAATTTTCTTTAAGGTTCTATGTTTTCCCTCCACCACACATTTGGTGATGGTCTTTTCCCAGAAAGTGCTGTTGTTTTTGTTTCCTTTCCTTGCTCTCATTTTGTTATCACAACTCTCTCTTAATGGAGAATACCAAGCAGATAAGAGGAGTATGAGTTAATAATTCTGTGGCAAGCTCAGTAGAATGGTACACTCTTTAATGACAGGAGCAAGCTAACAATATGAAGCTGATGTGAGCATTGTGCTTTATGTAGGTAAGGTATCTGGCTCACAGAGGACATCATTCCCTAATGACTGATGTTATGGGATCCTGCTACCTTTTGCTTCTTGGCAAGCCCATAAGGAATACTATATGTAACTCATTAACTTAGAATAATAACTTCACAGAATTTAATTACTTTAAATACTCATAAAAAAGAAGGTGAAAAAGGGCTAGTCTCAATACAAATGGGCAGTAATGTTCTAGAATGCAAATGATTGCCCTCTCACGTAAGTAACACTAGGTATGCCATCTAAGTGATCTGTAACTCATTGCAAATGGCAGCATATTTCACAGAGAAGGTATTTATACACCAAGCTAATAGGCAATCAAGGCTTTGAGAGAAATAGATATCAATGTGCGGTGGGACAAATTCATGGAACCCTAATTACATTTACATTAAACAATCAAGTAAAGCAAATCCCAGCAGAGATCCAAAACACAGGGACAGCCTTACATGCAGACTAGATGAGCAGTAAAATTATTTCAGAAAGTAAGGAAGATTCTTATTCAAAATAATCTCTGATAGTGTTTATGACATTGTAATTTATCTAAGAAATATATATTTGATCTTTGTCCTCCTCCTGGCACAAAACTCCAAAACACTTGAAATTTCCTAAATAATAAAACCAATAAAGGTGTCATTTGTTATTCATTACAAGCCTTAATCAACCACACCTGAGTTTATGTTAATACAGTGAGCTTTGGAAAGGTCCTAGGTAGTCACAGATTGGGGGTTGGTTGTAGGGACCAAAGATATAACTAATATGTTAGAACTTTCAGGGGCTAGAGGTTGATTTAACCACTACATAAAAATATAATACAACCATATGGTATATTGGGTCCGTGAGCCATAGTTTGCCAATTCCTGGTCAAGAACATGTTACTTATCCTTAGTGTGCTTTAGTTTCCTCATCTTATAATGGGTATAACACTTCTCTTGCAAAAATTCATTCAATATTAAATAAGATAATGCTTTAAAAAGCATTTAAAAGATGGTACCTGTTCAATAAATGGCAGTAGCTGGAGTCATTATGGTACTTGTCATAGCTGAGTAGTTTAGTATTTACATAGTTATTATCATTATAGGATTACTATCATTTTTACTTTATTAAAACATTTATTATAAATTTGCTATCTTTTTGTTCTCCAGAGTGTTGTGGTTGTTCCACTGAATAAATATTATGCCCAGTTTGAGGGAGTGAAAGCCTTTGAGAAAAGAATGGGTCAGCTATGTCTAGTAGTTGTAATAAGTAGACACATAAGGAGAAATAACAGATGGAATAGCAAGAACAAAAGTATCAAGCCATTTAATAGAATGCTAAAGGCACCCTGCAGTGTGGCATTTCTAGCATATACATCCAGTGTGGGATTATATGTAATGTGACATTTTAAGTGTATACATTCAGAGTCTTTCCTTGATCAAACTTTAGTCAGGGTTTTTTCGATTCTGTTAGCACTAGACCTTGCTTTTTGTACTGCCATGTCCTACTTTACGTAGCTTAATTTTAACAAGAATCCTGCTAAGTTGATTTAGGCAGAATACCCCCACCCCTCATGTCTGATCATTATTGATGAGATGATATCTAATCAGGTTCCTCATCCTCTACCATCCCTTAGGTGATTTCTTATCACTTTGTCTACCTTCAGCAAGGACCATATTAGGTCAGTTTAGTCAGAATCCCTCCTTAACCCCAATGTTTCCTCTTAGTTTCCTTTTTCATCCACTGAGTCCCCAACCCCCCATTCCACAGACTGCTCCTTGGCTATAAATTCCCATTTTTCCTTGTATTCAGAGCTGGGCTTAAATCTCTCTCCCCTAGTGCAAAAACCCAATGTAGTTGTCCCCCTGAATAAAGTCTGGTTTCTGTGATCTAACATGTGTTGTGGATACTATTTTCTTTAACTAGTATTATATGTAGGGTTAAGTAGGGCTAGATTACAGAGCACATTTTCAGCACAATAGAGCAGTGGGTGTTATTCTCTAAGAAAGGATTAAATAAGATTGGACAAAGGATTTGAAGTATGGGAGTCACATGGGCCTGATCCTTCTGATATTGGACAAATAATGGACCCATCATCTGATCAAGGAAAAAAAAGGTCACTCTGTTTGGAAAGTAGAGAATGGGATAAACAAGAGTTAGAGCGAAAGCAGCAAAAACAGGAACTATTCAGATCAGAGATTACAAGTGTCTAAAATAGAAAGAGGAATGAAGGAAATAGCCTCATGAATAGGATCTTAAAATATTTTCAAGAAATGGTTCTGGGTTTTATCTAGAGCATCCTCAACCAACTGAGCCACCCAGGCACCTCAGGAAGGACTAGTTTTGCAGCCGTGGCTAACAAACCATGCTAGGGGGAAAGAATGATGCAGAGATAAAGAATCGTGCAGAAGCTGGCAGATTAACCTGTCCCTGAAAATATTACAAATTTTAAGAATCAGTATATTGCAGAATTTCCCCAAATGCAATTTCTGCAGGCAGTAAAGTCAATTAAGTTCGATCCTTGCAATTATAACTCCCATCAAAACATGACCCAAGAAGAAATTAGGCAGGTTGGTATGGCAGGTGCAATTTCTATTTTCTGGAGAGCTGAGTAAGCTTATCCTTACTTTATCTACTCATTATCTCTCATTGTTTGAAAACAAGCAAATTAAATTCAGACCTTTATGCTAAAGCAAATATGAAAAAAAGTACTGTCCTTTATGCTGATCACCCGGTCTTATTGGTCTTTGAACTGGCATGGAAGAAAAGAGGCAGTTGGTCCTGTTTGCCACATCAATATCAATTATGTCAAAACCAGAAGGATTTTATTTACCATCAGAAATTGATCCTCCTTAAATAATTCCACATAGCAGGACAATACTCTCAACAATAATGATGTAAACTAGTCCTATAAACTATATAGGCAGGTTTTTCAATATATATTAGTATATACACTAGTCCTATAAACTAGTCCTATAAACTAAAGGCAGATTTTTCAATATATACAGCAGGCTGCTGGAATCTTTCTTAAATATTTTGCAGACCAGAAACCCTCATATGGCACAAATACTTGGGGTCACATGTAAGAAATATTGATACCAAACTGGCAAAGATAATATGCTTCTTTTTTTGTCTCACATGTTCTAATTACAAGTCAGGCAATACTAGGTTGGATGTCGGCTACTATAAAATAGTACCTGCATACCAACTCTGATGCTTGGTGCCTTTCATTCCATTTGGTATAATTGAACCTGGCTAAGAAAAGCATCATCATTGTTACTATAAGCACTTATTAAAAATTTAATTATGGCAAATAGTTTTCTCCAAGCTGTACATGAAGTTACTCATAAATTCTCACAACACCCTTACAGTTTAGATGAGATTATTATCACTCTTTCTGAAGATGAAGATATACAGAAAGTGTAAGTAATTTGCCCAAGTATTTGCTCAATATTAAACGGCTAGTAAATGGCAAAAGTGAATTTTATACAAAAGTGACATGTTTCCACAGTCTATACCTTTAACCACTGCATCTCACCTCACTCTAAAGATTTCCTAAAGACAAAAAGTCAAGGACAGGATACACCAGAATTCAGATGTGCCAGAAGCAAAAGTATTTGTTAGATCAGTGAAGATTGGGTTAGAATATTACAAGACTTTTATCTCTTCAAGGAAAGGAATTAGTTTCTTCTCCCTTTTTGGGAACATCCATTATTCAGGAAAATGGAGGTGGCTCATTTAATCCTTGCCTTTAATGAGGAGGCAAAATTCAGTGGAAAAATGGCATTTCAACCATGGTCATTTCAAAAGCCTGTGGATAATGTTAATGGGCATTTTGGGGCAATGTGAGCTTAGCAATTAGATGTCTCAGAACCATAGTAAGAGCATGTAGTCTTTAAGTAATGATACTTCCAGGTTTCCATGACTTCTTCTAGGCTAGAAACAAGTACTATGACTTGCCAATTTACCTATAGACATGGAACATAGTGATTGTTTACGCAGATGTGGAAATAAATGAAATCCATCTAAAAGAATACAAACAGAGTCTATTCAGAGCTTTCCTTAACAAGAGAGTTAGCCACCATCACTTGTGTTAGCCACCATCACTTACTCAAAGGTAGACAGAGTAGTGGGAAAGCTTCATAGTGGAAAAAAAAGGAAAGTCATAGATTATGGTTATACTCTATTGGTGATGGCATCGAGAAATTGGAATCAGGCTAACTAGAAGTAGCATTTCATATGATTCATTTAGGGAGCATATTTGCCTTTCTCTGGTTGGTCCTGAATTGGGAGCAGGGGTGTAAAATGAGGAAGCTGACAGTCATTAACTAAGTTATGACTGTTCTGGGCTGACTACTAAAGTATTTGGTCTGGCCACCATTTCTTTGTACAGTGAGACTCACAGATAAATTTTAAGCAGAATATAGGACAGTCTTCAGATCTGTGTAGAAAAATTCTTCACAGGTAAGAACGGGCACAATGAAGGTGCACAAAGGAAAAGGTCAAGAACTAATTATTTAGGAATACAAGGCTAGCAGTCACAAGGTCTATTCTAACTCTTTGTGTGTGTACAAAAAACCAAGGTATGGAGGTCAAAGCCTGCATAGAGCTGCTGTGTCAGGGGCTGCCACCAAATCTCCCATCATGGGACCGTGATAGTGTAGCCCTAGGTGGTGATTATTCTGAGGGATATTATCGTATCTCATCCACTTTCCATGTGAGGTGAATCATGGATATGAGTCTATTTTGGGAAGGGATGTCAGGATGATAATAAAGGACAATGGTAAGAGTAATTTTTACCAGAATTTCCATGAAGCCAAAGATTAAATAAAGGGGGATAAAGTTGAGGGCACAATGATGTTAAGCAAACAAAATGGAGTCAGGTAGGTTTGTGCGGGGTGGTAATGGACTTGAGAGTTAGGGTGTCCAAGAGCAAAGATGAACCAAGGAGATGGTAGGTAGTAAGAAAATCTGAAGGAAATGGCTAGGGCTCTCATAGATCTTTAAAAACTAATAGATTCCTGTGGTATATAAATGAAGAAGACACTCAAAGAGTGGAAAACAACATAAATAGTCATATTTGGGAGCACATTACATGTTGAAAAATTCAAAGGTGTTGCTGCAATAGATTCTGATAGACAGTTACTAAACAACCAGGCAAGGAAATCCACATAGGTACTATCTCTCTCTTCTGAGAACCTGGGGCGCTGAACATTATCTCTTAAGGACGGAATAATAAATGACAAGAACACTGATCATTCACTCAATCATTTGCTGTTCATCTGCAAAGTAGAATACTAATAACTCCTACCTTATAGGGTTGCTGTTACCATTCAATGAATTAATAATGTAAATTTCTGAGGATAGTGTGTAACACAGAGAAAATGTTATGCACTAGCTATTAGTATAATTGTTATTACTATCACCATTTAGTAAGTTTTGAGAACTGTACAAAAGACCAAAGAAACAAAGATAAATAAGACAGAGGACTAACCAAAGAAGTTCATGTTTGAGGAAGGAAATAGAGGTGTATTAAATAATTACAACTGAAGTGCCATGATTAGGGTTATACACACATACCATGGAAACACAGAGGAGAAAGTCACAACTAGAATACTAACCGTGGAGCTGGAAATACCCTATTGGTGCAATTCTACTATCATAAAAATCACAAGGTTGCTTTCTGTTATAAACATCCCAGATGGCCACTGATTAAACTTGACCTGAGTGAACTTTCAAAAGGATTAATTCTGATATAAGAGAGGAGTGAAGAGTTTGCTTTTTAAATTTCTAATTTAGAAGCTCTTTAATTTCACACTAATTTAAGTCAAACTACTTTAAATTGAGACATGTCTCAGTAGGGCTGGTTTGTATTAATTGAGTATTTGCATATGCAATTCATATTTGCTGCCAAGACTTTAAAGTTATTTATCTCAGTTATTGCTCTTGGAGGTGAAGTTAAGGAAAGACAAAAGGTTAATACTGTTTATTAAACCGAAATATATCACCTTATCCTCAAAATATTTTTATCCTAAAGGTATCACTAAGTCCATTTAATACAAGAAGAAATGGGGGCTCCTGAGTGGCTCAGTTGGTAAAGCGGCTGACTTTAGCTCAGGTTATGATCTCTCCGTCTGTGAGTTTGAGCCCCATGTTGGCTCGATTCTGGCTGCTCAGAGCCTGAAGCCTGCTTCAGATTCTGTGTCTCCCTCTCTCTCTGCCCCTCCCTTGCTTGATCTCTGTTTCTCTCTCTCTCTCAAAAATAATAAACATTAATTTTTTTTAAATACAAGAAGAAATGTTATATAAAGAGGTTGAGTAACTCTCCCAAAATTATTTGTCAATAATTCATCTAAACCTGGATATATCTAACTCTGAAGACAAAAATGTGGCACTATTTTTTGAATCCATGTTACTTCTAATAACATAACCAATAATTACTATCTAAATTAATACAATTAAATAATGAAATGATGACAAGGCTCTTACATGAAGTATGTAATTATAGTATCATGATGTAGGTATATATATAAAATATTCGAGTTAACAACAATTTAAGAAAATATATTTGGTTTTGTCAAAACCATGAACAATAATATTACATCATTGATCTGGAAAAAAACATTATATGACCTTAAATGGATTCAAGTTACTTGTTTGCAAGCATTTCTGACTTTTCTTTTTAACTTACACTACTGAAATATATTGTCTCATGGTTCTGGAGGCTAGAAGTCTAAGGTCAAGGTGTCAGGGCCCTCCACTTGAGGGCCATGAGGGAAGAGTCTGTTTCAAGCCTCTCTTCTTGGCTTATAGATGGCCATCATCTCCCTGTGTCTTCACATTATCTGCCTTCTGTACTTGGCTGTGTCCAAATTTCTTTTCCTTGTTTTGTTTTACATTTGAAAAACATTTTTAGTTAAAGAGATGGGAAGTGGAACATTAATGAGACGCAAGTACACATGTATCATATTGAAACAAGTAAAAATATTTCCTATATGCTTACAAACACTGGGAATTATTTTTCTTTTTAACTTTTGACATATTGATATACAAAACCAATCCTTCAGTATTGCTTTACTTTACTTATTTTGGTTATTAGTGAAATGAAACTCTTTTTCATGTTTATTAGCTGTCTTTGCTATGAATTATTCATTCATCCCCCTTATCCATTTTTCTACTGATTCTTTTCCTCATTGATCCTAAAAGATATATCTCTTCTCTGACATTTTTTAAACCAGAATATTGGCAAAGCAAATATACTATTGGATTAAAAATACAATATATCATGACTACATTGAGTAAATGCAAGGGAGGGGAAAGTTACCAGAAATTTTCATATCAAAGAAGAAAAACCAAATCAATTATCTTAATAATATAGAAAAAATGCTTTTTCACAAAACAAAGTGCCAAATCTTGGTAAAAATATATGCACCTAAGAATATAACAGAACTTCCTTTATCTGATACAATATACTTATCAAAATCTATAGTGAAAGTATATTTAACAAAAATATTAAAAGCATTCTCTTTGAAATAAAAAATAAGACAGGAATACTATTATCATTGTTCCTAACAAACATTTAACTAAAGACCTAGAAGTTAACTTACTACTTACTGTCACAAAATTAAAAAAAAAAAATTAAACCATGATAAGGAATAAGATGTCACCTCTATTGACGTTGTATTGCTTTTCTCAAATTAAAATATTAAGTCAATGCAATTACTATCAAAACTCCAACAAAATTTTTCATGGAACTTGACAAGCTGCTTCTCAATTAATATTAAAGAACATATATATGAATTTTTATGAAGGAAATAGAGACCTCTGTAGACTAGGGAAATAGAATCAAGACCCCAGAAACTTATCAATGCATATTTGATGCATGGCATGTAATAGAAGTAGTGATCTATGACATTGGAAAAAATATTTAGAATGTTCCCTCACATAAAAGACAATAATTCCAGGTAGAACCAAGAAAAAAATTTTAAAAGGAAGATTGTATAAATTTAAACAAGACATAAAAAACTCAAACTTTAGAAGAAAACGAGCTAATTTCAAAACCAAAGTTTTCTTAAATGTCAAAAAATACCTTGAAAAGTTGAAAATACAAGCTGTAATCTAGGGTAAGAGAAATGAGACCCATATAACTGAAGAAGAATGAATACCCAAAGTATCTATAATTTTAAGACAATTTTTCTTAAAACAAACAAAAAAAAGCACTTAGCAAAGGAAAGGACACGAAAGGAAATAAAAATGAGCAAAAGTCATCAATAGGCATTTCACAGAAGAGGACATAGAAATGGCCAATTAAACAAATTACATGAGGACACCTGGGTGGCTCAGTCTGACTCTTGATTTTGGCTCAGGTCATGATATCAAGGTTCATTAGTTTGACCCCACATTGTGGGTCAGTGCAGAGCTTGCTTGGGATTCTCTCTCTCTTCTCTCTGCCTCTGTCTCTTCTCTGTCTCTCAAGATAAATAAATAAACTTTTAAAAAACCCCTGAAAATATGTGAGACATTAATATTCAGGAAATCTATACTAAACCATAGTAAAGTCTCACATAATGGAAACCAGACTAACAAAAATTAAAAGGTTGTATGGAGGGCATAGACAAGAAATGAGAATTCCTGTCTACCATTGGAGGATGTACAAGGTTTTATAACACTTTTGGAAAGCAGGCATTATTTAGTAAAGCTGGAGTTGCACATATCCTAAAACCCCAGAACTTCCCTTCTAAGGATGCATCTCAGAAAACTTATCACCTGTGTACTAAGAAGCATACATATGACTGAAAACCACAGCAATGCTGAAGTAGCAAAACACTGGAAATATACATCAACCAGGAGAATGGATAAACAAATTATATTTTTCAACTGAATACTGTGCAATAGGCCAACTAATGAAATAACACCACATTCAAAAACTTTAATGAACCTCAGTAATATGATGATGTATAAAAGAAGGAAGTCACAGAAGAATATGTATGTTATAAATCTCATTTATAGATAAAGGTCAAAAACATCAATGTAGTCTTAAGGATGATGCATAGTAGAACCATGCACAAAAGCCAAGAAATATAACCATAAAATTCAGGAGAGTCTTTGGTTCCCCTTCTGGAGGAGAGGTGTATGCATCATGAAATATGGAACCAGACAGGAAGACTCAGAGGATGTCAATTTTACTGGTAATGCTCAATTTCTTTTTTTAAATTTATTTTTGAGAAAGCACGAGCTGGAGAGAGGCAGAGAGAGTTGGGGACAGAATATTCGAAATGGGCTCCCTGCTGATAGCAGCAAGCCCAGTGGGGGACTTGAACTCATGAACAGTGAGATCATAACCTGAGCTGAAGTTGGAAGCTCAACTAACTGAGTCACCCAGGTGCCCCGATAGTATTCAATTTCTTAAGCTGTGTGGTCTTAGGTATTCATTAATAAGCTTTGTGCTTTATATATGCCATATTGTTTTTCTTTTTATGTATTAATATTAAATACTTAAATTAAATTTATGTATTAAATATTGTATAATAAATGAAGAAGCTCTTCAATATTTATAAGAAATGATCTCTGAGATATATTGTCAAATGCAAAAATAAGACCAAAAAAAGTTCAGGTCTGGATATATAAAATGCTACCATTTTTACGGCATGTGAAAAAATATCATACGGCATATTTCCTTACGTATTCAAATAAATTAGCTCTATAAGGAATAGGCCAAAATGTATTCCTATGTGTCTCACTATCAGCCAGCAGATGAATGAGAGATTTAGAATGAGAGAGGTTAAAAAAACTTTCTCAAAGTCACAGAATAGTAGCAGAGTCAGAACCTAACTCTCTCTTCCCTTTAGCAAATATTTGTTGACTGCCAGCTATGTCCCAGGAACTGGTCAGGCATTTTGGATGTGTCAGAGAACAAAATGAAGAACTCTGCCCTCAAATAATTAAATTCTAGCTGGAGGAGATGAGAATAAAATATACACACAATAATATATCATGTTGGAATGTGATAAACGCCCAGGAAATGATGACGGGGTTAGAGGGTAGTGAGGCCCGAGATGGGGGGAGGGTTATGGTGCAGTTTTGTTACATAGAGCAGTCAGGAAGTCCTCATTAAGAGGGTGAGGACTGAGAAAAGTCATGAAGAAGGTGAGTGAACCAAGCATGTGTTTAGACAAAGACATTCTAGGCAACTAAAGCAGGCCTTGAAAAGCAGACACAGCATCCAGGCTGGCAAAGTCAAATCTGCTGATCTGAAGTTTCATTACTGCCATCATTATGCTCCACTGACTACCCTGAGAGTTTTGCTATTTCTCACTCTGGCATAGATTGTTAGACACAAATTGCATGAATAGAAATGAAGTTTTCCTTTTAGAAATATCAGCTAATTTATAATATAATATTTTATATCAGTTGTAGCCATATATCCTAAAATGGGAATAAGATGGGATCACACTGTCAAGCCACAGAAATATCATACAAGACATGAGCAATTATCATCTGCAGGGTCTTGAAGATTTCCTCATCTTTCCTATCATCCCCATCTTGAATGTGGCCCAAGTTCATGGAGCACATGTGAGACTCACTCGTTTTTAAAGACTGAATACATTTATTTCAGAATAAAGGAAATAGAAAAAGCAATAATGCCTAAGCCCAGCACACCTTTTTTTCCCCCTTGGCCTATTTTTAAAACAATAGTGGGAGGCATTCTCTAAAACCCTCTGTTGCTCAAAGAAAAGCATGGTTTCTGGTTTCAATAAAAAAAAAAAAAAAAGAAAAGTATCAGGGTGCCTGGCTGGCTCAGTCAGTAGAGCACACGACTCTTGATTTTAGGATTGTAAGTTTGAGCCCCATATTGGTTATAGAGATTACTTAAAAATAAAAATCTTTTTTTTTTTAAGTATCAGCATATAAAGAGGAAATAAAACAGTCTGTATTAAAAACGTAAGTTGGTGTTAAAGGAGAAGAAAGATCAGCCCACAGTCTACCTGGGGGATCTGCAGAGGAAAAAGGAAAGAGAACAAAGGTTGCAACTTTTATCCTCACAAAATATGCTGCTGTAAGGACTTAAGTTGTTTTAATCTTCTCTCTACATACCACTGGTTTTCTTGACCTTGCAAAAGTCATTTGGTATCTGTTCATATATCTGTGAAAACAAGGGCAATGATCTCTTTTCTCTGTGGATCCTTTGGGATAATTTAGTAACTTTAATATCTAATACCAATGACTATTATGGCCATTGCCTTTGTTCTCAAAACTCACACCATTGACCTAATGGACAAAATGACAGCCATGTCTATAGCCACTTTCAACAAAAGACTCCATAGTCTCATATTGCAGTATAATGAAGAGAAATTGCAAGTGGGTAGAGAGCAGCTACCCAGAGAGAATCCGAGGATGGAATGAAAGGAACAGTCTCAATGATGTCCTTATAAATGTGCCACCAGCCTAACGGGAGAGAAAGCATGCTTCCTAGTTAATTTTCCATATTAGTGTAATGAGAAGAAATAGACAAACTGCCAGCAGGTTCATTTGGCTAATGTTTCAGCCAGCAGACACAGCACAGCTCCCACTAAAAGGGGTTAAAGGTGGACAAAAATATATATTATTCGAAGCTGTTTCTTTTGGCCTTACAAAATACAGAGCAGAGCCACTATGGAGAGTGGTTTAGGGATGCCACCAATCATTTATAGTTCACTTCCCCTACCAGATTCTGGATTTTGCAAAATATTTCACTTTAATAAACCTCTACTGGCTGAATTATACCTAGAGCATCAAGCCTAGCCTTATACTTCCCATTGCTATGAATAGCCCCCCCGAAAAGCCGAATAAATATCATTTTTTGTGGATGCTTATTCTGCCCATTTTCACAATGTAATAGTGAGTATTCATTATTCAAGCTAAATAGCAACTATTCAACCTAAAGCCCAACTTCCCTTAGAATTCTGACAAGGAACAAATGAACATAATAAAAATATGTAGTAAATACTTGTCTTTGCATATCGACTGGAAAATCTGCTGACTTCTAGCACAGATATCCCATATTGTATCCTTAGAATGACTGGCTAAAGGATTGTACTTATTAGGTCTTAACACTACGGATCCATTGGGAATACTAGATTGACTGTAAAGTAGTTACATGGTATATTTTTCTAAAATGCTCCACAATCATTAGTTATTCCTGACAGCAGCTCTATGAGAATTCTGAAGTGGGTTCCTATCGGCTCAGTGCTACTTTGAGGAGTCAGGTATGGATAATATCCATCTGAAAATTATCCAGGGTGATCATGGCACGAGTTGGGCTGAGATAAAGATATACTGTTACTAAATTCCCAATCAATTCATTGATCAAATTCCTCTTGGTCATTTATTGCTCCTTCTGTTTCTTTAAACCACTGAAATCCCATGACTATTTGAGGCAACTCTCTTTTCATAATAATTGTAAGAATTTAAAGGTATTGATTATACTGGGTCTACTTTTGAGAGTTTGACAAATCTATCTACCAGAATTTTTCCACGTGACCATGAGTGATAATCCTGGCATAGTAGAAAGAAGACATGATTTGGAATCAAGCCTGGCTCTGCTATTAATAAAGAGATTGGGCAAGTGACTTCACTTCTTTTTGTTCATCTGAAAGTAAAGAGACTTTGAACAACTGGTTTCTAAGGTCCTTCCAACACTAAAAGCCAGTAATTTTATATCCTTCATGTTCATGTAATAGTAAAGTCAATAATTACATCCTTTTCCCTCCAATTATCTTCTGGGAAAAAAAAAATCTGAGACTACCTAATACTTATACCTATATTTCAGTGACTGCTTTCTGGCAAATGATTGTGGGGGGTAACAAGGTCCCTGGCTTTAGCTGACATTGGGTTAATGTGAAAAATTCATATCAGTTGGAGAGAATGTGATGGAGATACAGGTAGCTAACAAGGAGCTGTGTGTAAATACATGACCCATGTGCATGTTAATAAAATCTATCAAATTTATCCTCAGTAGAAGGTAACTGGAGAAATATTCACATGCACTTATATTTCAAAATCATATGTAAATAGTCCAAAATTGGTTTTAGCTCCCTTCATTTAGCATAAACAATTGGACTGTAGACAAGCTTAAATATCACATTTCCTTAAATGTCTAACAACCCTAAAGTAATTAACCCTGATTTGATGCTCTGGGCCATTGCTAAGATTTCAGCTATGTAGGGTAGCTGTCTTGCCAACATCCTTGAACAAAGTATTAGAACTTTATTGGTCATTACATCTTGACTGAAAATTAATTTCTGTGCTTTACTAATAGGACTGTAGAGAAATGGGACATACACATGTGACAGTGTGGTGGACAATACAGTAAAAGGTTTACAACTAAGAATCTCATTTAAGGAGAGCAGGAATGGACAAGTAAGAGTGGGATGTTGCCATTGGAGAAGTGATTCCAGAACCTTAGGATGGATACCAACAGAATAAAGGCACATAGAACGAGAGAACAACTTTCAGTACCCTTGTGTATTTTTCTCTATGCCTGCAGTTGATCTTGTCTTCAGCAAACCTTATGTGAGAAATTCAAGTATCGGTACCAATTCTTCACTCTCCTGTTTGAAAATTGGGCATCCACACCCTTGCCATGCCATCATGGTGAAATTTCACTCACTTTTACTTTGGGCTTGACTATATGACTTGTTTGGTCAATGGAATGTTAGTGGATGTGATGCTAACAGAGGCTTGAGTTACAATTGCTCATTCTGACTTGTGAGCAAATTATCATTTGATAATTTGTGATAAAAATACATACACCATATAGCCACTGACCAAAGGAGAATTAGACGCATATAGACCTAGCTTACAGCTTGCAGTCAAGCCCAGTTGACCTGTAGCCTGAATCAGTGCCATAAAGCTGTACAACTGAACCCAGATTATATTACAGCTGCAGTGGCCTATAAACCCACAGTCAGAAAATACTTACTGTTCCAAAACACTGAATTTGGGGGTCTTTTGTGACATAGTGTTACTATATTGAACAACATAGTAAACCATGCTTTAGTAGTGCACTTCTAAACATTTCCAGAAAAGTTTTTTGGCTTGTCTTTGGAGTAGCAAAATAGTATGTATTTATTGCAAAAAATTTAGAAAGTAATTTTGCATATTCTACGAACATATTTAAGCTTACAGCTTTAATGTTAGCTTGAATGTATACAGACAGCAAATGAAATGGACAGTTAGGTCTCTAAAAATAAGGACATATTAAATAATTTTACTGTCAGGAACAACTGCATTTGAATTGTAGAGATCTGCAGAGGGATATCAGAGTTGAAGGCAGGGTTGAGCAGGAAGAAAAATTCCTTGGATGTAGATTAATTTCAAACAAGTTATGCACTTATTTGTTGTAGAGTTTTTCATTAAAGTGAATAATCATCTTCCTGAAGGAAGGTTAAACTCAATATTGCATGAATCTGTATATATCTGGAAATATAAGCCTGTGGAAAAATTGATAGATTTGTCAAACTTTCTCAAAAGTAGACCCAGTAGCTATACATAATTCTCTTAGTAATCGTATTTAAAATTGCAATTCAAATTAATTCTTCACTCCGTTTTAATTTTGCTTTAGGGGCAAGAATACTTTATTATTTTCTTAATGCTTACTTATTTTTGAGACAGAGACAGAGCATGAGTGGGGGAGGGGCAGAGAGAGAGAGAGGGAGACACAGAATCTGAAGGAGGCTCCAGGCTCTGAGCTGTCAGCACAGAGCCCGACACGGGGCTTGAACTCACACACTGCAAGATCATGACCTGAGCCGAAGTCAGACACTTAAGCAACTGAGCTACCCAGGCACCCCAGGGATACTTTATTTTAAATTATTGAATTTAATCTGAGCTATTATTTGTAGTATATTTGTGCTGAAATTTTTACACTCTGAGTTTGCCAGACCATATAAAATCAAACCATCTCACATCAGGTGGTCAGGGAATGAAGTGTGAAGAATATGCCATACAATATCTAGAAACAAAATTATGTGCTTCAAAACCTCCAACTTATACACAAATGGTTGTAGTATTAATTGTAAAAAGCACCATTTGTTGAAGTACTATTTTACGTCAAACACTGTCATAAGCATTCTACATGGATTATTTTAACGATTATGACAACACATTGAATAGGTCCTTGAATATCTCTATAGCTGAAGAAATTAAGGGGAAATTCTCCCATTTTTATTAAATGTATAAATCCATACTGAAGCAAAAATATTCTGGTGTCTGTTATCAAAATAAGGAAAATACACCTATTGAAAACAACCAATTTACATAAAAGACTGCTGCTTCATATTAGAACCCCATGGAATAGGGTAGGGATTTGGTGTGACCCATCTCTCATCCCTGACACCACTGATATTATGTCAAAGATTTTCCAAGTGTCTGCCAACCCATCTAATAGGGAGAGACTCAGCCACATTTTTCCTTGTTTGTTAATGATTGATAGTGTTAAATGGAACAGCATTGAAAATCTTGTTAACATCAAGATATATTAAATCTATTACTTCTTCTTGATCTCCTAAGTCACTCTGACATATAAGGAAATTAGATTAATCTGACATGATTCATTCTTTATACAGCTTGTTTATTACTCCCCAGTACGAGGTAGCTGGTGTTCATCTAGCTGTTTCCAATTGATTTTTGATGATAAATTCTTTTTCTTTCTCTTTTCTTTTTCTTTCTTTCTATCTTTTTCTTTCTTTTCTTCCTTCCTTCCTTCCTTCCTTCCTTCCTTCCTTCCTTCCTTTCTTTCTTTCCTTCTTTCTTTCTTTCTTCTTTCTTTCCTTCATCCTTTCTTTCTTTCTTTCTTTCTTTCCTTTCTTCCTTTCTTCCTTCCTTTTCTTTCTTCTTCTTCTTTTTTTTTTTTTGCATTGAAATTTAGCTAAAAGGTGTCACCACTTTGTGATCCCTATTGTGGGTTGGGAAAAGGATATAAGTATATTTAATTGCATTGGTCTGTTTTATTAAGAAATCCTCAAATTTAATTTCTAGTTTCTCTAAGTCTAGAAATTTTGTTAATTCAGAAATATAAGTTTAAAAAACATATCGTGACTCAATTAATGCCTTCCTTATTAGAGGTTTTGGACACTAGGAACAACAGAAAATTCAGTTGTAGTTTTTCACACATTTAAATTTACTTCTCATTCCAGCTCAAGTATAACATTGCTTCTCTTTTTTCTTACATTTTTATTTTATTTTTTTTTAGATTACCACTGTGGGACTTTTAAAATAAAATTGAAAACAAAAGTAATAATAAANTTTGATGATTTAATCAAACCACTATTTAAGAATTATCTTTGAGAATCCCCTGAACTACTCTTTGTGCTGAGGAACTGTGATAGAAGCAAGATGATATATAATGCATTATCTCTTGCAAAATTATTAGTCAAAATAAGCCAAGTAATAAAGAATAGATATAATAAAACAGCATTAAGTCATCATAGGTGCATACATCTGAAAACTTGATAGAAACCTCAGTCTTCCTGATGCCCACACTCTTGTTTTCTTATCTGACAGACAGAAAGAAGGACACTTGCTGTTCTAAAAGGTGGAACAGCTGTTGAATTCTTGCCATCATTTTAAAGCTTGCTCATTCAAAAAACTCGAATAAAACAGAGAATGTTGCTGCTTAGGGTAGAGCCCCAACATCCATTCCCTGGTCCCATTATCCATTTAATTGACCTGATTTTTGGTCACTTGGTCAACAATGTATACCACCCTTCCCATGACGCTTCTTTCTGGATATCACTTATATTTCATGAGAGAAGTCACCTAACCAGCCCTTCCAGATGCCAAAAGATCAAAGGTCAGCACTACTGGGAAAGAGAAAAAATATCTAAGATAATAGTAAATAATGTTTAAATATTCAAAAACAAGAAAGCAGAAGAGAGAAGAGCAATTGTGTTTCAGAAAAAGTAGAGAGTATGGGTGTGGGGACAAGGTTATAAGGATGAATAAAGAATTATGCAGAATGTCTGCCATCATTCTTGTTTCCTTTCAGAAGCATGCACACAGGATCTTGTTTTAATCTACTCAGGCAGCTTCATCCTGTCACTACTCTCCCAATTTGGGAGCACATCAAAAAAGGATAAAAACAGGAGCGCCTGGGTGGCTTAGTCGGTTAAGCATCCGACTTTCGCTTAGGTCATGATCTCGCGGTTCGTGGGTTCGAGCCCCGCGTCGGGCTCTGTGCTGACTGCCAGCTCAGAGTCTGGAGCCTGTTTCAGTCTGTGACTCCCCCTCTCTCTGACCCTCCCCTGCTCGCGCTGTCTCTCTCTCTCTCTCCTAGAAATAAATAAAACATTAAAAAAATTAAAAAAGGATAAAAACATATTAAATAATGTAAGCTGAAAGTGTTTGGCACAATATTTGTGGAATATTAGCATAGTGTTCTTTATTCTAGAAATTCTCTCTTATTCCTTGTTTATCATTTCTGATTGCATCCTAATGTAGTAATTTTTTTCTATTCTTTCATCTTTTTAGGAAAAAGACATTTTGTGTCGGTTTATTTTTATACTTCCTACCTTCCTTCCTAGCTTGGTGGGAGGGCTGGAATGTTTCCTCATACAGCTAGCAATAGTTTTTAAATGGCTGTCCCAGAATCTTTTGATACTTACACTACATTTGCATGGGTCATCTCCTGCGATCTCCATTGAGGCCTCTGAAATTCACTTTCTACCACGGCATATGGAAAATTTCTAATAGTCTGAAAAGTGCACAGAATGACATCAATGTCGAGCAGCAGAGAGAGGAGCGCAACAACAAAAAAAATCCTGCTCTGAGAGTTCAAAGCCCTTTTATGCATTCTGCTGACTATTCATAGAGATCTTTTCTTCTACTAGGGTTTGGAAGCAGCTTCTGAAGAATGTGCAGAGGTAGTCTCATTATATCTAGCAAAAGGAGCTGGGCACATTGAAAACACACACACAAAACTGGTTTCATTATTACACACTACATCTTGTGCCCAGTATTAACCATGGAAGAAAACATATCACATATCAGACTCTTTGAGGTCAGTGTAATCTTGGTGGTTAAAGAAGTAGATGAATAAAACTACACATGTTTCTTGAATATTACTCTTTAATTGTTTCTATAAATAGCTTAGAGATATTAGATTTATTTTCTAATGCCCAAAAAGGGGGACACTTAAAAATACCACTGGTATGGATACTGTTTAAGAAATTAAGAGAGAAAATGCTGATTTTTATCCTCTGCATTTTTCTAGATACTACAACTGTGATATTTGCTTTTTAAACTTGTTTCTTATACCTTTAGTAAGGCTCCTTGGTTTATTAACTTATATTTTCTCTTTATTGCAATGATTACAATTTTAACCAATTTTGTTTTATTTTCCTGGACTTCCTAGTGATCAATGAGGAATTGAACTTGCTTGAAATTTCAAATTGGAGCCCGGTAAGGTCTAAGGAACCTAGGATTAAATTTTATCACATCTTATCTTAACCAGTTAGCATTTTTAAGCATGGTATTTAATAAGATTTAAATGTGGCAAAGAATAGTAAAATAAATAGATAGGGCGACGGCTTCATAATCAATTGGTAGATATAAAAATCGTAAAAAATGTGAATGGTAATTGTAAACCATAAATAGGAATTATTAACATTTGTTCAACAGCATTCCAGATATTTCTAACAGTAGACAGTAAGACAGTAGACATATGGGTAAATAGATGAAATATTTGCTACCATTTTTGATATTTTTAATTAAACACATTAACTTTTACATTGATACAAGTGGAAATAACAGATGTGTAATGAAAAGGGAAATATTGTGGAACTCAAGGTCACAAAGTTTCTACCAGATACTAGTTGCTTAAAAATTAATCCTTCTGAAGCTAATGGGGGCAAGGGAGGCCTGAAATACCTCAAAGATTGGAGGTTTCCTAGTATGCCTTTTAAACATACTTAGTGGGGTGCTTGGGTGGTTCATTCAGCTGAGTGTTCAACTTAGGCTCAGGTCATGATCTAAGGTTTGTGAATTTGAGCCCCACATCAGGTTCCCTGCTCTCTGTTCAGAGCCTGTTTTAGATCTTCTGTCCTCCTCCTCTCTCTGCCCCTCCCCCACTTGTTCTCTCTAAAAAATAAATTTAAAACATTTAGGAAATTTAAACAAACATACTCAATATTTCCTACATTCTAAATATTTTCAATATTAACTTCTACCATGAAAGAATAGAAAACTGGTGTGTCAGTACTTTGACTTCCCTTTCTTCAAAACTAGATTATATGTCTATTATTTTTTTACACATTTAATGTTCTTTAAGCATAGCTTCCACAGTTTTAGGGCTCTACTTGGTTATTTAAGTGATTCATTTTCACTCCTTTCTTCTATTGCAGCCTTCATAATTTTGATATTCGTGAATCTATCACACACATAAATGCTTCCGAAGTACTTCTTTTCCCTTTTCCTTCTCACCAGGAATGTAGAGGGATTTGCTCCATTACAGATCAGCTTTCTTTTTTCCTTTTTTTTTTATTTTTATTTTAAGCTAAGCTTTATTCTTCCAATGATTTCTCTGAGTCAATACTATAGATTAGAAAGACTTGTAGGCATTTGTATCTCTCTGAATATGTGGTGGTGAATTGTTAGAATCCTTTCTTATGTGTGTCACATATAAGATTTGCATGCACAACAAAAGCACAAATCATTACTATTTATTTGTTGCTCATATAAAATGCATTCCAGAGGGAGGGGGGAGAAAATCTAAATTGAGATGATTTAAAAGAGAGTTCACTTCCCAGGCAACATACCAAGAAGATTATTTCCCTGTAGCATAAAAATGACTGATGGCCTTACAGAAATATATGATCTAAACTATTTTCATCTTTGCAAGGTCCATATTAATATGATTAGTAAACATTTGGAATTTATATTATGCTTGATAAACTAAAGCATCATAAAAATAAAACACATAGCAGATCTTCATTTTAGAAATGAATAAAAGTAATAAAATCATGAAATATAGAAGAGTCCAGATGACATATTTTTGCATAGTTTAGAATAATTTTATTTTAGAGCAATACTTTTGCAGGAGAATTTCATCCTTACTGAAGTGACACCTCTTTTGATAATTATTATGCCTCTCAATTGCAATTTTAGGAACATTGATAATAAGATAGACTAGCAACGTATATTTCTATTGTTTTTATCTTCTAGGAACACACAGACTTTTAATAATTGTGATTTTTACCAAGTGTGATGTTGTTCATCTTTGCAGTAACCACACAAAGCAAATAAATGGTAGAAATTAAAATCAAAATAAGCACAGTTTAAAAAAAATTTAAAGGCCAAATAAGAGATTCTAGAATCATTTGTCACATAATCTAGGGATTTTCTTTCTTATTAGATATATAGATGCCTAGGGAAGAGACCAGGTAGAAACAAAATCCATAGAAACAGGTGATGCACACACACATGCACATCCAAGGACATTTTTAAGTTTTCATCTAAAACTAAAAAATGTAATTTACATATTTTTCTAACATGTATTATATTAAACATCTCCAGTATGATCATTTTAGTAACAAATAAAGCAAATCACCATGCATTTTACACATTTAAACTATCAAAAGGTCTCACACATATAGATATCATTATAATAACATTACTCTTATAAAATTTCTTAACTGCTCGTTCGGAAAATTTTAGTTATATTTGATGCTTCAAAATTATTGGAAGTCTGTATTTTTACTATTATTCCTATGAATGTCCTTTTCTGAACGACCCTTTGTGAAAAATTATGCTATTTTACCTAATCACACAATGGTAGCCACATTTGTTTTATTAAATACTTAACATTTGTTGTACATTCATGAAATGAAAAATACGTCATATACATCTCAGAAATAATTTATAACTAAATAGTAACCCATATCAGAGAAGTCTATGAAAAATATTTTTTTAAAGTTCTGATTGTGATTATCTTTCTTTGGTTTGAAAATCTTAAAGCCTTTATTCTAGATGTTTTTAAAACAAATATGACTTTTCTGCCTTTCAAAACAAAATAAAATCCTATAATGATATGTTTGTAGTTCACATGTTAAAGTACTATAAAATATAATCTTGTTGAGGGAAATTTTCTGTTGGTTAGCAGAATCAAATTATTAAAACCTTTGAATTTCTCCTACGGCCAAAACTTTCTTCCCTAAATTTAAGCCATTGAGCCAAGCCCCTCTCTGCTCTACTGGATGTTAGGAGGAAATAAGTTATCAAAGAAAAGAACTCTACTTTTAATGTGATGGACCTGAGCCAAAGCCACATGGAGAGCTACCCTGCTCTGAAGGACAGCGGTGTTGGGACTCTGGTGAAGCCACTATCTGTCCAGGGCTGGCATTGACATAGAGCACAACTCCTTCTGTCCAAGATGGTTTAAGAGCCATCAAGAATCCGTGTCTTTTTCCTCATAAAAATGAGCCAAGTAATAAACAAAAGTGGAAGCCCAGCATAGCCACGGCCTACGGAGGTGTCCCTAGTATTTGTGCCTGAGAAAAAACATCCAGTCTACAGGACTCTTTTACTATGGGGTTTGGTGTGAGGATTACAAGAAGGAGTAATTAGTTCCATTTGCTTTATTTCATTTTCCTTTAGGTTACTTCCATGAAACTGCTTGGTATTTTAAAAATAGTGTTAACTAGATTGAAGTATGTGGTGAATGTGTGTAAGTTAAGCTCATCTGGAAACCATTCTTTAATCAGGATCAGATTAGGATTTATCAATACAAATACAATATATGTCATTGTGATTGAGCCAGCCACATTTCACATGTGTGAAATGCAAATGCACTGGAAAATTTCAGAAGCACTTTTACCAACCAATGCACCAACAACAGAGTTTGCCTTGGTATTACAATTACAAGCAGTTTGATATTACTTGCTGCAAACATCAACTCACATTTTATCTTTGGCCATCAAATATAGACTTGACAATAAATGGCTTCTAAGTGTTCACATGTTGAGGAAGATATTAAAGATGGCTTTTCTTATTCCACATCATTTTACTTTTCTTATCCGAACACTCCTGATTTTGCTACATTATACCCGACAGCAGGCTAATCTGACAGGTGGAAAACCTGGTGTGGCTCATGGGGTTTCAGTCTCTAGCCCCATGGTTCCACAACACTTGTAAGACTCTATATCTTTCATTTCTCATAGTCTGACCATTTGTTCTACTGCCTGATTGGACATCATTGGCCCAGTTCCTGAAGTTCTGGTTTTCCTTATTTTGTTTTGTTTTTGTTTTGTTTTTATATTCATTGTCAGACGAATCCTAGAAGCTGGCTCAATATATAGCTAATATTGGCTCTCAAACATATTTGAAGAATACATACATGAATTAATCTAGCAAGATCCTGAAATATCTAACTCATACTCAAGGCACATTATCAGTACCACTGACAAGCAAAGAAACTAATTAATGACGTATGGGGCACAGGCCTAATTTACGTACCTCCAGTGATTTCCTTCAGCAATAGTTATAAAAATCATTCTCTATGTCATTTTTCTGAGATTGCATCAAATATAAATCTCTAAAACGGAAAAACAGGCGTAAAGATGCAGCACACACATGAACATTTGTTAGAGTTGCAGACTACTAAACAGACCTGCTCATAATAAATGCATCCATTTGACATTTTGTTTGATTGGCCTCTCCAAAACTCACACCTCCGATTTTTGTTTTGCCTCTTTCTGAATATCTTCTAAAGGGAGGGGATCATATCCTATTTTTGCACTTTTTCTCTTCATAAAATTAAGTTACATCTTTGTGTTGACATTTCATTTTCCCCAAGGTGAATAACTGAAAATGGTAAAAAGCATGTATGATCAGGAAGCTCGTGAATTTTTTATAGTGTTCTGCACTGTTCTTTCTGTCTGTCCGAGTTTTTGAGTTCAGACCGACAGGAATTAAATATGGTTTATTTTCTGTGAGGAATAAAGTTCCCCTGACAATCACTTCCAACCAGAAGAGGAAACATGGTATAAGAATGGAAGTGAGGATTTTACTTTTGTTTCCTCTAGAAACCTTGTCTCCTAAAGGGCAAAAATACATTTCTGAGGAAACATTAAGAAAAATGATGTTTTGTTTGGTGCCATGAACTCAAAGTAGATGAATGTTGATCTTCAGTATTTGTATACACATACTGTCTTTAAATATAATCTGAAGTATAAAATCTCTCTATTCTAAAATATTTCACTGCGTGCCAAGAAATGTACTCAGATTTATCACTGTAAAGAGAAAGCTGAATATTTTCAAGAGGTTGTTATTTTGATTTGGCATCTGACTTTCCCTATCTGCGAAATGGGTAAATAATACCTTCTTTATAAAATGTTTGTGGCGACTTCATGAGAAAATAAATGTCAATTTAATGTGATATGTAGATTAAAAATGCCTAGAACCGGTCTTCAAAATGAGAAATTGTCCCACAAATTTTATTTTCATCTTTCCAGCTTTTTTCATTTTGAATTTAGTTCATTATTATTTTCTTTTTTAAATTCTACTTCATTTTTAACCTTTTGATTTTTCCTCTAGTCCCTGGGAAAACAAAAAGCATTAGAGATGTCACCAACTGTAAATCCGAAAGACAGAGAAAAGAACCTCCTACCAAGGTTGAGCTGCCAAGTGAGAAAGTGGTCAGTTAGGACAATGAGCCAAACTGACAGTAACAATCAAGCCTTTCTTCACTTATTGTGATCAAATAATTGAGAGGCAAAGATAGGCACCAGCTCCCTTGTGTTTCAATTTCCTGAGGGAACCGCACTGGTCGAGGGTCACATGACATGCAGTGTAGGAGCAAGAAATTGTCCCACTCTTCAGATGCAGTAAACAAAAGCCTGCTTTTGTTTTTTCTTTTTTTCCTTCTCTCTCTCTCTCTCTCTTTTTTAATGGACCCAGGGCATTAGTTCAGGGAAGAGGGGAAGTAAGAACAGGGGTATGGTGTAGGAGTGGAAAAAAAAGAGTAGACAACGGGGTGGGGGAGAGGTACTGAGTCCTTAACTGAGTCCAGAAGACATTAATACACTGGCTGTGCACCAAGTTTGGTGTGGGGAGAACAGCTTTCTCTAATGAGACCTGCCAGGCAAAACTTTATAATTGCCTATGGTCAGGTCTGAAAAATCGCACAAGGGATTTTTTCCTGAAGTCAAACTCCTCAGTTACCTNAAATCAAAAAGTACCTATAAATGACCTCAGGAAAAAAAACAACCCATGAACATGTCTAGTATTGTAACAATAGTTAAGTAAATTGTAGTATATCTGCATGGTGACATATTAAGTAGTGGCAATAAATAGTGTTTTCAAGAAATATTTAATGGTATGAGAAAACATTTGCAGTGTAACATAAGTAAAGAGCATAGAGTACCACATTTGATGTAGAACAAGATACTCCAATTTGTAGATATATCTGTGTGCATGTGTGTACATGTATGTGTGTGCATGTGTATGTAACCTTGAGAAAGCATATCTAATGTTAAGAATAGTTTTTTTAGGGGTGCCTGGGTGGCTCAGTTGGTTAAGCCTCTGACTTTGGCTCAGGTCATGATCTCACATTTTCTGGGTTTGGGGCCCATGTTGGGCTCTGTGCTGACAGCTCAGAGCTTGGAGCCTGCTTCAGATTCTGTGTGTGTCTCTCTCTGTGCCCTTCCTTCACTTGCATGCTTTTTCTCTCTCTCTTTCTCAAAAATAAACATTAAAAAAATAGAGTTTCTAGACAACTTGATTATGAAATGAATTTTGTAACTTTATGAGATTGGACAAATTCTCAGTTGTGAGCATATATAACTTTTATAGTTATAAAATATACAATTATGCAGACAAATAAAAATATTTCAAAGATGTGGTATATAAGCAAAAGGAAAATTGTTGTGAGGAGCCTACCTCAAGTACACTGGTCACTAACCTCAGCACAGGCAGATGGAGCGGAGAAAAGGAGATGTCCAATGGTAGAAAGGAAGTCATAGAAATCTGCCTCCCTGCGCTTCGTTAAGATTTTCGATTACCCTTTTTTTCTTTGAAAATATTATATATACAAATAATACTTTAGTAAGTCTAATGTTAATTAATTGATACTAAATAAATGCACAGTGATGTTTGTAAGGACCTGGGTGGAAGAGGGACACTTTTTGAGCTAAGAAGAGGAATTATAAGCATTAGTGATAGATCCACCACTTCTTTACTCATTCCTCATTTTCTCCTGGGCCTTTCACTGCCTCCGTTTTTAGTCACATGTGCCCTGCTGAGTAGCCTCCTGTTTCTCTGGGTGCACAGCTAAAAGACTTGCCCACACTGTCTCCCTGCAAATGTCACCTCTGTCATTTCAATTGTGATACATGCTATTGACAAGCAAGGAGATAGGAGAACATCACGGCACTTTTTCTATTTTACATCATCTTGACAACTTAAAACCTTACCAAACAGCACGATCCTTTCAGAATTCTACGTTACCTTTTGATTTTATAGGGATTTGTTTTAGAGGATTAAGGATGCTTCACCTTGGCCTCACCTCTTCCTAATCATGGTCTTTATCCTGACATTCAAACTTTATTTTCCTCATGAAATTCAAAGGCTGAATCACTGCCATTTAGCAAAGCAAGAGGAGCAGATCCTGAAATGAAGGAGGACAAAAAGCAGATTTTTTTCTGAAATATTGATGTAGAAACGGTGCCATTAATTCTTGTGTTTCTTTCTGAAATGATTCTTTGTTTACAGGGCTGTTTCCTTCCAATTCAAAATAATCCAAAGCAGAAGCAAGTAAGTTTGAGATTTATTGGAAAGCTCAGCCTCTAATTACCGAGCAAGTTAATCAAGAGAACACATTTATAACAATATGAATATAAATTTTTAACAAATTCCGTGTATAATAAATATGGACAAACAGGTACTCATTGACAAAGGCCAGAAGGTTGGATAGTTTCTTTTCTTTTTTTTTTTTTATTGCCTTTAATCTTACTAGTCACTGTTTATTCATCCTGATCAATACATAAGAATGGAACTTTTAATATTTTAATAGCTTTGATTACATATCTCTTTTCAGTCAACCATAGGGAGAAATTGGTGCTCCCCTCCAGGTATTTTAAAGGAAAAGTCCATCTCATAGATATAAAGACAAAATGGAGTCCTAGGCTATAAAGACAGGTGGAAGTGTGATATATTCGGTGAAAAGAAATAAAGGACTTATATACATACATAAAATAAGCAGCCCGTGTTCTTTGGTTTCTTTCTTTAATTTATCTCAAACCCCATTCTCTCGTGTAGACTCTGGTAGGTCGTATTTGGTTTTTGCTTTTGTTTTTGTTTTTGTTTTAATTTCAATTTTTTATTTAAATGTTAGTTAGTTAACATATATAATGTAATATTAGTTTCAGGAGTAGAATTTAGTTATTCATCACTTACATATAACACCCAGTGCACATCACAAGTGCCCTCCCTAATACCCATCACCCATTTTTGTCCCATCCCTCAACCCATCTCATCTCCAGCATGGTAGGTCATATTTGGAGCAAGCTTCTACTCTGGTTGAAGCACCCTTGCTTTTGGAAAGCCACATAGGACCAAGGATGGGGACTGAGATAGGTAAGAAACTGCGTGCCCATCTGTCCTGACTCCACTCTAAGCCAAGAGGGAAAAATATTTCTTAGACTCTTCGGTGTGGGATCAAGCCAATTTGGGGGATATTTTTTGTTTTTGTTTTGTGTTTATTTGTTTGTAGGGTGTGTGTGTGTGTGTGTGTGTGTGTGTGTGTGTGTATTTGAGGGAGTAAGCGGGGGAGTGGCAGCGGGAAAAGGAGTGAGGGAATCTTAAGCAGACTCCACACCCAGCTCCGAACCTGACTCGGGAGTCAATCTCAAGACCATGAGATCATGACCTGAGTTGAAATCAAGAGCTGGGGTGCTTAACCAACTGAGCTACCCAAGGGCCCCAAGCCAGTTTTCTTAAAGAAAAGATGAGCTAGAATTTAGAAGGCGAAAGCCACCTATCAATTGATCAATTTCTTAGCTTTCTAATTTGTTAGTTGGAAGGTGAATGAGTTCATACCCTGACTCTGCCACTTGTTAGTAGTGTGATGTGGGCAAGCTTTTAACAATTCTGGTCATCGAGTGTTTCATCTATAAAATGAGGCAATTACTTAGTACTTCCCACGTATTGTTGTTGAGATATTAAATGGGTCAACACATGCAAAGCTGGCTCTGACTCATACTGCGCACTGGATATGTATTTATCTTCTATCATTCCCTTTTTCTTTTTAGCTGTTTGAATAATCTGGTTCCTGACCATTTCTTGACTTGAAGAAGTGATAAACGGTTTTAAAATGTCAAGCAAATTGTCTCATCTAAGTCACTGTTATTTTACATTCAACTTGGGTCTTGTCTTTAGCTAATAGAAATGACATAGCCCCATAGACATTCTGTGGAGTTATCAAAATGCAGAGCAGTTGGCTCTCTGATCTCCCACAGATCAAATTTAAAACAATTAAGTGAGCATGATAGCACATTGACTGATTTAAAATCTTTTACTATATGAGGTTTCAGTCCATGAGTGTTATTTTTTATTATTTTTAATAATGCTATTGTTTTGTTATAGTTTATCTCAGACACACAAAGTTGTTCAAGGTGCACTATAGTCTTGGTCTGCGTAAACCTTAGCCCTCATGTTATTATTAATCATTTCAGCCTCCATTTTCTGTCTCCTTAGTTTCCCTCTTCTGTAAATGCCCTACATTAGTCTCAGATCCAACAGACCTGCTCTTCCCTCTGCCCTCCCCCTGGTCTGCTCTTCTCATCTTCTGTGAAATACACATACAGGCTCCCTTCATCTGCCGTCCAGTGAGGCTGAATCAATAGGAGGCACTGATGGAAGGAAGCAAGAAAGGAGATGTGGGGAAACCCAGGTTTCTGGGTTACTCCTGTCTCCCTGCTCTCAGCAGTGTTGGCTGTGATCCCAGATTCTGCTGAACAGCTGCCCCTGCATGGTTTTTGTTCTCACTGGCCCAGAGGCCCAGCGAGGGCCAGCTTCACGGGTATGAGGCTCACGCGGTTGCAAGTGCCTTGCACACAGAAGGGCCCCACCCTTGGTTTAATGCTGTGCTGTCACCATCTTAGAATTCTTAAATTTTAAACAAAGGGTCACATGTTTCCCTTTTGCTCTAAGCTCTGCAAATTACACAGCTGGTCTGTTCCAGCACCACTGGGGGAACCCCCTTCACATTTGCAGCTGCCGTCTCCTTAGGCTCCGTGAAAATACCTCTGAGTGCCTTTTCTTCTAAAGTTCCAGCTTCCCTATGTGGCCTGGCTCCTTGGCTCTGTACTTCCATCATGTCTGACATCCTAGGAGTAGCGGGAGTTTTTGCAGTGATTTCATTTTCTTCAGCGTTAAGTTCCTCCCTCTGACAACTACATTACCAGTCTGTGAATTCCTGTATTACATTATCTGACATGGATCCCATTCACTTGACTGGAGTCTGGCTTTATATGCACCAAAGCTACAGTATCTAAAATATATTTGAACTTATGCATGCATTTTTGACAAATATATTCTGATACATGTGGGTTTTCAAAATTTATATTAATAGTGTTGTGGGGGAGTCTGGGTAGCTCAGTCGGTTGAGCATCCAACTCTTGATCTTGGCTCAGGTCATAATTTCACCAGTTCCTGAGTTCAGGCCCACATCAGGCTATGCACTGCTTGGGATTCTTTCTTTCTCTCTCTCTCTCTGTCCCTCCCCTGCGAGCTTTCTCTGTCTCTCTCAGAATAAATAAATAAGATGAAAAAAATAGTGTTGTGCTGTACATCTTTGTCAGCTGCCGACATTAAACTTAATACTGTTCTTAAACTTTACTCATGGTGCTGTATACATTTTACTTTTGCTGGCTTTCTAGTATTCCCTCTTTTCCCAACACAGAATTTGTATTGTCATTTTCCCCTAGTAAGCGACATCTAAGCTTCCTTCAGCTCCCCACTACACATTGTGATTGCAGGAAATTCCCTATTCTTCATCCTAAGGCAATGCCTCAAAAGTCTTGGTACTCACAGACAGGGTAGGCTTTTGCTTTTTCAAAATGAGGATGTTCCTTTACTCCTTATTTTTGCTGTTTTATATGAGAGATTAGGATCAAACCTTATCAAATACCTTTTTAGTGCCGATTGAAATGATCATGCCATTTTTCTCCTTTAGTCCATTAATAGGACAATTTACATAGATGGATTTTCTGTTTCAACTACCGTTCCATCCCAGAGATAAAACCTACATAATGAGGTAGTATGTACTTTGTGTCTTATTATGTGCTTTTACAGCTGATTAATAAAAGTACTTCTTCGTAGGTAAATCCTATTCTGCTTCCAACTTTAGATGGACAAGCTTCCACATAAATCTTGATTTTCTACTTTTAGCCTTGTTAGTCATTCCTTATTATTTCTCTCCTTCTTGTCGCTTTCCTCATAGTTTCTTAAGTTGCACAAATATTTTCTTCAAAGTGTTAGCTATATCCCACATTTGTTAATTTAAATTACTTCATTTATTCATTATTTCATTAAGTATGTCTTCTTCAATGAAGTATTATTTAATATAATTTTTCCAATGTGTGAAATTTTTAACAGTCTTTGTTTTTATATTTGTTGATTTCTAATATTATTGCATTAAAATAATGTGTGTGTGTGAGTGTATGTGCGGGGTAGAGTATATGTGGTATATTTTGTGACCCTCTGCAGATTCAGTTTTTGAAAATGTTCCATCTTGGCTTCATATATTATTGCTCAATATTTACATTTTTGATAGATTAGCTTCCAGGTACTAATAGTATTACAATCTCTGAATTTGAACAGATATTGGTTTATTTATGATTTTATTAATAGCTTTATATATATTCATATTTTTAATAATCTCTTTTCTATTATTCCTTTAACCAGTGTAGCATTCCCCTTATTTTCTCTTTTTATGTTTTTTTACCTAAAATTATATTTTATCTAATATTAAAATTGCCGTCATGACTGACCCATGTATGGTTTATACAACCTGAGAGGCTTTATCTTCTTATTTTATAGTCTAGCCATTTTATATTTATTATAATCACTGTTACATTAGGACTTCTGCTTCTGTATACCACATTTTCTCTATAACATACAGATTTCTGACTCTCTAGTTACTACGTGTTCATTCTTTCCAAACTACATTGAATAATTAAAATTTTCTTTCTCTGATTTGAAAGTTTTTGTTTCTTTGATTTTTACTCTTGGAGACTCACACACATGTACAGCTTAATGTAAATGTATATGCATTTTTTCCCATGTCTTTTTTAAGGATTCCGATATCCATTTCTTTCTTCTCTCTTTTCTCTAACTGCTAAACCCTCAACCTTACCAACTCTTTCCTTAATTTGAGGACGCTGTTTATTTAGACCACTATATATATTTTTTAATGTTTATTATTTTTGAGAGAGACAGAGACAGAGAGCAAGCAGGGGAAGGGCAGAGAAAGAGGGAGACACAGAATGAGAAGCAGGCTCTAGGCTCTGAGCTGACAGTACAGAGCCCAACGTGCGGCTCGAACTCACAGACCGCGAGATTGTGACCTGAGCTGAAGTTGGCCGCTTAACCCACTGAGCCACCCAGGAGCCCCTATTTAGACCACTATAAAGCTTTGTTGACCTGCTTCTTCAATGTTATCTCCTAAATCTTGTTTCTTCTTGAATCCACTTCTATTTCTGTTTGATACATTCTCCAAGAGTGTTTTCAAGGAAAATTTTGCATAGTAAATTTTATGAAGCCTCATATGCCTGAGAATATGAGAATATTTTGCCCTCACATTTAAATTATAGCTTTACTGGATAAAAATATATGTTCACATTTCTCTTCCATCAACACATAAATATTATTTCATTACCTTCTGGTATGCAGTGTAGCCACTGAGGAATCTGATTTCAATCTGAAACTTGTACTTTTGTAGGCTATCTGCATTTTTCTCTTGAGGAGCTTTTAAAACGTCCCCTGTACTAGACTGTCTCAATTATTATAACAATATATACAGTGTGGGCACTTAACTTTCTGTTTAATACTACATATGCATTTTTCATCTTTTAAACTAAAGATATTTAGGGGCATCTGGGTGGCTCAGTCGGTTAAGTGTCCAACTCATAACTTTGGCTCAGGTCATGATCTCATGGTTTGTGGGTTCGAGCAGGGCTCGAACTGACAGTGCGAAGCCTGCTTGGGATTCTCTCTCTCCCTCTCCTCCTCTTTTTTTGCCCCTCTCCCCTCAAAATAAATAAATAAAATTTTAAAAAGATTGCCTTTAAAACTGAAGACTTTTTAAATTAATGTTTCAAATATTTCTTCCTTCCTATTTATTTTTTCTCTTCTTCTGGTATATGTCTGCTATAATAGGTAATGACACTTCTATGTTTATACTCCTTATCTCTAGATTTATCCCTTATTTTACCTTTCTTTCAATCTTCATGTGTGCCTTCTTTAAAGTGTTATTGACCTTATCCTCCAGTTACTATTTTCTTCTTCATCCTAGTTTAAGTTCTTTATTTCATATTTTATATTATTCATACCAGTATCTTCACAGGGTTCTTTCTCCTTTATACAGCTTCTGTGTCTGTTACCAACTTTATGCCTTATCTGTAAGAATATATATTCTGTTCTTAGTTTAAGTTCAAAATTTTCATGGTTCATTATTATTTACATTTCCTTTTTTTTTTCATAAGTTATTTGTCCTCTTCCATCTTTCTCAGATCTTGAGCTTCCAAATGTCTTGTCATTTTCTCCTGTGACTTCTTATTCTCTTGAGGTGTCAGCCCTCTTGGATTTATTATCAATCTGGAGAAAGGGTGGAAGCCGCAGTCCTACATTATATATGTCAGAGTGAGTTTAAAAAGAGTCTTCGGGACAAGAATTCAGGCCCAGGAACTTCTGGTGTTGCCATTGGGTCTCAGCTCTACTTCTGACAGGTGGCCTTACCCGTCAGAGAACAGCAGTACCTGTGCTCCTATTTCCCCAGTGCTCCTTCCTAAGATTGTCCTAAGACATCATGTAGCTCCCAGGGGTTGGGCTTGGAGGAGGCAGGACCCCTCAGAGCAATCCGTGGGTTCTCTCTCCCTGGCTGGACTGAACTGATGAATGCTGCCACTTCTTCCCCCTGTTCGCTTGCCATTGATGGGTTCCTGCCGCATGGGCCACAGGGAAACAAAGATCCAGCTAGCTTGCATGAAGAAAGAATCGAGCCCATGAGAAATCTCTTCCACAGCCCGTTTTCTCATTCAGCTCCTGGACTAGCTCCACCTTGGGTCCCCATTTTCTTCCTTCATGATGACCCTACCAATTTCCAGTTCCCCAAAGACATTTCACAATTTTTGTCTTATGTTCTGGGTTCCCTCAGCCTCCTGCTAACTTCTGTCATATATTTAAAGTTAGATTCTTTTAGATGTGGTTTATCTATACCATGGAATACTACATGGCAATGAGAAACAATGAAATTGGGCCATGTGTAGCAACATGGATGGACCTTGAGGATGTTATGCTGAGCGAAATAAGTCAGGCAGAGNTATATAATAATTTTATATTTTTATATAAATATAAAAAGATAAATATATATATAAATATAAAATATATACCATATATATATGTTTACTTATTTATTTTGAGAGAGGCAGAGACAGTGTGAGGGGGAGAGGGGCAGAGGGAGGGAGAAAAGAGAGAATTCCAAGCAGGCTCTCCACTGTCCGAGATGGGGCTTGAACTCATGAAATCATGAGCTCACGACCTGAGCTGAAACCCAGATTCAGGCGTTTAATGGACTGAGACACCCAGGTGCCTCTGTCTCTGGTACATATTGATAATATTTAGTTATGTGCCATATTCGTTTCCTAGAAAACTGGACATACATTACTGCAGACCAGAGCTCTGAAATTGAAATGATTTGTTTTTATATGAGGTACAGATTTATATCTAAAGTTGAATGATTCTGTGGTATTCAATATTTTCATTTTCTCCCTTTTTTCACGTTCTGAGTGTTTATAATTTGGAAGCTATTCAGATGAAACTTCAGAGCCCTGTTGACTTGTTGTTGGTAATTTATTGACAATAGCTCACTGGCTGTGCTCAGTAGCAGAGGAGAGTATACTAAGATACTCTGACAGTCTGAAAATAACTAATATTTGTTTTGCGTTTTGCAAGCATTATCTTAGAGACTGATAAAACAAAACTGTAAAACAAGCTTTATTATCGGTCTGATTTTATGGATGAGGAAAGCAGGGTTTAAGAAAAGCCCTTTGACTTTTTCAATATCACTCAGCCAAGAATGAAAGTCAGGTAACCAGCATACAGAAAATCATGGAACGTGGGATGCCACAAATGCTGAAATACGCAGGCACAGATACCAAGTATACCAGGAATAAGCCAAGCCAGCAAAAGGGAGCAAACGTGAGGAATAGATACCTACTTATGAATGCAAAACCTGAAAAGCAGTAGGGTGGTATGGCTGCCAGATTAGTCCTAGCTATACCTACCTATAACTCTGCTAAATAAAGGAATAACAACTAGAAACGTTAAGACAAAGAACATAAGCCTAGTTTCAAATGTGGGAAAGCAGTGGGTGGAAGGGAGTGGGCAGAGAGAGAGGATCTACTCAGGTGACTTCTTTACAACTTTCCAGAAGGGAAGAAGTTTTGGTTACTACACTTCTTTAAAAATTATGTCAAAATAATGGCAGTTCCATTCTCTCCATGCTACTCTGTTTTCTGTTTCTCTGCCTCTGCATTTCTTCCCTTCTACCTCTCCACTTCTTGATTCCAGACATTTCTTTGCAAAGATGTCTCTCATTTTTGCCTCTATCTTGTCTCTCGTCATTTTCTTATCCTCCTCCCTTCTCCCTCCCTTTTTCTCCCTAATTCTGTCTATGTCTCCATCATAATTATTATGCAATGTTATATCAGGATCACCAACAGCATAAAATTTATTTCTAGAAAAGGGAAGCTTCACAGTGTTTGGATATTTGAGTAAATTTGATATTTTTGTGTTATTCTTTCCAGGACTTAGATATTTTATTACTTTCTAAATAATACGGCATTATCTGACAGATTCTGAATGAAAGTCATGAAAAGGGACATCTTTATCTTCCCCTGCAATTTGACAAAAAGGCATATATTGGTTGTTCTGGGTTTGTTATAAATATCTAAAACTTAGAAATTGTCCTCCTATCCTTAGCTCAATAAGTCTTGTGAATTTTATTTAGCTGTAAGTTGGAAACAGGTAGATTTTTAATTCTTTCTTTATCATCTGTTAAGATAATAGTCTTTTAAAAATTTAATCTTGAGCATAGTAACTCATGTAAATAAATGTTTCATTCTTGAAGAAGAGCCTACTTGGTACTATTTGTAAATATCATATTTAAAAGTTCAGCTTCAGGGTACTGAGTGGCTAAGTTTGTTAAGCATGTGACTTTGACTCAGGTCTGATCTTGCAGCTTGTGGATTCCAGTCCAGCATCGGGCTCTCTTCTGTCAGGGCCAAGCCTGCTTCAGATCCTCTCTCTGTACCCCACTCTGTCTGCCCCTCCCCTGCTCATGCTCGTTCTCTCTCTCAAAAATAAATAAATATATAGAAAAATGAAAATAAAAGTTCAGCTTCTATGTTTATAATTTAGATTGATTTGCCGATTTTCCAATCAGTGCACTTTTTGCTCAGATTTGATTTCAGGTTTGCTTTAGCCTTTTGGAATAACTTGAAATTTTTTTTAAATTTCTGTTTTACTACGTTGTTTCTAACATTGATTCTATCTCTGTTGAAGTTTTGGTAAAACTCATTTAAAAATGGTCTAAAACTGGTCTATGTTAGAGGTAAGTTGTTTTGTTGTTAATTTTTTCCCCAAATTCTATGGGGATTGGTTTATTCAGGTATATTAACTCTCATTGCATTTATTATGTGTTGGTTAAAGTATATTGCATCAAAAATATTCATTTAACTGAAATTTACTGGCACTAATTTGCCTGTAGCATTCTCTTGTTTTTGATTACTGTTCTATATTTATACTTATGCCTTTTCCTCATTTCCAATTTTGTTGTTGTTTGTTTGCTTTGATCTTCCATTTTTCTTTATCAGATATCTTCATGGCTTGTCTATTTTGCTAATCTTATAAAATAAGTTCTTTTTATATTAAGCAGGTCTATACGTTTTAATTATATTTTTCATATGTTTATAATTATTATGTTATTTCCATTTTAACATGTATTTTGGTTTTTTTATCTTCTTAAGTTGAAATTTTAGTTGCTATATTTTTTATCTTTCTGGTTTTCTATTACATATGTGGAAAGCTCTACATTTTCTGAGTGCTATCCTGGGTGCTGCCAGGTTTAAATATGTAGTGATCTCACTGCCATTCACTTTAAAGTACTTTCTGATTTTTATTTCATTTCTTCTTTAGCCCAAGAAAAATTTAGTAGCATGTTTTATACTTTACATACTCATAAAGTTGGGAGGAAGGGCCAAAAACGAAATGTTCTTCTTTTGTGCAAATTTCCAATTTTTCTCATAATGTTCAGGAAAATGGCCTACATGTTTTCTGCTTTGGGAAAATTGTTCAATTTCTTTAATACCCAATATGTGATCTGGTTTATTGAGTGGTCTAAATTTACTTGAATATAAATTTATTTCTAGCATTTTGGATACTCATTTATATGTATCTATAAGCTGGTTAATTGCTTTAGTAAAATCTACTCTATAATTTCTTTTAAAATTTATTTTCTCTCCGTCTCAGAGGGAGATGAATTAAAGGAATCTCATTATAATAATGGATGGTCAATTAATTTTTGAACCATCCAAAAATTTTTAATGTATTTCACCCCTATTTTGTTAGGACCAGAGAGACTTTATCATTACTATCATTACTATTTATCTTGATAAATTAAAACTTTGATGGATACTGAATGATACCTGATATTTACTGAGCTTCCCAAACAGGAGGCAGTGTTTGAGTACTTGGCAGCTCTAGTTGGTTAATAGTGTTACTGGTGTCATTAGTATGAAAGTTTTCCATTGTAAATAGTGAATATCCAGTTACTCTCAGCGGACGAGCAAAGGAGCTGGCATGGCCAGAAACCCACATGGACTGGCTTTAGAGCCATGAGCCTTAAGGACCACTCCATATGACTTATCATCAACACCGTTCATAATTTTCTCTTTTTCTCAAATCCTATTATCCTTCCTTCATACAGGGTTTGGCCTCTATTTTCTCATTCTTCTGTTTTCAACTGCTCAGCACCGTGTTTCTTTTAGGCCCAATACTTGTTAATATCATTTAAAGCCTACTTGATAGTCCTTCCTTAAATCCACAACATAATTCCCCCCTCCACTCACACACATGCATTTTAATTATAGCTAGTTTTATTTGTATTTATATTATTTTCTTATTTATCATATTCTCATTAGTTCCTTATATTTTTTCTCTTATAAGTTTTCTTTACTAATTCTTTATTATTATTTTCACTTATATTAATTTTCTTTGTGACTTTATTTACTTGGGAGTCATCCACTCTCTCCCTAGTTGTCTAATGGTTATCCTTAGCATTTTATTGTATGTTTCTCTGAAAAGTCTAAAAGAAAATCAGCTTTCATTTCTTCCTCTGTACTAAGACAAGAAATTTAAAATGACTATTCCTACCATCATCCACTAGGGGAATTTCATGCCAGAGTTATAACTTTTTTTTTAAAGTATTGAATATTATCAATAATTTGTACATAATTTAAAATATTTCTTCTCACCCAGGTTTCTTGTGTATCAATTATATTTTTAGAGCTTTGTTCCTGTAGTGCTAGTTTAAAAATCTGAATGATTTCTGTGCAGCAAACTTTCTCACTTTTAACTATGAAGTTCACTTATTTTACTGCCCATATACTTGTTAGATAATATTTTCACATGAAAATTTTCAAGTTTTCACAAGCTTATATGTTACTATATCTCTTCGAAAAAGTAGATATAAGACTAATAACATTTTCTTATGTCATTTCTTAGATAACTGCTTCTCTTCTATCTGTCCTGTTCTACTCTGGGACTTCTAGTATATAATACTACATTACTTATGTTAGTTCTTCAACTCTGTCATCTTAAGGGCAGCATGTTTTAAATCTTTATTGAATTCTTTTTAATTTCAAGGAAAAGATATTGATATAATATCTACATTTCTAAATTGTTGCTCAGTTTCTTGATGACATTTTAAATTGTTGTCTTTAATCTCCAAGCAATTCACTTGTTCTTTCATGACTTCTGACTGCAGATAATATATAAATCTTTTTTTTTATGTTTTAGAGACTTTCTAAATTTTTACTTGTGTTGGGGCGCCTGGGTGGCTTAGTCGGTTAAGCGTCCGACTTTCGCTTGGGTCATGATCTCGCGGTTCGTGGTTTCGAGCCCCGCATCGGGCTCTGTGCTGACTGCCAGCTCAGAGCCTGGAACCTGTTTCAGAGTCTGTGACTCCCTCTCTCTCTGACCCTCCCCCTGCTCATGCTGTCTCTCTCGCTCTCCTAGAAATAAATAAAACATTTAAAAAAATTTTTTTACTTGTGTTTTTGAGTTAAGTCTTATTGGTAAGGGACTCATTCTTCCAATTGACCTCCTCTGACTTAGTATATCTTTTTATATGTCCAGTGTTTGTGTGTGTGTGTTCTTTTATTTTATATCATATGCATAATATATATATGATTTACATGTATGACTAAATGTATATATGATTTTACTAGTAAGAAGACTCAGCTGACTCTTTACCTAGATAGTGTGAACATTCAGTTCTTTCACATCCAGATCACACATGGGCTCTGAAAGAGAGAGATCTTTTGTTAATGACTGAGAATATGAATTGGAGAATGTGATAGGTAAGAGAGAGAGGAAAGAGGTCTGCAATACTCTGCATGTCATGAGGAAGGGCTATTTTGCATTTCTGGGCAATTGTGGCAATGTTTAGGGATATTTTGCTTGTCCCAACTGTAGTGAGGTACCATTTTCTAGTGGATAGGCCATGGATGCTGTGAAGCCACCTAAAATCCAATCAACAGTTCTCCACACAAAGATTTAACCAGTTTAAGATGTTAATAGTTTTGAATGTGAGAGATTCTGGTTCTAGAAATGCAAAGGAACTCTTGGTTTAGGCAAGTCAAGCAACAAAGTGGTCAAAGAAGGGTCAGTAAGAGAGAACAGAGTTAATATTACTGTCCCAACAAGGGTAAATATTGGAAATGATGTGTATAGGCAATTTTAAAGTTCTCCAATAGAGAGTAAAATATGATCCCCTTTTCATCTCTTCAGGAACATTTAGCAAAAGTCTGTATTGCTCAGCCTACTCTAAGTGTTGCATTTCTGTTATTTATTTGGCTTTACAACCGTGTACTAAGAATGACTCCCCAACAGGGGAAGCAGAAGCTACCAAGGAGTTGCTGTAACATTATTGTTACATCTAGACTGTAGTTACACTTAACCGTATCAGAACTTTCCTTGCCTGTGAGAAATAGCTGTGAAGCAATAGCTAGATAATATGGTAAATTAACTAAATTTCCATGTCTCAATAAAAAATAAGTGAATTTTTATTTAGAAACAGCACAGGTCAGCAAGAGGCTTCCTTTCCGTGACAACTTAAAGACTTGGGATCCATTTATTTTTGGATGGACCATATCAGAGTCTTCCACATCTAACCAGCAGGTAGAAGAGGAAAGAGAAAAGAGGAAACATATCCTTCTTAAATACCTAGACCCAGAGTTGAGATATGTTATATTTTTTCACAGTTCACTGGAGAGCACCAGTCACATGACACCACCTAGATACAATAAAAAATGTGGGTAATATAATTCTAATCTGGGCACACTTACCAGCAATAGCTCTATATATTAAATAGGGAGCATGCATTTTGGTGAACAGTTGGATGTTTTTGATACACATCTTGACACACAAGAAAAATTTTTCATGACTTTGATCTTATTTATCTTTTTATATTAGCTGATAGCTGGATACTTAATTAGAAAAATCCAGTTATTCTTTTATTGACATACTTCTGGCCTTATTAGAAGCAAACCGTGTCAATATTTTTTCTTTACTTAATATGCTCTGTTTGTATCAATAAGAGCATGGTCAGATGCTGAAAAGGATTGTCTTTTTTATCAGGCTTATGTTAAATTTCTCTCCAAGTAGAGGAAGTCTGAGAATTTTTACTTCTAGAGAGATTTTTTTTAACTCACTGTGCAAATAGGAATAATGTGTATGAGTTGTGAGATTTTTTATCCTGGTCTCAATCTTACCTTACTTACATTATAATCTCTAGAACCTCAAACACATTTAGAATATATTGATTATAACTTTCTCTAGTTTCTATGAAATATAAACTTAAAAAAATTCTAATATACATTATTTTAATAAAATTTTGGAAGAAAATGACATAAATTAAGGTATGTAATGATCACTGAAAGAACTACTTCTAATAACTGACTTTTATTAGCCCCACACATGAAATCAAAATGTCAATCATTATTGCATGCGTAAATATAGGGATTCTGAAATAAAGCCTGGAAAGCCTGATCACATTAAGATATTTGTTGATTTCTTCATAATTTCTACTAGAAATGAAACGAATTTAGTTATAATGTTTATGAAAGGACACATTCTCATTGTGAGCATCAATTTCAAGTTGTGAGGAGACCACTAGCAGTGGTTTATAATGAGCAGGATACTTAATACAGTCTGTTTTTTTTTAATTTCTGTTGTATGTATTCCAATAAAAGTGTTTGATAGAAGATGTATGGGAAAAATAAACATGTCCATAACACTGTCATAAGGAGGAAATGTCTGAATCAAATAGCTATTGCCTGTCTTTTTAGAAATGTAAAACATTCCTTTGAGTTAAAACCACATTATTTGAAGATCATAGGATCATACAAAAAAAAAAAAAGCATAAGAAAAGTACTTCAAATTTCCTCACTGAAGACACAGAGAGTATTTGCACATTTATCAGAACATCACATCAACTCATGAAGCATAAAGGGCAGAGGGCTGGCCTGTCCTGGAAGTCCAGCTAAGCACAATTCTAGAATTTTACTGGTCTTAGCAAATATGTGTTAAGTTTAAGGTAAGTAACAGAAACAAAGGAATAGGCAGTAGTGTAATCTTAGAGAGAAAGTTAGAGGGCAGAGTCTTAGAGATCACAAAATTAGAAAATGGCTTTATCAAGCAGAGTTAATCCATTTTAATACAGTAAGGCTTCCTCTGGGTTATGTTCTCTTTGGCTTTTGACTTTTTGTGCTTGGAGTTAATAACTGCAACTAAACAGAATTTAGGGTAATCCTACTCATGATTGACTAAGGAAAAGAAAGATATGCCAATTAGATTTCACATAAATGAATCTTAATGAGGCCATAAGATTCACTGACAAGCGTTAGATCTCAATTCTATGCACAGAAGATATGTTTATTCAGCATCTATCATGGTCAGCACTATAGAAAGGAAACAATAATCTGCAAGCATATGCAGACTTTGAGAAACTTACAGACTGGAGCAGAATAGATATTGTATCTATACCAATAACTACACTCTATGGTAGAAATTAATAACTGCCATAAGATATGTGAAGATGAAGTGATTTCAGTAATTCAGAAAACAGGGACACCACTTGCATAGTGTGAAAGCATCCAGTGTATCATGGAAAAGGGTGTATTTGAGGAGAACTTAAAATAAGAGTAGGATTTGGATGTGTAGTGATTATATAGGAACATTTTAAGTAGATTTATTTTTTTGATATGACAATTGGAAAGTATATGCATCTACTTGTATGTGGAGGAAGGGAAGGAGAAACAAGTTGGAAGAACTATACTCAAGGTGTATTAGCAGAGACCCTCAGATGCTAGATTGAAGAGTTGAGACTCTAATGCCCAACTGACAACCATTGCTGATATTCTGAGAAGAGGGGGAAGGGTGGCCCACTTTAGGTAGGTGCATTTAGCAATATTGTAGCTGTCATTGGAGAAAGGGAGATCAAATTGGGAAGGACTTCATGTAGGTTTTTGCAGCATTATGGTCTGACTGTAGTAGCTGCAGTAAAATGGATGAGAAAAGTGAGTAATAATGATGTAACCAGGCACTTGGCAGAAGGTGATCATCATTGTGGGTGAGTACCAGGGAATGGCAGCACTAATGTTTCAAATCTGGACATCTGGAAGGACAATGAATATTCTTAGTTTGAATAAGGAATATACAAAGAAAATACAGTTAGGAGTAGATGTAATTTTAAGTACTAAATAAGTACTGAAGATATTAAGCAATTATCTTGATATTTTGATACACAAAAAAATAAATATTTAGCACAACTTTCTGAAGATTAAAATAATATAGCAATGACCAAAGTAATATTTTTAAAGGAAAGTGATGGCTGATTGATAGAACTTCCAGTTCCATCCATTATGTGTTTCAGCACCTGATAATGTTTGAATTAATCATCTCATTGGTATATTCTGCATTTTACTCAGTTGAGAAGATTTATCCTTAAGGAGGCCAAAGGACTTCAGTTATGTGAATATTAATGGCTAAGTTGGCTTGTTAAGTTATTTTTGTGAAGTTACCTTTGGCTTTTAATAACCATTAACAGTGAAAACAATGATCATGCACTTTGCAGATATACAGAGTTTTCTGTAACCTTCTCCTGTATAATAGGAATAAAACAGACTGAGGGGAAACTAGCATATATGATTAGAAGAACTTTAGAAGGCAAAGAAAAACAATCATGCTGTCTACATCAGTTTGAGAGCAAACTTTTCAGCCAAAGAATCCTCCATGCCAGAGAAGAGTTAAACACAGACTGGAGGAACTAAAAAGTGAAAGCTAATAGGAGATTGGTCCAATAAATTGTTTTTTCTTGTAAAAGTAAGACAGAGAAACTGAAGAAAATTTTCAAAAATATAAAAAACACCCATGCACAAGTAACCTCTCCACAATTAGCATTTCAGTGCATAGAAATGCACTGAAATACCAAGCTTTTCTAAGCACACATATGCAGATATTTAAATCATTCATTCATTATAAAGATATAACTGTCCAATTTACTGATCGAAATCAGTGGCTCTCAAGTGGAGGCAATTTTGCTCCCCCAAAGACATCTGGAATCATCTGGAAATATTTTTGGTTGTCATAATTTAAGGAAGAAGTACTATTGACATCTAGTCAGCCAAGCCAGGGATGTTGCTAAACATCCTATAGTGCACAGAAAAGATTCCCACATCAAAGAATTATCAAGTCCCCAGTTTCAGTAGTGCTGAAGTTGAAAAACCCTAATCTGGATTCTAGGGACTCAGTTGCTTATAAAACAAAACACTAGCTTTCATGGATATGTCCAATATTTGTTAGAGTACCACAAACAAACAAATATATAAGATGGAAATAAAATAACTCATGAAAGCCATTAGGGAGTGATGGTAAGTGGTGTCATTTTTTTATAGAGTGGTCATGGAAATTTCCCTAAAATAGGTTATCTTCTGAACAGATATACATAATGTGAGGAAGCTAATCGTATGGGTATCTTGGCAAAGAGTCTATTGGCAGAGGGTCAATAGGCACAAATATCCTGAGAAGATAATGAGTCTAGTGTGTTTAAAAGGAGAGCAAGAAGGCTGTGTGCCTAGAACATAGTGAAAAGGTGATGGGTAGGAAATTAGGTCAATGGTCATTAATGGTTGCTGATAGTGTAATGCCTTGATAAACATGACAAAGATTTTGGGCCTTTACTCAAAATAACAGTGCAAGTTAGTGGGAGATTTTAAACAAATGAGAGACATGATCTGGTTTGCATTTTTAAAAATCACTAACTATCTTCCATGTGAGTACAGAAGAAAGGGGATTGTGTAGGTCATTGAGATTGTCCAGCCAAGAAATTATTGTGGTTTGGGCCACAATCATAGTCATGGAGACAGTAAGAGATTTTGAAAGTAGAGCTAAAGCATTCTGTCTTTGAAGACTAAGAAGTCCAAATCAGTAGAGTTCAGGGTTTCCAGGATCAGAGCAAAAATTCTACAAGTGGATTCCTGAGTACGTTAGCGAAGAAGACACTTCTACCCTGTGACCCATTTATTCCTGGGTCCACGTATTCTGTATAAGGAAAAGTGCCATATAATGTTTCTGATTCAAAACACATACATTATGTAAACCCATCTTTTTAGGGTGTTGTCTCCCATCTGGAGCTGTAATTGAGTCATTGATAAACCATTCCACCTTTCAGTAGCTTAGCTCCTTCCTGTTGGTAGGGAATGCGGCAGTTCAGATAATTCTATGAGTAAGAACCCAGTGTTGCACTTCCTTTGTTGTAAAATGAGTTCTTGTTGGAAGCTAGATTATGGGGAATGTTCTGGGAATGCATGGATTGTGGTGTTGGTGGGAGCATTGGAGCAATGAAAATGACTCCCTTTCTAGACTGTAAGTCTATTGCAGTGAGATTTCATCTCTGCTTCATTGTAATCAAACTACTGGCTAGAATGGCCCAGGAAATCGTGCCTTATCAGGAGTAGCTGATCTCTGCTGTTGACAGATTAGTCTCTTAGAAGTAGTCACAGCTAGGTCATCCTTGGTGAGGAGAAGACTATATTGTTGAGCCCAATCCCTAACTTCTAACCTTGTCAGTGGTATTTTGGGCCATTTGAAAGGTCTGAGCATCAAATCAAAATCAGTAATCTGGACATTTCTTTTTCTCCAACATACAGCCATTCTAGTAAATGGACTTTTTTGGAAAAGGTGTAGAGAAAAATTTATTTTGGTGGGTACTTTTGGCAATAGTTCAAGTACCTTCCTCAAAATACCTAGCCTTCAACAAAGGGCCTCTGAATTGACTTAGAACAGGAAACTGAATGAGAAGCTGGGAGTCTCCATGGTAATTATTCAAATCAGATTTTTGTCTACCAGACAGAGTTTCCTGTCACATTCATCAAACAATACTGCAATGGGCTGCCCAACTATTATATTACTAGAGACTTCATGATCAAATATCCATTGCCAAATAATTCTATGGGGTAAGGCTTTCTGATCACCTGTATACCCCAGCTGCCTTTGTCAGTCATTGTGCTCCTCCTATCTTGGTTAAGTGCTGCCAGGTGGCTTCTGCAACTCTCAAATAATTCATCATCCCTTTGAAACAAAGAAGCCCATCTTAATGGTGGGACCTATGATCATACCTGATCTGCTGGAAATCCACACCTTGAAGTACCTGCCTGCAAGCTGTTGGCAACTGTGTACTGCTAGCTATAGTGTATTACAAAAGCCTGGCCGGAGAAGTGAACCAGAATCAGAACTCTCTTCCTCCTCAACTGCCCATCTAGTGGTCTCTATTGACTAAGTTAACATTGTATTGACTGACAAAGAAGAAATACTTACAAGGTGCAAGTCTTTTATCATAGAAGGGTGATTTGAATTTGAAGGAAGATCTATTGATTATTAGTACAACCTCTATTGTAAAAACCCATGCATACTAATTTGGAGACTTATCTGGAACTCCACAAATTTGAGGAACCTGCATCCATTTACCTTTTTGTTTTTCCCTTCACCTGGTTGAAGGTATTTTAAGACCACATCCAAATGCCAGGAAGCAAGATGGAAGAAGAAAGAGAAGAATGCCTCCTTCCTTTAAAGCAGTGACTTAGAATTTGCACTTACCACCTCCACATTCATACCATATGTTACAGGGACACAGCTACTTATAAAGGAGGCTGGATTATACAGTCTTTACCTGGGTAGCCTGTGGGAGTCAATTCATTTACTGCCTCAGTTATATTACGTTTGGAATAGCTATTAAATATTCAGATATCTGTCTCATGTCCCATTCCTAAACTGAAATTACAGATTACCTGTTTCATAATCTAATTTTTCTACTTAAAGTGTATTTCCATAGTGATAAGCACACCTCAGCACACTCTGAGATTTAGTGTTGCATCATGCTTTGTGTTACTAAAAACCCCATAATGTATTTGATCTGTCCCTTATTCCCAGACATTTTTGCTGCTTTCAATTCTCAGTAGTAAAAATAAAGCTCCATGTAGATATGACTCTGCCCACATGCTTGATTTTTTAATTTAAAATACATTCTGAAAAACTGTATTATCCAGTAAATATGTACATGATTTTTTTTTCAATATTATGTGTTGACAAAATAGTCTTCAGAATGATATGAACAATCTAAAATAGTGTGTGAGGGTTCCCATTTCATCACACCTTCACCATACAATTTTCATTTTGTGTTTATTATTTGTCCATTTGAGTTATTTGCAATTCTTCTTATCTATATCTCCTTAAAGTAGTAAATAAAATATACTGTAATTATCTTGATCAATGATGTAGACATATAAGTATGGTTTGTCTCCATTATATTTTTGAATGGGATATGTTTAGTAGATGGGAAATACTAATTTTATATATTCACTTATTTTTTTCTGGACAAATTACTTGCCCCTTTATGATCCTCCCTGGTTTTCTAGTTATAAACTTGTATCATCTAAAAATAATAATCAGATTGCCATCACTGTAATACTTCAAATTTCTTTTTCTCTTCTGTTTTATCAGCTAAGACATCTAAAACACTATTAAATAAAAGTGGTGATACTTGTTGGCCTTGTCTAATTTCTCAATATAATTAGAATGTCCATACTGTTTCACCACTAAGTATGATAATACCATGGACTTGTTACTGTTTCATAGTCATTGAGAAGCATCGCTCTATTACCAGACTGTCATGACTCCACTGGCCAAACTCTCATGTAGTTTTTCCTAATCAGGGAACTCCACATCAGCTGTGCTTCAGCTAAGACTGGGCTTTGCACATAGTAAGGTCTTATAAAGTTATGGTGACAGTGTAGTGTGTTAGCAAAGCTTACTCGTAAGTGAAGGAATTATAGTTAACTTATTACCTGGTTATTTGGGCTTTAAAATTTGGAAGCACTGATTTGACACAGGCATACCTAAACTTATAGAGGCTTTGAGGAGAATGAAGTTCGAGTCAAGTAAAAAAAAGCCAATCTCAGCCACACGATCAATTCAGGAAATTTTAACTTCTGTTGCTCTAATATATGTCTTACACATCTTTCTTAACTCTAAGTGAGAGCTTTGCACTCAGTAACATAGCTGATGAACGTGAAGATTATATATTTAAATGTCTATTTATTTATTTTGAGAGAGAAAGAGAGTATGAATGGAAAGGGGCAGAGAGGGAGAGGCAGAGAGAGAATCCCAAGCAGACCCTGTGCCTTCAGCATGGAGCCCAGTGTGGGCCTCAATCCCATGACCATGAGATCATGACCTGAGCAAAAATCAAGAGTCAGAGGCTTAACTGGCTGAGCCACCCAAGCATCCCTGGAAATCATACTTTTAAGAATGTTTTGTAACGCACAGCACATAACTCATTTGTAACATTTATTAGAAAGAAAATTGAGGCAAAGCATTGTTCTTAGATTAAACATGGTTAGAAAAGAAAATTTGGCTTTCCTTTCTTCAAAAATAACACACAATAGAAGAAAATAGTAAAATACTCAAAGAAGATGAAGACTCAAGGGAACGCTTTAGAGCCCATACACTTCTAGTTTTTATTTTTTTCTTTCTGTACCAAGAGCCAGGCCATGTTCCAAATATGACTTATGGCTTGGTTGTCTGACCTTTTAATTAATATTTAGCATGGTTATTATACATTTTTTGAATGCTCTTTTATGTCATAATTTCATTTTTTAATGTATTAGAATGTTTTCAGCAATTTTGAAGAAAGTAAAATTCATAGCTCTTTATAAATGTCTCTGAAACATGAGTGCTGTTTTCTCTTACAAAGCCTTGAGTGCTCACCCATACAACCAAATGACCTGTCCTACTTCAGGGCAGTAATTCAGGTATAATGTCAAAGAAACATATTGTCCACCTTGAAGCTTTTAGCAGTCACCCTGCCTGCCAAAGCAAGGCTCCTTTGAGAGACAGCCTTTTTGAGCATAAAGTCAAAAAGTTCTACACATCACAGGCATTTTGCTATCCCCACCATCTGTGACTAGAGATAAAGTCCATGCCCTTATCCCTTAATAATCTTCTGACATTGATAACTATAGCTAAAGAGAAACAGACTTCACATGCAAGCCCATCTTAATAGAGCTTAAATTAGCTGAGCTAAAATTAGACACTTTAACATATACCTGATGGTCAGAGTAAGAGATAATAAGTGGTTTCTGTGGCGCTAGGTGGGTAGATAAACTTTGATGTCTGAACTACACTTGTATAAGTTCCAGATACTATAAAGTGTAAATGATTTCAACTGTGATCATGGCTCAGACCACAGCATGGGAGCAATCCAGAGGACATTAGCACTGATATAAATATAATATTCAGCAAGAGACCCATTTCTGGCATATTTCTGAACTATTTCTTTTATAAAAATATGTATATAGAATGTATTTGTGTTATATTGCTACTAGTCCCTAATTTAAACAATTTATAATTATATTTTACTTGAATAGTGGGTATCAGGAGAATGGTGAATGAAACATTCAAGAAGCCAGGAAAAAAATATTAATAAGATTTGTGGAAGATTTCAAATTAATATTCTTGCTATGCAGAATAAATTTTCAAATCAAAAATTAAAAAATGAGCATCCAAATAAAAAGATAACACATGGGTTGGCATATTGACACACACAAAAGTAAGTAGAAGAAACAGAAGATACACATTTTTTAAAAGATACCATTTTTCTCAACTCTTACAATAGAAGAGTTGTATTTATTTCTTCGAAGTTTTTATTTATTTTGAGAGAGAAAGAGCCCATATATCTGGGGGAGGAGCACAGAGAGAGGGAGAGAGAGAATCCAAGCATAGAGCACCATGCAGGGCTCAAACTTATGAACCGTGAGATCATGACTTGAGCTGGAATCAAGAGCTTGGCACTTAACCAACGGAGTCTCCCAAGCACCCCATTAGCAGAATTTTAAAAGATAACCATCTACAATGAACTAAGAACTTTCATACTATGCAGGTAACTGAAATAACATTATGCAAACAATTAATATACATATTAATTGAGGAGCATATGGATGGCTCAGTCAGTTAAGCATCCAACTCTGGATTTCAGCTAGGTCATGATTTCATAAATCATGAGATCAGGATATCCGTGCAGTCAGCATGGAGGCTGCTTAGGATTCTCTCTCCCCCTCTCTTTTTCTGCCTCTCTCTCACTCATTCTGTCTGCCTCTCTTTCTCAAAAATGAATAAACTTAAAAAAAAGAATTTAAGCAACTTGTCTAGAAATTTATAAGTACATGAAGAATCTGAAAATAAGTCTAAAAGCTCAACTCAAATATATATAAAAAATATATTTCAGTCTAAAAGCTCCAAACTTTCATAAAAATAACAAAGTTACTATGCACTTGCTATATGCCAACACTGTTATGAGGTCTTCACATATATCATTTCATTTATGATGATAGCTCTGTAAGATAATACTATTATATGTAAGTTTGTCGGGTGAGGAAATTATGGTACAGAGTGATAAAATAATTCACCCCGGTTCTTCACCTAGAAGGTTTAATCCAAGATTAAAAATAGGCAGTCTGATTCTGAAGAATAAACTCTTAACTTTGAGGTACAGGTGAAATGCTTAATTAAAACCCATTATTGGAGTGCTTGGCTAGCTTAGTTCGTGGGGCATGTGACTCTTGATATTGGGGTTGTGAGTTCGAGCCCCTATTGGGTATAGAGATTACTTAAAAATAACATTTTAAAAAATTCCCATTATTGAAAATTATTTAAAATTCTATTCAATTATTTCTCATTGATGAATTATATGACTCAAAATATATCATTGATAATATAACATAGCTCTTGTTTTTCACCAAATCACAGACCACCTAATAATTATATGAACTATTATAAAAATACAGAAATTTACAAAATGAAATCTAACAAATACAAAGAAGAAATAAATAAATGAATCCATTACAAGAAAACTTTCTTGGAAAGATGAGTGTTCTCAACTTAAAACTGCTGCTCAAATACCCACTAAAATGAATTAAAGGATACATTGTTGACCTACATGAAATGTAATTGTATTTCTAAATTTCAAAAATAGAGACAAAAATATTTAAATTTATTCAGATAGAAAAATACAGGTGACATGAATATGTAGAAAGTATGCATTTAATTAGGTCTAATTTTCCCAAATAATAAATGTTGAAAGACAATGGAACAACATCTTAAAATTTAGTGTAAATTTGTACCCAGCCAAGCTACAGTTCATATGTGACCTTTATGGAAAGATAGTATGGGCGAATTGTTGAATCAAATAGTTGACCACAAAATATACTGTTTTCTAGGAAGTAAATTCTTGAGAAAATGCTCCACCCAATCAAGAAATCAAAATACACACACACATATACACACACACATCAAAAATAAAGAAGACATGATATAAAATTAAAAGCTGAAACTAATGAAAATAATAAAATGAACATTTACATATAAAGAATTACTGATAACGTTTTACTAAATAATGAACTATACAATGAAATTTTTGAAAGAGAAAATACATCATGCTGTATAAAACAATTAATTAATAAGTTGGGCCAAAGAAGTAAGTTGGGCCTAAAATCACAGATTATTTCAATAGATTTGGAGCTCAGGATTGCTGAGAAAAATTGAAGACTGGCTAAATTTCTTAACCTACTCAGAGAGATCTTTTAGAGCCTTTACATTTTTTATATTAATGAAGGTTTAATTACAATCATAGAAGAAAGTAAAATAAATTCATAAAGATAAAAAGCAGAAATATTTTAAAAGAAAAGAGCAAGAACTTGTAACATATATTATGCATAACACAGAGAAATGAAAAGCAAATGGATGGGGAGACACATTCTATACATAAACAATAGGAAATGTGGATGGAGTCAAGATATTGTTAGACAAGATGTAGTTTAAAAAAAGAATATGTAGGGGTGCCTGGGTGGCTCGGTTAAGCAGCCGACTTCCACTCAGTTCATGATCTCACAGTTCATGAGTTCAAGCCCCCGCCCATCAGGGTCTGTGCTGACAGCTCAGAGCCTGGAGCCTACTTCCAATTCTGTGTCTCCTCTCTCTGACCTTCTCCTGCTTACGCTGTGTCTCTTTGTCTCTCAAAAAATGAATAAATGTTAAAAAAAATTTTTTTAAAGAATATGTAAATAAGAATAGAAGTCCTTATATATCATTCTGTATGTTATATAAGCTATATATGTTATATAACATGTTTATATGCCATGTTTATATTTATGGTCACATATTTATAGTCATATATTCATGTATTTATAAATATTTATAAAGACATTTATATTAAGTACATAATATTTATAGATAAGTATATTATTACCACAAAATATAAAATTCAGTTATAAAACTTTTGGATGTATAAACACGCAGAGAAGAGCATTAAAATAAAACAAAATGGCTGCAATACAAAAGATCATTTGATATACAATAACATCAGTGGGGGACATGAACATATGGTTAAGGCTTTGGCCACCCATGTGAACAACAAACACACACACACAGATTCAGATTGATTAGATAGATACGTAATTGGTTGATGGAAAATGTGTTTCAGATAATTGAAAGATTTAATGACATTCACATATAACATCATTTATGTATACCTATATCACAAACCTATGTATAGCCAACATTTCTTCTATAAAAATGAATAAACTTTTGCTTTATATATATCCTTAGAAGAAGATAAACTTTGATTATGTATTAGGCACTTAAAGAATTGCAGGATATTGTCAATTAAGAAATTCAATCCACCATTTTCTTCAGCTTTAATCAATAGAAGTATACCTTAACTATGATAATTATTTATTGAGCATATATTATCTTCAAAGCATTGCAATTAACCAGAAACCAATAGAATTTTTGAATAAACAATAATGAAGAGAATCTAACCACTTTGAAGTTAATAAAATATGTCTCCTTGGATCAAAGAATTAGTCAAAACTGCAAATTGCATTTCAAAGAAATTACAAGTTATTATCAATGAGAATAGCATTTACAAAACTAACAAGATATTGGCAACACTGTACTGACAAGAATATCTAATAGGCTTTTCTTTTAAAAAAAAAACAAGAAAAAATAAGAAGGAAGTAAAATATGATAAATGGAATAAATGTAGTAGGAAGTAATTAATGATGATAAAGATGCAATCAGCATGTAATTTATTCAATAATATAAAAAAGAATTGACAAAGTGAAGACCTAATTTTATTAAATAATATCAATAAAATAGACAAACTCAGATAAAGCCCCTCATGACACAGAATGAAAGCAAAATCTCAATACAGTTTGTGTGAGAAAAGGAATATATCAGTATTGATATGTATGACAGTGATTTTTAAAATATAATTCTAAAATGCTAATTTTAAAATTACAAAAAGCAAGATTTTTGGAGAAATTTATAATTTTTAAAATATTGCTCAAGAGCAGGTAGAATAACCTAATAACTAATAGTAATAGCTAAAAATAATGTGAGAAACCAAAAGAGTTGTCAAAAAAATAGACAGAAAAGTTATCTCATTCAAATGGTTTTAATGCTAGGGTTCTTGAAGATTCATTTATATTCCTACTGCTCAGGGAATTTAAAAACATTTATTAAAGGAATATACATTCACAGAATAATTTATGAATGATGTCAGTTATGCATGTGGATTTTATTTTATTTTTTATTTAGTTTTTAATTTTTTTAATGTTTTTATTTATTTCTGAGAGAGAGAGAGACAGCATGAGCAGGGGAGGGTCAGAAAGAGAGGCAGACACAGAATCTGAAGCAGGCTCCCGGCTCTCGGACAGCTGTCAGCACAGAGCCCGTGGGGGCTTGAACCCACAAACTGTGAGATCATGACCAGAGCCAAAGTCGGACACTTAACCGACTGAGCCACCCAGGTGCCCCTGGATTTTAAAATTCTAAATATATTAGCAAAAAAACCAAACTATATAATCAAGCAAGATTTATTCTGGGAATGGAAAGATGGTTGCATATTTGGAAATATGTTAATAGAAATTCTTGTATAAATTATATTGTTCGGAGAAGAGAGACCATGTCTCTTTTTATAATCTACTTAATCCCCAGTGATTATAACAATGCCTATTTTATATTAATTGCTCAATAATTATTAGCTAAATGATTCTTCATCATCAATAAGCAAAGGAAAAAACTAAATGTATTATAACACCAGATAGTATTATATTGATTGCTTACTTTTTACCAGATATTGTTCTAAGTGTTTTGTTTACTTAACCTAGTTAATTTCCACACCTACTTGTGAAATGGGTGCCAAAAATACAAGAGCAGAGGAAGGTAAAGAATAAATACATTACAAAGTCTTCTGCTGGAGCTGGGGTTCAATGAAGATAGTCCACCTCTAGAGTCCCAGAAACTGTATTACCTGACTTTTATGATTAATATACCAGAAGGGCTTTTGATGGAGTTCAATATTCATTACTGATTTAAAAAAAATATTTAAAACACAGAGATAACATTACATCATCATATCTACTGCCAAAATAAAATAGATGTGAAAATTGAATGCAATGGAATATCACAAATAAAATTAAAGCTCTTCTCCTGAAATACACTGAACATTGCCTATGCCCCATTTCCAGGTTTACTGCTACCATCGTGAAATTGCTATGAGCATTTCCCACACATGCTTTTAGTATATTCCTACTTAAATGTGTATCTTATCAACAATGTATAATATGATTTAAATGTGTTGTAACTTACATAAGTGTATTTGTCGGGTTTTTTATGTAAAGTCCTTTTCATAGCAATATATTTTTTGATAATTTAGGGATCTAATTCATTAATTTAATTTTTTAATTTTTATTTTTTTAATGTTTATTTATTTTTGAAGGGTAGGGAGACAGAGCATGAGCTGGGGAGGGGCAGAGAGCAAGGGAGATACAGAATCTGAAACAGGCTACAGGGTCTGAGCTGTCAGCACAGAGCCCAATTCAGGGCTCAAACTCACGAGCTGAAGTCAGATGCTTAACTGACTGAGCCACCAAGGCACCCCAAATTCATTAATTTTAAGTACTAAAACTATACTTTACCATGTAATTACACCACAAATGATTTATGATTCTTTTACAAAGGGACAATGAAAAATAATCATCTTTGCATGGGTCTCTCTTATAGACATACACAAGAATTTTTCGAGAGTTGCCTCCTAGATGTGAAATGTCACACTTGGACAACATGTACAACTAGAGCAAGTTTCCTAGAGCATTAGACAAGACAACATCAATTGGTCAGGAGGTGGGGGATTTCCTCATAATGCTAAAAGGTCCTATTTTCTAGGGTGAGGTGGACGAGCCATGCTGGGTTGCAGGATTGTGTTTGGTGCATGTTATTTCCTTGAGGGGTGTGTCTCCTAAACTCAGACTGACTTGGATTTGGATTTATGATGTGGGCTGGGCCACTGGGGCAGTCTCCATTTTGTGGGTCCCCTAGACAAATTTACTGTATCTAAACTGTCTTCTCTTATCATTTTTAACACCTTCTATAATTCACCGACAGCAAAGTCTACTCATTTTGAACATACCATTTAATAATTTTTGACAATCAAGGTACACGAATGTCCATCATGCCATAAAATGTCCTGTTTTCCCTTTCTACTGAATCTCTCCCTTCTCAACTCCAAGCTTTCTGTCACTATAGATTAGATTTATATCCACAAACTTTTTGGTCTCTGTAGGTAATTCCTTTTTTCTCTAGTTGCCTTTACAAATGTGCTTAGTTCTGTTATGTATCTAAGTTTGGATATATTTTATTTTTTTCTTTTTTCTTTTTTTAATATTTTATTTATTTCTAGCAGAGAGAGAGAGAGAGACAGCGTGAGCAGGGGAGGGTCAGAGAGAGAGGGAGTCACAGACTCTGAAACAGGCTCCAGGCTCTGAGCTGGCAGTCAGCACAGAGCCCGACGCGGGGCTCGAACCCACGAACCGCGAGATCATGACCTAAGCGAAAGTCAGACGCTCAACCGACTAAGCCACCCAGGTGCCCCAAAGTTTGGATATATTTTAAATTATTCTGCTTAAGAATTATTTTTCTTGAAAAGTTCACCATCTCGGAGAATTCTCAGCCATCATCAAATCTATTGTTTCCTTTCCCCCAATTTCTTTATTATCTCTTTCTCTAAATCCTAATCTTTACATGTAGTATTTTCTTAGTTTATCTTTAAATCTCATGTTTTATTGCATTTTTATTGCTTTATGCTTTATAATCTCCTCAGCTCTAACTTGAACTTGGTAAGTTCTGTCTCTAGACTTGTCCAAACTATTATACAACCCATCTAAGGGGGGTTAAAATTCATTTATATATTTAAATATTTTAGACATTTTGTTTAAAATGTTTTTCAAATCCAACCCTTTTTTAGTTGTGATTCAATCATTTTTGTTCTTAATCACTATGAAAAGAACTCTATATTTTCTTTGTGATATTTTCCCCATTATCTGAAATTTATGTTTTCTATTATTGCTCTTATTTCTTATCACTGTTAATGTTTACATGTTTACCCTTGCCTTGTGTGTTTTGTAATTTCTGATGCTTAATTCATATTTGCCTTCTGTTTTTTTCTTTTTGAATTCCTCATGCCTTAGGTTGTCAAAGTGTCTTTACAGAGTGATTCTGATTGGTTTCTGACAGGAACAAAATGCATATGAATGGTTCAATACCACTATCCATATTAATTTCTCAGGTAGAAAGTTCAATAGCATATACTGAAAGACTAAACTTGGGTAAATTGTATACCACTAATTTTAAATTCTCAGGGCAGACTTTTCTGTTCAGGGTTCTAGCAAAGAGACACAGCATTTTCAGTTATCTCTGATTACTTTAAAATATATTTTTTTTAATTTACTTTCATTTATTTTGAGAGAGAGAGAGAGCATGAACAGAGAGGGCAACAGAGAGAGGGAGAGAGAGAATCACAAACAGGGTCCCAACTGTCAGCACAGAACCTGACGCAGGGCTTGATCTCACTAACCCACTAATGGTGAGATCATGTCCAGAGCTGAAATCAAGCCAGGTGCTAAACCAACTGAGCCACCCAGGTGCTCCAGATTTTAATATTTATGTTTATTTATAAAAGTGAATGGAATTTCTGGACCAAGGCAGATTACTATTATTATAGATGACATCAGTTACTCTTTTTCTCAACTCTGGCCTCTTCTGAAATTCTGCAGACAGAAACAGGAACTTGAAATAGGAATTTGGGAGCTATTACCAGCCAGCCAGCACAGGAGCCTCCTCCTCTCCAGGAGGGGAAAGAAAATTTTGTTTTTACTGTAAACAAATCCTTTGTGATGTTAATGATAGCTCCAGATATAATCTCCCTTTGAAATGTAAACAAATATCTCTAGGGAGGTAAATCTCTGCTCCAGAGAGATCTAAATCATCTTTTAATTTCCAAGGCCTAGTCTTTTAATCCAGGTTTCAGGTTTCTATGTTTAGAAAGCCCTAACCATGCAGAAACATCAAAATATTTTCTCTACAGTCCCACTGTCTCTCACTGTGGGTAAGTGAACTTTTTGAATGTTCTCTTTTCAGGAAGGGTGTTTTCAGGCTTTTGAATAGTCCTAACAAAATACTGGGTCTTCTTGCCAAGCCCACAAGTCACTCAGTGTGAAGGCATCATTTGTTTGAGCTGCATGGATAGTAGAACTCAGGGCTTAAATTGCCACAATGAATACTTGGCTAATGTAATTCCACTTTAATGCAATTATAGTAATTTTCAGTTCTTTTTATTTCTGGCACCTGCAGATTTTCCTTTGTTTCTCACAAGTCCTTCTATGCATTATTTATTTATTTATTTACTTACTTACTTACTTATTTATTTTTAAGAATCTCCTACAGTCTCTTTCAAGTGTTTGTATCTGAAAGATATTCAAGTTGCGTTTGTCACATTGTCAGAAACAAGCAACTGACTGGACTTTATAGTAACAGGTCAGTCAGGTGACTGGATAAAACATAAATTCAACAGAAGTTCTATATGCCAGGGATCATCAGATAAACAATAGTGATGAAATCACAAACTAAATAGTAGCAAACATATACCCAAGGTTATTCAGGATTTTATAGAGAAAAGTTGGGAAAGGGGCACGCACTCCTGACTGGAAAGCAAATTTGGCACTCCTCTGTATCAATTTGCTGATGGTCATTAAATATCCTGGCAATATTTATACTTTCTGCCCTATTAATTCATACTCTAGAAACTATTCAAAGAAAATTATGAAGGAGATGGGCAAAGAGGTTTATAAAAAGATGTTTGTAAAAATGTTTTATAGAGATAAATAGACATGATTGAGAAAATGGAAACAATTTAAAATGCTCAACAATAGGGTATTAGGTAAATTTTGGTATGCAGAATTAAGTAGCATGCAGAATTTAAAATTATATTCTGAAAGGACATTAACATGAGAAATATTCACAATATAACAATTCATGGAAAAGCAAGGCCTTGAAGTGTATATAGAGTTCAACATGATTTTTGATAAAAATATACAAGAATGATTAGAAAATTTACTGAAAAGATATACAAAAACTTGAAACAGCATTTCTCTCTGAATGATGGATTTCTCTTGAATATTTTACTCGTGTAAATATTGTTTCTTCTGTTCAGTATCAGAGGTTGGTGATTTTTATAATTACAGTATTGATTTTTCTGGCTTAATAATTCCACTTTAAAGAATACATCAAATAAACTTGTAATAGTTAGTCACCAGCAACTACCTAAATGTCCAGCTTTATAATATGATTAAAAAAATTATGATCTCTCCAAGTAAAGAAATAGTATACAAATATTAACACCCTCTTAAAGAATATGTAAAGGGTTGAGAAAAAATGAAACAGTATAAGATTATGTTAAAAAAAACAAGCAATTGAAGATCATAACATGATCTTGATTTGTGTTCATTTTCTTGGATAAAACTTTATAAGTAGTCTTCAAGATATCAGAAGGTAGCTGGAGTTATCATGAAATATGCTCCTTTTTGTTTTACTTATCCATGTTCGGTGAGATGTCATAGGACTCTAATATTCCAGAAGCAGTCGGTGTTCTCCTTTCCTTCTTTAGAAGGTATTTTGTCTGCTTAATAGAACACATTCTTGTAAGTCTTTGAAATTTAATCACTTAGTCAACTGCATGGCTTGTGCTCCATACCATATTGTTGCCACTAGCCACATGTGGCTACTTAAATTTAAATTAATTAAAATGAAATCAGATTAAAATATGAGTTCGTTACTCACACTAGTCACATTTCAAGTGGTCAGTAGTCACATGGGACTAGTGGTTAGTTACCATAATAGCAGTTTGCATAATAGCATATGTGAAGTTTAGAATATTTCTATCATCAGACAAAGTTTGACTGGAGCGTGCTACACACAGACTTTTCAGAATAATTCCCCACTTTCTAAGGAAATATAAAATTAAAGAAAAAAACAGTTAGTGCTTCACATTTAAGAGAAACAATTTTTTTTTTTTTTTTTTACAATACTAGTTATATGCTGACTCAAAGACTAGTAAGGAAAATACAAACCACCTTGGACATTTCAACAAGAAGAGATTTTATACAGAAAATCAGCACATATGGATGTTAAAAGTTTGAATGCATTATCCTATGAACCAGCAATTGCGCTACTGGGCATTGACCTAAAGAATACAAAAACACTAATTTGAAGGGATATATGCACCCCTATGTTTATTGCAGCAATATTTACAATAGTCAAATTATGGAAGCTGCCTAAGTATCCATGAGTAGATGAATGGATAAGGAATATGTGTCATCTTAAACAATGGAATATTATTCAGCCATAAGAAAGGATGAAATCTTGCCATTTCCAACAGTATGGATGGATCTAGTGAGTATAATGCTAAGCAAAATAAGTCAGAGAAAGACTGGGGCCAGGAGTACCAAAATGACATGGAAGAAAACATTGTTAACTGTCATCTGAAGCCAAAGTGATACTAACATGAACTATAAAATAAAAGGAATGTCTGTTCTCCCCTCATCCTTTCCTGTCTTTCTCTAATAGAGCTAAAAGGACATTGGTTGGTATCAATTATAGTTTGTAGATCTCTATAAGTATTCCAGAGCCAAGTGTTGAAAAGGGGATATGAAGCTAAGATATAATAGGTGACTCACCTGTATATACTTACACACACACACACACACACACACATACACAAACACAAAATCCTAAAATCATCTCATTAGTTATGGTTCTCCAAAGGAAATAATCACATTTAAATAAAACATATATTTATCTACATGTAGCCATCTATAACATATATAAAAATGTATATACACAGAAACATATATATATTATCTAAAGCATATTTCATGTAGTAGTTTTATTATTATTTCTATTGGTAATATTTATGATTATATATTTAATATAAATGTTAAAACATTAATTATTAATAGCACTACTTATGTGTCATGTATTATCTTATTTACTTAATACAAAAATCCTATAGAGTATTATTTTATGCATTTAATACATGTGAAAACTAAACATTGGTAACACATCCAGGGATTCATACTCAGGAGGAAGAAGGCTGATACAAAAATTGAGAAATTAGCCTCCAAGGCTCTCTGACCATAAGGGAACTATTTGTGGCTGTATGCTCCTGTCACTCTTTTAATATGTGATATCTTGACTAATTATTGTTTAAGAAATGAGGCAAACCAAAACATAGCAGCAGATCCTTACCAAAGACTCATGTAACTGCACACTAATTTTGACTTTTCTTAAAGCCTTCGAATATTTTAGGGCACTCTTTAGTCAATCTATGAATATTGCATTTAAAACAGTTTCCCCTGTTATTTTTATTTCCCATAATTAATCCATTTCCCTATAATGTTAGAATCATTCTCCCATGAACCACCCAGGGAAATCATCATTTTGGAGATCATTGCAACTGATTTTTATTGTTATTTTTATTCTGCCTAGAGATTGTGTGTGTGTCAACAAGGACAAAGAATAATGTATCAAAAGGTAAAAACAAGTTCCCAGTACCATATTATTCTATCTAGGACTGTGAGTTTTGTATAGAACAAAAGTTGAGAATCTGGAAGGGAGAAGAATAGGAAAATGAAAGAGAATTATATTTTATTGCATTATCATTTATTGGCAAGTGTTCTGAATATGTGTTTTCTATTAGTCATCAAAGTAAGTCTTTGAGGGGTGCCTGGGTGGCTTCATTGGTTAAACGACCAGCTCTTGATCTGGGCGCAGATCTTGATCTCATGGGTCATGACGTGGAGCCCCACATCAGGCTCTGTGCTGACAGTAAGGAGCCTGCTTGGGACTGTCTGTCTCCATCACTTTCTGCCCCTTCCCTGCTCACGATCTCTCTCTCTCTCTTTCAAAAGTAAATAAACATAAAAAAATGTAAGTCTTTGAGAAAAAACATTATTTTATCTTTGATAGGTGAGAAAACTAAGGTTCAGAGGGTGGGATGGATCCTTCTGGCAAAGCCAGAAGTAGGAATGCAAACCAGCTTGATCTCATGAGCAGTATCCTCTCCTCAAAACTGCGTTGAATTCTGGCTATTTATTTGCTTCAGCTTTCACTCCCATTCACCAACTGAACATAGTTTTAAGAAGCTAACATATTTGCTAGGCACTCTCTTGGTAGTGAGAAATGCTGAAAACAATAAGTGTCACCAACAAAAAATGCTCTGAGACAATGGGCAGAGATCAGATATGTAATCAGACAATTGCATCCCAGTAAGATCATTACTCATGAGGATGTTTCACATCCTGAAGAGGAGATAGAAGTCCAGCTTTGCTTTGTGTTTGGGAAAGCTTTCTTAAGGACATGGTAGAGATTTAAGGCATAGAAGAGTGTTGTCTATTAATAGATGTGGAAGGCTTTCTACCTAGTAGTCTCCTAAAAGATAGCTGCACATTCTGACCACGCTCCTCTGCACTGGGTCCTTTTAAAGCATGCAGAAAATCCCACACGGGAATAACGTAAATTTAAAGTAACATATGTATTTGATTTTCAGAATATCATATCTCCCTTGGAGATTTCTCAATTATAATTATCCCTGGTAATATCAAAGATTTGAAGAAATATAAAATACATCTTATGTTTCCTCTCTCACTCCCAATCTGATACAAAGCCCTATTAATAAAACCCTTTTTTTGCCCTGATTATTTTTTCAACATTCAAAAAATTAAAACCTAGATAAGCCCTGATATAAACATATATGTAATACAGTTTCTAATTAGATGATTAATAAGTAAATAGAAAACTTCACGAATATCTTTTTAAATGCCATCTCAGGGTAAGCTAGTTTATAGCATAGTCAACTCTGTTATTTAACCTCAAATATGTTTCCAAATAAGACCCATCTTTTTACATTCACACTTACACATGAACAAAATCAAATTCAGCACCATTTCTCCTTTTGTACTCCAGACCCTGGCTTTTTTGTGTCAAGAGTTACTAAAGGCATAAGAATGGAGGAATGCTACACATCTTCTTCAGTTGCACCCAATGGGTCAATCCAATTGTCCAATCAATTGTATTTCTTCCTCTACATGTCTATAACAATTACCATCAATTGAATCCTCATCATTTATTTTATATTTGCTCACTAAAGGGTCAATAAGATAGATTAATCCTACCTATAAGTACCTTAGCTCAAATCCTCATCATTTCCTCTCTGAATTTTTATAATCACTCCCTGATTAGACTCCATATTTAGGTCTACCTTGTTACCAATGCAAATCTAGTCACTTGTCATCTACTGAAACAGTCCTATATACAGCCCTTATTTATGAAATTAGTTTTATATGACAGCGCAACACACAAATTTCTTTATAATCTATCCCAGTTGTAATTTTCCCATTACATTTTCCATTTATGAACATCACTCATGCTTCCAAAATTTAACCCATACTGAAATTGCTGAGTGAGCCCATACTGAAATTTCTGAATGAGCCCTCCTCTCTTGTGTCTTCATATCATTTCCTTTGCACTTACTATTTCTCTGCTTGTTATTCTCTTTCCATTCCTCAACTCTTCAGCACTTCAGATGTACTGTCAGTGATTTCTTCTCTGGTTAAGCTCTTCTACTCCCCCAAATGAATTCAAGTATTTGTTGTTTCATGTGAATGTTCTAGACTGTATTTGTTTGTGTGAGTCCTGCTTATTTATTTATTTTTCCCTAACAGCTCAGCATTTTAAATAAGGCCACATAACAACAATGGCTACTATTTTTTTATTTCCAACCTCTATTATTGGAACTCAAACCTATTGCTGACCTCTTATTACTCTGCTTGTCCTCAGTTAGATCACATCTGCCTTGACAAATAAGGCTGTTCAGCTAAAATATATTTAAAAATAAAAAACTGCTATGACCCGTGTGATTTATTAAAGTTGATAGCACAGGCAAAACTATTGTCAGTCTTCTACCTTTACACAGCTGGGTCCTGATGTTTTTCATTCCAACTTAGTACGACCTCAGTTTCTAAGCAAATCTTTACTCAAGTGGCCAGCGTAAAAACACAATGCAAGAGAGCTTAAATATAAGCTTTCCAACCAGATGGCGATTTAGGTTTCCTTGCATGAATGTCAAGCTCATTCATTGCTCCCGAGAGTTTCTACGCTTTATAGTTCAACTTTGGACACTGTGTAGCTAGGAAAATCTTTATGCCCATGCTCATTAAACAACATCCTTGCATACCAACTATGTCCACAGGTTGTAGTCTCTTTTACCTGATTTGAATTTTTATATACATTATAAGCCAGATAACTGTTAAAAGACAAATTATGTATATATTAATCAGTGTGGGGTGAGCAGTGCTATTTTACAGCAGTAAGATTAGCCTCACTTTGCTAATTTCTCACCCATGGCCAACTTGGCTGATTCCCAGATTTGATCCCCCCGTGTCTCCTACTCCCAGCTTTCTCTTTCCCCACATTTCATGCCATCTCCCATTAACTTTGGGATAATCCAACTTTAGGGACTCTTTGACCTCTATTTCCAGCATCACAAACTGAACCCATCATTGTCTTGTTATTAGCTGGTCCTAGCCATTAACAATCTTCCTTCAATTTTCACTCTCAGCTTTCTGTTTATGTTCCAAATTACAATAAAATTGGAGACAGGAAAGTACTGGAAAGGAAGACCTAAGTAGACTATTTTATTAGTGGCAGACATAGTTTCCCATTATAAAAGAATAGATTATAGATCATCTGTCCCAATCTTAACTCATTACAATCAAAACTCTTCAACCCTCCAGTTTGGGGAAACTGCCTCGATGTTATCAAAGTCATTAAGAAAACAAACAAACAAACAAACACAACGTATGATAAAAATTAACTTTTAATTTTTTATTAGCTTATTTGCTATTATAAATTTTATATATTTTTTATATAATAAATAAATTTATATTTCTTTATATTACAAAACCAAATTTTAGTTGTTCTTTTCGTTTAAAAAATCCTTTGGTGCCCCATATAATTAAGAACACTGTAAGTCTAAATATAGTTTAGAAATTATCTCTCTACTACTTCCTAGTAGAGTCTTGGGTTGTAATGAGTTAAGATGGGGACAGATGATCTATAAGCTGTCTATTCGTTTACAATGGCAGACTCTGTCTCCCGCTAATAAAATAATCTATTTCAGACTTCCTTTGCAGTACTTTCCTGTCTCCAAGTTTATTGTAATTTAGAACATAGACAGAAGGCTGAGAGTGAAAATTGAAGGAAGATAGTTAATGGTTAGTATCAGCCAATAATAAGATGATGATGGGCTCAGTTTGTGATGCTGGAAATAGAGGTTGAATGGTCCCCAAAGTTGGATTATCCCATAGTTCATGGCAAATACCATGAATTTAGGAATAGAATTTTATATATTGCCATATATAATGTTTCATGTTTGCAGTCATGAAAATTAGCACTAGATCCAAAATATATATATGGAAATTGAACTCTACATGCAGAGAAATATCTTAAATTTGATCACCCATCATTACTCCCAGATTACTTCCTTTCTAAGCCATCAAGTTGACCTTCAGATCCTGGAATATCTCCAATGGCTTCAGACCACTGAAGACACTAGTCTACCTTTTAGAACAGCATGGTTTGAGCTGTTTTCTTTCCTTTAGAAGGCCTATGGATATAAATTGCCGAGAAAAGGCAAACCATTTGTCCTAATACAGAATATGCCCTTTAGCACAAATTTCTTTCTTTCTTGAACTAGTCTCCAGAAAGAAATTTTTACTTTAACAGTGAACTACACCATCTAAACCAGAGCCAGAAAAAATATCTCACACAGTTATTGCCATTGCTACTTGGCTTTCTTGTAAGCTACTCATTTTAAAGTATGGGGATTTTATTAGCCAACTTCCCAGTCTTTCTCTGTTTATCAAGCTGAGCTTGGTAAGATGTGGGAGAAGCTTGCTAGTTTATAGGTTGTCCATGACACACTCCATGCCTCATAATTACATTAAATTAAAAATGACTCTTGGATAGCTTAGGAAACATCTGATAAGGCACAAATAGGTTAATTTTATTTACTGACATGTGATCTTTAATCCAGTTTCTTAAATTACTTTTATAATAACACATGTTTTAGATTTTCTAGAGATTTGCAAAATTTGTGTCAAATTTTGACTCTTAGGCAGCAAGTCCAGGCTATTTGGATTTTCATACTGTGTTACATTTTAGGGGACACAGTAACATGACCATATCAGAAGGTCACAATTTAAATGTTTCTCAGACACCATGAAGGCTCAGTGATTGCTTTTCAGTGTTATTAGAGCAGAGAATGCAGAAAAGGTTATCTTCATTTGCTTATTTTTCTCTTTACTTTCAAGTGGAAACTTGTCACATCAGGCACACTAATCAATCAACTGATTCCTTATTTAGGGTTTATTTCAAAATTATTGCACAGGATTGTTGATCAAGAGAAAGTGTAAGGCATGTTCTCAGTGAGTTCAAAATCAAAACAGAGATTAAAACCATGTCTTGAAAAATTAATACATAGTAGAAGCTAAGGACTAAATTAGGTGAAATGATATTGGTAACCAAAGGGTTCTTGAAAATGTTAGAAATTATGGAGAGCTATGAAGACCAAATGAAAAGGAGAGCATAGTAGGTGATTTCTATTCTCAAAGTCAAAGGCTCTTAGAACCCCTCAAAACCTTATGTCATTATTATGTCAGTTCAATGCACTGTTCGATATTCGGCTGAGAGAGAATTGAAATTCTCATGATTGCTTGACTATATATCTTTAGTAGTTTTAATAATGTAAATTAAAGTATTTTTTATAGATTTCTTTCTATTACACACACACATATTTAATTTTTAAATATATATACACTTCCCTCACTTTGTTTCCTGTCATTTGCTGTTCAGATTTTCTTTCTTTTGTTATTCTCTCAAGTTATTTGATTAGGGAGACCCCAGAAGTAATTTGGTGACAGATGTGTTTTCTTGGTCCATTGATGTTTTTAGATTTGGATTTAATCCCTTTGTATAGAACATCCTGTCTCCAGATATTGAAATCCCCAATAGATCTTAGTGTTTTACCGCAGTGTCTCTATCTCCTGAAGGGGTCTTTATTCTCCTGCTCTATGTCTTTAAATTCTAACAGCAATTAATTTTAAGAGTTTGAAAATATTATAGGTCTTATATTTTCTTAACTTTAAAATTAAAGATGAAATATCATTTAGCAGGTAACTCTTCTGATAAATGACTAAACAAAATTTCTTCATTTCATTACCCCAATCTCTACCTGTAGCCTGTTTTTTTAAATAACCTGTGATCTTTAACTGAAATTATTATTATTTTTTGACATAAATATATTGTCATGCAAGAACTACTTACACATTCTTTAATATCCATATTTGGAAATGGTTTAGTGTATTTATGTAATTTAATGTAATTTAGTGCCTGATGTTTCCTTTCGTGTATTATTTATTTTTATTTATCATCAGTCCATGGATAGTACTTACTTAAGCATGAATACAGTCATTTGCTTTTGTTTCTATTGTCCTTGTCCTTCAAGAATGCCAGCATCAATATACTTGAGGCCCATTGTCTCTCCTCGTTGTCTATTGTATTTTAATGGTCTTTCCCCCTCTTTTCATCCTTTTCTGTATCTTCTTGTAGAATGTCGGTTATTTGTACCCCCGTGCTTGATTACATTCTTTGTTAATTTCTATTCTCTGCTTCAAATAAAATGTTTGCTTTTGTTAGCTTCAGTTTATTGAAGACTTTCTTTACTTCACACAGTTCTTGTATATCTCTCTTTTCTTTCTGCTTTCTTCTCATTATGTTCTTTGCCTGTTTTATCCCACGTTTTACCTTTTGCTTCATAGACTATCTGTTGCATTGAATTTTACTGTGAGTGAAAACTATGCTATTTTTTTCCTCTTGTTGGCTTTATAGTTATCTCTTTCTTTTGGGCAGCAAAATATTCTGTAGGTGTGAGTCTTGGTTTTATTTTTAGGTTCCAAAGACTTTATTCTTCCTTTAGGAGAGATATTTTGTGGATTGTTTTGTGCTACAAAAGAGTACAGTGCATTTTCTTTGATTTCTCCCGATGACAATTGACCTCTTTGTATATATACTAAACCAAATAGTGGTTGATAGATCAGTTAAGAATAAGAAAAATCAAATATCTTACTTGACCTTCTGTTATTCCTTTTCTAATGCTCTCCTTTTCTTCATGCAGATCCAAGTTTCTGACTTAAGACATTTTCCTTCTTTTTAAAATAATTTATCTTAATATTTCTTGCAAGCAGGTCCACTGGTGACAAGTTCCCTCAGTTTCTGTTTTTCTGGGGAAGTTTCTATTTTCCTTTTCTATTTCAGGGTAATGTCACTAGATACAGACTTTTAGACTGTTGGGTCTTTTCTTTTTAACACTTTAAATTATTTCAACCCACTCTCTTCTTGTTTGCATAGTTTCTGAAGAGACTTCTGATGTAATTCTTATCTATGCTCCATTATAGATAATCTTTTTTCCTCTAACATCTTTCAAAGTTTTTTTTGAAAGTTTTCTTTGAAATTTTCTGTTTCTTTTATTTTTTGCAGTTTGGATATTATATACCCAGGTATAGACTTATCTTTCCTTCTTTTTTCTTTCCCCTTCCTTCCTTCCTTCCTTTCTTTCTTTCTTTCTTTCTTTCTTCTTTCTTTCTTTCTCTTTCTAGCATTTATCTTATTTAGTGTTTTCTGAGCTCCTGAATTTGTGGTTTGGTGTCTATCATTAATTTTGGCAAATTCTCAGTCATGATTGCTTCAAATATTTCTTCTCCTTTCTCTCTTTCTTCTCCTTGTTACCCTCCCATTACTCATATGTTATATATTTTGTAGTTTTTCTATACATTTTGGATATTTTGGGGTTTTTAAAAGTCTTTTTTCCCTTTTTTAGTTTTTTAAATGTTTATTTAATTTGGGGGGGGAGAGAGAGAGAGAGAGAGAGAGAGAGAACAATCAGGGAAAGGCAGAGATAGAGGGAGAGAGAGAAAATATCAAGTAGACTCCTTACTGTCAGTGCAGAGCCCAATGTGGGGCTCAAACCCATGAACTGTGAGATCATGACCTGAGCCAAAACCAAGAATCAGATGCTTAATCGACTGAGCCACCAAAGTGCCCTTCTCTTTTTTAGTTTTTGAAGTTTCTATTGACATATCCTCAAGCTGACTGATTTTTTGTTAGCTGTGCCCAGTCTGTGAATGAGCCCATCAAAGCCATTTTTTGTTCTTGTTATAGTTTTGGTTTCTTATATTTCCTTTTGATTAATTCTTAGAGTTTCCATCTGTCTGCTTACATTACCCATCTGTTCTTGCATGGTATGTATTTTTTCCATTAGAACCCTTAGCATATTAATCCTATTTGCTTAAAATATGTTGTCTGGTAATTCCAACATTTTTGCCATATTGGTGTCAGTCTGATGCTTGCCCTGGCTCTTCAAGCTGATTTTTTTTGTCTTTCAATATGCCTTGACATTTCTTGGTGAAAGCTAGGCATGATGTACTGAGTAAAAGGATTGGAGGTAAATAGGCCTTTCTGTGAGGTTTTATGTTAACCTGGCTAAGAGTTTGGCTGTGTTTACTGTTGCTGTGGCTGTGGGTGTCAGAGGCTAAAATTTTAGCTGGTGTCCTTGCTTTTATATCCCCTGTTGTCTTTAGAGTTCCCTAGAGACCTTGTTAAATAAAGTTAGATATGCAATTCCTTCGGTTGTAATTCCTTATTATTACACAGGAGCCCTGTTGATGCAGTGGCAAGAGGAAAACAATATGTAGTCCTGTGATTCCTTTCAGTCGTTTAGTGAGCCTGTATCTGTGGCTGTGACCTTGATACATGATATGAGTCTTCCCTTCTCCCTTAGTTGTGGTAGAAAGGTTAGAGGGGCCTGGAGGTGGTATTTTCTTTCCCCCACATGGAAGGATAGTGGGAATTGAAGATAGTATTTTTCATCCTCCATATACAAGGATAAAGCAAGCTGCAGGTGGGCCTTCCCCTTCCTTCAAGTTGGGCAAAATCTTTGTCTATTTCATCAGAACTATTTCATCATTTCATCAGTTTCTTTTGACGGCAAGTCTTGGTTAGAACAGAATTCTCTGGCTATATTTCAAATTGGTAATCTTTCCCCTTCCCACACTGGAATCTGGATGGGATTTTGCATTCATCTTCAGTGTGAGAACCTGGTAGGACTTCTGAAGGTAAAACTCAGAAGGACCCCACTAAGGGCTCCACTAAATGGGGGACCCATTAAGACTGGGCATGTCCCCTTGGAGTTCTAAATTCTCAAACTTGTCCACATGCAGTCTCCAGCAATCTGTACAGCTTAGGTTTTTCTATCCTGGTACTGGTTCCTGTGGAGGTGTTCTTTCTTGTTGATAATGATTCTCTGTATCTGCCTGTTTATCTCTCTAATTTTTGAGGTAGCAGTTTGACCTGTGACTTCAATTAAAAAAAATACACTAGGGACAACCATCCCACTGGAGCCATTTTTTGTTTATTGGTATTCTTTTGAATGTCTTTTAGAATCCTAGGTCATCTATTTCTGAATAATATCTAATCTCAGCCAACTTGGTTGAAGCTTGGTACTCCCTCTGTGTCCCATTGGGCAATATTCCAAATTGCAGTGTATGAGTGGTATTCTTCCAGGATTATTTTTCATAATTATATGCAGCTTTTTTGGTTAGGGATTTGTAAGTCAACCTTCATATTTCTTCAATATCACTATACTGGATCTCATCAAAACTATTCTGGTTTTTGCCATTCAATTAGTGCCCTGTCTGAGTTTTCATGCTTAAGAGGCCCACACTATCAACACACAGACTCTTTCATCTATCTATCTATCTACCTACCTATTATCTTTCTAAACATAAATAGATATACATATAAACATATATACATATATAGCTCTACACACAGCAGGCCTAAATACTTCCATGAATTTCAGCTGTGTAAGATAGGATATATGGCAAGGTAAACACCTGTGCTCAAGTTAGCATCTTTTCTAGGTGACCGCAAATCTTTTCCACAGCATTAAGTAGGTGACTGGGAGTTTCCAGAATACCTTGAGAACATTAGTTATACAGAACGGAACTCCCAATATGGTAGCATTTACTAGAGGACAGTGTCATCCCATTGGGCCATGCCTTCAGGAAAATCATGGGATGATGCACATTGTGAATCGTCACACCTCTGCCAAGATATAGGACAAAGGCACTGTCAAGTAGATTTACTCATTGAGTCACCTAAGGGTACTCATGCATAGGACAACATGGCACACCTACTTGATAAAAATTATTGTGATTAATGCCGCGATGGAGGAAGGTTTTTTTCAGGTGAGTTGGCTTTTTTCCTGCTCATAGGGAGGAAGTAGTACACAGGGCCATGTAGTTTTAAGTAGTAACTTTGCATGTAAAAGAAGCAAAAAAATAATCCTTTCTTGGGATGTGATGGTAACCAGTACTCTCAAACCCAAAAATAAAGAAAGAATTGCACAGGCTCTGGAGGTAAGTCTGCAATTGCACTTATTACCATAATCTCCCAAGAGGCGCAAAACTAACATAACATGTTGCAAGCAGATTCTTGTCATCTGCTGTGAACACAGGCCATAATCATAAATGGTGTAACATGTTTTCAAACAGGTTGGAGTAATACTTAACAGACATTCGTTAGCAGCTCAAGTTCCTAAACACTGAAAAAAGAGAATTATGGGCAAAGACTGGCAGTTGAACACTTGGGTCCATGTTATGATATTTACTGGGCTGCTCTTGAAGGCGTTAGCTGTGCACATTTGGCTGATTACATAAATAGTTGCTGCTATTCTGACTACAACCATATTTGATATTTATGAGGCTTTATTAAATATTATAGTCAATTGGTCGGGCTGGGCAATAGGTGGTAGCATATTATTCCAATGCTTACTGACCCACCAGAATGAAAGAACTTATAGGTTAGGTTTTGCAATGAGATACATATTCTTACTAAGTATTTGAATCAAGTAATTAATGGAATTGGCTAAAAATAGCAAAAAAGCCACATTAGTCTGAGAAAGAAGTTCTATACTTCACTTCTACGTCTAACTCTAGGACTCTTCTTAGTTGGGTCTCATGTTGCCATTCACAAGTAAGAAGTTGTATTATATAATCTCTTTTAAAAATTTCAATCTTGATATCTTACAAAAATATTTGGTAAGATTTTCATAAAACTAGGGATACTTAGTTTCCATCTACACCAATGGGAATGGATTGTGACTAACAAGGCATTAGTATCCACCAGTTTCCTAACCATATGGTACACCTCAAGAGAATAAGGACTAAACCTCCATAGAACTTAAAGCAACTACCTAGGGTAACGATGATGACAAAAGGAAACAGTGAAACCCTAGGTAGAAAAAAGGGTATGGGAAATTTAAGGCAATCTCAGACATTTTAAATGCCCCAAAGCAATTTTGATTTGAGAAACCAAGGTCGGGGTGCATTTCAGAGTACTGAAATTAGGAGTCTTCAAAGTGTGATGCAGTCCAGGTGACTGATCAAGATCATCAATTTATGCAAGATAGGGGAAGTCAATGGGAAGTGTACAACCCTGGGATAGAGCTGGAAAGTCCTAAAACAACAGGAGAGATTCTAATTAGATGGCTGGTGGACAGGGCTTGACATCCCTGGAGGGTAGGTAGGAAGTCTCCATTAGAGTTCCCCACATTGAAACCCTGTAGTCAGGAAGCTGTGTGGGGATGAGGAGGAGGAAGTGTTAGATTTAGGAAAACATTTTCTAAATTAGTTCTAAAGGGCCAGAGGGAGGACTTTACTTAGGTTTGGTGTTACAGCCCTAGAGCAAGAAAGTTTCTAAACTATTATTTACCACAGCAACAATTTATTTCTTTCCAACCTCTCACATCATGAAATCTAGTTAAATATTTTTCAATTATCTCCCCTCATTTAAATCCTCACTTGCTTGCCCTAGTTCAGATCCTTATTATTTCTAGCCTGAATAAGTGCCCCGACTTTCTCCTTGGGTCTGCTCTGTCCACTCTCTCCCTCTTGCAACCAAGTTCATCCTCTGCATTCACTAGGGTATTTTTTATACAAATATGAAATGTGGCTTAAAACTTTCAGCTATTACCTGTCACTGGCAAGACAAATATTCTCTGCAATGTGTGGCTGGTCCTTTACCATCAGCCTGTTTCTCAAGACTCTTTTGCTCGAACCCTGCATAAGTGCCCAGTTCTACTCAGGCATATCGACTTGACCATTTTCTTTTTAGTAATCCATGTTGACATGGGAAATGGAGTGTGAAAAAGATGATCCCCCAAACTGGAACGGAGAAACCAAGGCTACTAGGGATTGAAAATACAGATACCAGGTGTAACTGGGTCAGTCCTTTCCCTGTGTTATAGTACAAGGCTTTCCCTAAATATCCACAACTCCCTTAGAGCCAGGGTGCCCTTCAGGCTCCTGTTTGGTTGGGTTTTAGTGACTAGTTATAGCACTTCTGACTCTATCTGTCTCTTCTAAAGGATAAGAAGAGAGGATTTTGTTGAGTTCACCAAGTCTAATAGCCTACCTGCCTTCTACAACCAATCCCCAAGTTCTCTCCTGAAGAGAAGACTCTTTTTCCAAACCTCCACTTCATAAAAGATTATTTGCACTGTGGGGTGCCTGGGTGGCTCCGTCAGTTAAGCATCTGACTTCACCTCAGGTCATGATCTCGCAGTTCATGGGTTCAAGCCCCGCATCATGACAGCTCAGAGCCTGGAGCCTGCTTCAGATTCTGTTTCCCTCTCTCTCTCCCCCTTCCCCACTTGGGCTCTCAAAAATAAATAAACATTAAAAAAAAAAAGATTCATTATTTGCATTGAATAGGAAAGGTAGGATTCTCTGAATTACTGACTTCGTCAATCTGTATTGATCCTAACTCCTACAGAAGGCACAAAGAATTCTGCTCCCTCGGGAGGAGGCATTAAGTGTCAGCCATGCTGTCTCAGCACAAAGTGAGGATCTCAGATGCAGAGATATGGAGGTGTGAGGTGGAAAGATATGGGAAATAGTCAACGAAAAATTTTATATTAATGCCTACTTTATTTATGTGTGTAGTTTTCTTTTTCCTCATGGTCTTATTAGGCAAATAAAAATTGACAAATATGTCCATCACTTTCCTTTTCCCTCAATGTACTGCTCTATGATATTTGTATCATCATCTATTTGACTCCATTCAATATTTCTTATTAAATCAAAACTCAGAAGTGGGGACAGAACTACAATTTATTGGCTTTCTAAATTCAGATATTGAAGGAAAACTTATAATGTGTATCAGAATTTGTACACTGACTTATAACATATTTCGTTTCTAAATGGAAAAAGAAAACTCCTATCTGATTATGTCACTTTTCCTTTCACCATCTATGGAAATACAACACTGATGGGGAGACCCTTTGTGTATTATTTGGTAGTTTTATTAAAAATAGGCCACTAACAAATTGGTACTCTGGTTGTCTGTTATTTTATGTGTTTCCCTGGTTATACCCAGCCTCTTCTGTGATCATCTTTCAGAATGTCCCTCAGATTTACATGTATTTTGAATAGTTTTAATAGAATTTAATAGTGTAATAAAGATAAAAACTAAATCATTATGCATTATTCACTTTAAGAGCTGCATTTGCTTAAATGCTTTACTCTTTCTATTATTTAGATATGAAAGTCCAAGATTTATTTCATTTTCTGGTGATAATTGTTAACAGATATGTAGCACTCTTGCATGTATTCCTAATTTTGATCCTCAAAAGGATGTTATGAAAGTAGCAAAGCAGATGTCAGCCCCATTTTACAGATGAACAGACTAATATGTAGATGGGGTTGAAGATTTGCCTGAAGTCACTGTAAATGGTAGAGCCAGTGAAAACCAAGTCTTACAAGACTGAGGTTAGGCCATCAGAGTACCTGTATGTATTAGTTAAGACTTAGGGTTTGCAAATTCTTAAGAGGGTTTTTTAGGCAGTTGACATGACTTAGACATTTACTATGAATGAACTGAGGATGTGTCACAGGTCTTTGATGGGAGAATGTATAAGAATTTTACATTTTGAAAGGATTATTCTGGCTGCTTTTCTGAGAATAGACTGTAGAGGGTTAAAGATGGAAGCAAGGATACCTGTTATATCGCCATTGCAACAACCCAGGGATGGATAATGGGAGCTTGGATCAGGAAAGTAAGCAGTAAAGATGGAACTTTATTTCCTGACTCCAAAGGAATTTTAAAAAATGTTTTTAATGTTTATTTATCTGAGAGAGAGAGAGAGGGAGAGAGAGAGAGAATGAGTGGGGAAAGGCAGAGAGAGAGGGAGACACGAAATCGAAAGCAGTCTCCAGGCTTTGAGCTATTAGCACAGAGCCTGATGCAGGGCTCCAACTCATGAATGGTGAGATCATGACCTGAGCTGAAGTTGGATGCTTAACTGACTGAGCCACTCAGGGGCCCCCAAGTGAATTTTAAAGAGTCAATAGGATTTGCTGATAATGATGGAACATGAGATAAAAGAGGAGCAAAAACTCAGTTTTTGTGTGTGAGATGCACAAAGTGTATAGTGAATGGGATAATGCAGGTAGAGAAACTTAAAGGAAAAATTAGAATTGCAGGCTTAGAAATGTTATGTTAGAAACATTTTTGGACCTCTTATGCCAGAATATTAGGTAGACAGCTTTCTACCTAAACCTGGAGTTCGGGAGAGAGGTTTAAGTGGAAATATAAGTTTAGGAGTCATATCTGCTTTATTCTTCTCTCTTTGCAGTGAACTTTCTCTGCTCTTCAGTTCACAGAAGGAATCATGTACCTTTTTCATTTAAGAGGCAGCATTGACAGACTAAAATTATTTGGTCCCAAATCCAATTTATTGAAAAGAAAACCTGATTGGCTCAGCATTACTCAGGGGTCTACATCTTGGCCAATTAGCATAGCCAGGACGAAGGATTGCAAAGCAGACGCGTGGTCTAGCCCTGTAGGAGTGGTGAGTGGTTCCTTGACAGGAGACAAACAGACCAACCTATGGTTAACCACAGTACACAACCAAGAGTTTGCTTGTTTTTTTAACGTTTATTTATTTATTTTGAGAGAGACAGACAGACAGACAGACAGACAAAGATGGAAAGAGAAAGAGAGAGGGAAAAGAGGAGGGTGCAGAGAGAGAGAGGGAGAGCGAGAATCCCAAGCAGGCTCTGTGCTGTCAGTGCAGAGTCCAACCTGGGGCTAAAACCCATGAACAGTGAGATTGTGACCTGAATTGATACCAAGAATTAGACACTTAACCAACTGACCAACCCAGGTGCCCCCACAACTAAGAGCTTTTAATAGGTGTCAGAGCTTAATATATTTCTTAGTTGTAAGAAAACTGAATGTAACCAACCTTGATAGGATAGAGAGAAATATCTATTAAAGGACTGTGACAGAATACAGACAGGTATATTAACCTTGATTTAAAACAAATCAAGTAATTCAAGAAAAATTGCAGAGAAAAAGTCCAATCACCCATCACAAATATTAGAACAGGCAGAACAGTACCCTGATAGAAGATCTTTGTTATATTCAAAGTTGAGAGCCAAACTCAAATTCACATTTCATCTCATGATAATTCTGAGACTCATTAATGGCTGCTATATTCCAATTTAATATTTAAATAGTTAAACTCGACATTTCACCAGATCACTAAATTTTCATTACATTTTACATAAAATAGACTTCTGGAATCCTTATTATAATAAATTATAAAATTTCTTTTTTCTCCTATGCCTTACACCTCTTTTGTCTTGATTGTATTTGTGATTTATGTAAAAGATGCCTTTAACATTTATAAAAAATAAAATCAAATGATTCATTACTATGTATGATACATTACTATGTATACAATTACTGATTAAAACTCTTTATTTCATTTTGTTAAAGGCTTACATACTTAATTTATATTAATGATGGATAACAAAAGATGATTATTATTACTGACATGAACCCCAAAACTATCTTNTTGTTCCTTTCCAAAAGTAAACATAAAGATTTCTTTATAACATCTCTTCTTATAGTGTGGACCTGACAATTCACTTGTGCTAAAAGTGCACAGATCTCTGATGTGAGACCTGGTGGGAAATTTGTGTTTTTAACAAGCTCTCCAAAGTAACACTTATATGTACTATAGTTTAAAAAACATGCTGAAAGTCAATAGAACTGAATTTATTTATGAGTTTGATATAAGAAAGAAATGAAAAAGAAAGGAAGGGAAGGGAAAGGAAAGGAAAGGAAGGGAAGGGAAGGGAAGGGAAGGGAAGGGAAGGGAAAGCCAAACAGGGAATCAGATGACAGGATGTATTTCACAACCTTAAATTTTAGTAGGGAAAGGAGGACATTCATTCTGACTGAAGTGGGCAAAAAGCCAAGGTCATTAAAATTCTGACTGACTCCCTGCCTGATTTCTTAGTGACCTGGTCATATTTTAAGCAATTCATCAATCAAGAATAAATATTTAGTGAGAATGTATGGCATGCTCAAGGTGTGGTGTGATTTCTTTTGGTCCCTGGACATATGGACAATATGTTCTATTTGTGTGATTGATCATGTATGATATCTCAGTATTTCTCCACTCCATTGGCATGATGTAATCATGACCACACCCAAATTATCCTCAACAGGCTACTTATGAAGGAGAGAAAAAAACCCAAACTAAATAAATAAGGCAGGTTTAGATATTAGGCAAATCCAATAGGACCATTCTGAATGTGGCTGAGGTTTCAAATACATTCTGTGATGTACACAGACAGCCTGAGCTTTAACAGCATTCTCTGAGGTTGTATCACATTGACAAAACCATATATTTCAAATTACATTGATTTTTAAAAAGTATTTAGTTTATAGACTAAGCTGAAGTTTAAAAAGCAAAGAATTTAGAATCCAATAATCTGTTCAAGTTTGACTGAGTTTCTCTTACATGTCCTACTTAAAATATGGATAATTATGGGTTCATTACAGGACTGCTTGAGCAATGGGAAGCAAATGCATTATTATATCAGAGAACATCCTGATGCTATAAAGGGCTATACAAATATTGTTTGAAACAATCAACTGTTCATTTCAGGTAAACCCATGACAGAACTAAAGTTTAAAGCTTGTCACTTGCACTAGGATTTTGATAAGATGCCTTGTAAAAACCATAGGAAGTTAGAAATTGACAGGATTTTTGGCTCAATGTGTAAGGATTTTCTGAGGAAAGACATAGGGCTAAGATCCAATTAGGCTAGAAAATACCCAGCAAACAACAGGCGAGTGCAATGCTAGAAATATCTCATGGCGTTTCATCACCCTTAGCTGCCATATGTCCGTGATCATTAATTATAGTGATTTCATCCATCATTCTTGGGGTATTCTCTTGAATTCTCTATATTTCTTTGTTGGGTGCTCCAAGATACTGTGCTGAGCAATTCACCTGCATTAGCTTATTTAGTCTTCACAGTATCAATCTGAGGAACAAATGACATTGGCCCCATTTTATGATGAAAGTAAACTCCATAACCAGAAGAAGCTTGTCTGTGGTTACACAGAAAGGAAGAGATGAAATCTGAATTTAAAACAAGACCATTTTTACTCCAGAACTCTCACTGTGAAGTGCCTCATTATAATTCCTCCTAGGGTTTTTAATTATTTTGAATGACATATTAAAAGATGTGTTAATTATGTTCTTTGTTGTCATTTTCATAAGTTTCATGTATTTTAATCTTTTTCTATTGAAATATTTTGAACAATTTAATTGGATTCCTTACACATTAGGTTCTAAGCTCTAGAATTGGTTCTCAGAAATAGTTCGTCTGCCTTTAACATAGAATAAATGCATGATACAGTTTACATCTTATAATATTGATATTTTCAACACTTAAAACATTTTCAATAATACATCTACCAGGGTTAATGACTCTGGAGATTAACCTTCTGTCTGAGCTTTAACCTGTCCCCCAAAATAGCCAGATGAAGCATAGGGAATATAATCAATGATATTTTAATAGCATTGTATGATGACAGATGGTAGTTAAACTCATGATGAGTATAGCATTAATACATAAAGAAACTGAATCACTAGGTTGTACACCTGAAACCAATGTTAACATGGAGTATCAACTATACTGAAATTTTTAAAAAATGGAAAAGAAAAAGCCATATAAAGAAGAAAAAATTGTGAGAAATTTGTTTATCTGACAAGTCAAGGGAAACTAATGATCCAAGATAGGTTAAGGGCCAGGCAAAGAGGAACAAGGGAACAATTTGGGGGTGAGCTCTGCTTGTCACAATGTTATAGACTCCAAGGATTAGTAGACCACAGGTAGCCCTGGCCTTTTAAGATTAAGCATATATGCCCAGCCTGCAGGATCTCAGCCACCCTGTTAAAGCCAGTGGGTAGAATGGACAAACATGATTTAGTGTGCTGGGAAAGAAATGATATATCTAAATATATCACAGTATATATCCTAAATATTCTTTTTACAATATGACTATTGATTTGAATCCTGGTTCTGTCATTTACTCACTGAATGATCTTAAGAGGAATACTTATTATCTATACCTCAGTTTCCTCATGAGTAAAATGGGGGCTCATAATAATGCCTACTTTATTAGGTTATTGAGAGGAGCACATGAGTTAATGCGTGCCAAATATTTGAACAGAAAGCTGCCTGTCTCATAATAAGCACTCAGTAAGTCATTGCTAGCCCTTGTTTTTATTACCTATTTTTGTCTTTTCTGGTTCAAACCAGACTGCATGGAAAGATAATGCTTGGCACAAAGATGGCGCTCAGTAGATATCATTGAATTACATAATACATTTAAAATTTCCTCCATGAAATTACTGAACTATTCATGAAATAGTAAATTCTCCATTATTGTAAGACATTGCATGCAGTTAAAAAGAATTCATATCTAATCCTGTTCTTATTGGGTACTGCTGTAAATGTTTCTTTTGTTAAAGTCAAAGCTAACACTGACTATTATATATTTTCAGGAAAATACCAATCTGATGCTCTTCCAAGATATATGAATCTTTAGATTTCCAATAAAAGAGCTCTGATTAGAAGGAGAGATTTGGCTTTGGACTGCTCTCTTCTAAGAGAATTCTGAGCTCCTTGCCTGACAAATCATTACTAACAGAAGTGCTTGGTTAAGACATGATTTGTTGTCACTAATAGGACTGTCTTTCAAAGCAGGTCTTGTAGATTTTAAGCCACCAAATCATGCTCAAGAAAAAGTTTGTGTTTAATTGCCTTCTTTTTCCCTTCCCCAAACCACACTTTCTCATATAAATTGTATCCTACATTGCTCTTCTAGAGGGATACAAAATAAAATCTCTAAGAACTTAGAGGACAGCAAACTTGATCTCATAATATCCCGTCCAATTTTACAGAAGTTTAGACAAATGTGATACATTTGGAGTAACCCTTACCTCACAGTCCAAACCTTGAGAAATGCACCCAGCACTTCTCTTTGTTATGTAAATACCATCCCCCTCTACCTGAAAGACACAGCTTGAGTTTACTTGAATCCACCAGCTCTCCTGTAAGTGCTAAGGAACAGGGCAAGGCTTGCATATGCTCAGTACCATTCACTGGAGCTGTGAATACCGACAGGCTGGCAGCCCCTTCCTTCCCCCTGTTACCAGCAGAATTGCTGCTGCCAGTGTCTGTTGCTGTTTCACAAGCCTGCCTTACGCTCCTTCTTTTTCCAGAAAGGCATCGTATTTCATGAAAGAAGCCTGGTCTGGCAACTAGGGACAAGAAAGTAGAAGGCGAAAATAACAGTGCTCCAGCTTATTAGAAATAAGAAAAGAGGTACAGTAGTGGCAGCGGAAAGCACACTGTAGCCCAGGACTGAGCTATGCAACTTCCTCTACTATCAAATTTCCAGTCCCTTGTGCCGAGGCAAGATCTCATCTATTAAGTTCAGATATTAGATTAGGTGACTCCTTAAGTCTTTTCTCGTTCAAAAATACACTAATATGGAAATGAAATCAAACACTGGAGTTTTCAATGAGGAAAGGTGTTGGATATGTCCACAGTCCTTCGTGGAATTTACTAGTTAGACCAACATATGAAAATTTAGTTAAATAATTTCATTTTGGAAAGAAAACTGAAATCCAAAAACGTTACACAGGATGGATTCAGGATTCAAACTTCAAAAACCCAACTTCCAATCTAGTGTTCTTTCCATAAGACTTCATCAAAATTTCTGGTGGAATATTTCCAAGCATCATCTGGTAGCTTGTGGAGGGGACAATTTAAGATTAAAAATATTAATAATAAATTAAAACGAGAGAGAGAGAGAGTCCTTTCAGAAAGCACAGAAATCAGCTTGCATTGCTTGTGTAACTCATCCTGTATTTAGCTTTTAAAAACCAGTAAGTGCAGGCTTTTGTAGGATTTATTTCACTGTATATAACAATGCTTGTGTGAGAGGGGATGGAATGAAGATGTCCAATTCCACAGGTAAGAAGTATTATACAGGTCTCTTAAGATAAAGTCTGGATAAATTTTACCTCTGGATAGTATTTTAAGTAAAGCTGATGATTATATTTTGAAACAGATTGCCTGTGTATTTGCCTCCAAATTTTAAGAATCTATTTAAAATATTTACTTGTGTGATTTTATCCCACAGTGTATTCACTTTTACATTTTGACTCTCAGAGATTTTTCTCTAGTGCTTCAAATAGGGAATCTAAAATGATACCTTCCTTTCAAACTTCCATCTTTGGCCATCTGGATTGAACTAAAATCCCTCATTTGAATGGAGCCCCTGGAGATAATAATTGTGGCCTTACACAAGACTTCCTTCTCCAAGTTTTCTCATGTGTCATGAAGTCCAGACAAGGAGGCAGTTTTTATAAATTGTACCCAGTTTAGAGTTAGAGATCATTGATAGGTAGGGCATTTTATCGTTAGCTGTGCACATATAAAGAATGAATATGGGATATATACATGTTTGAAATGGATTTGGTCAAAAGTAATGACGTATCAAGTAAGAAGGTGACAAGACCAAATAAATAAAATTATCAGAAAAAGAGTAATACTCAAATTTATTCTTATTCCCTCAGCATGGGGTAAACAATTACCTAAATAGATGAACTATATCTGTCAGTTTAAGCTAAATTATGATGCTGTAACAGACAATGCTAAAATCTCAGGAACTCACAACAAAGTCGTATTTCTCTTGGAAGTTATATGTCTATCACAAACTGGCTCTGACTCTGTTTCATGTCTTACTCTGGTATTCAGGCTTACAGGGGAGACCTAATTTAGAACATTACCAATCTCATGTAGAAAATGTAAATCAGAGCTAGCACAGAAAGAATTTATGGAAAATACGTGTTGATATTTTCTCTTAAACCTCACTAATACTTGATTGTCCAGAGTAAGTTTTGTGCTCAGGCTTGAGACCAAGAGATCTGGGATGATATTGCAAAGGGAGGGCCACTTCAAAGAAGGATGCTCACAGATGAGCAACAAGTATGTTGAACCATGATGCAACTCATAACATTGATCTGTATGTCAGAAGGGGGATCCCTTATAGTTGATTATGTCATGCAGCTTCATATCACCTCCCAATAAAAATGATTATGAAAATATATACCTTTCCTCAAAAAAAAAAAAAAAAATCAAGAGTGACCACCAATCACATGCCAGACTCTTGTTTAGAGTGAGGAGTAAACAGACAATCAAATGTGTGTAGTGTGACCATGTGTCCCAGTTTCCCAGAGATAATCTCCTTTCACTTTCAAAAAGTGTCCTGAGGTTACATGTTTAACAATTTTTATGATGAAATATTGACCAAAAAATGTGTCACAGATTGATGGTCAACTAGATCGTCACTCTTAGGGATAGGTAATACCTCTCTCCACATATTTATGTCTCAGAAATACTGGCCCTAAAACCATCAGGCAGTAGAGAACCAAAAGCTTATTCTGAGATGATGTCTATAACAGTCTGGAAAGGCTCTTTCTCCACACAAGCATGCTCTAGGAACTTTCTGCATTTGGGTAGAAATAATTAAACAGAAATGAATTGCCACTATTAAACCAAGCAGAAGTAAGAGAGAAGGAATCTAAATTGACACTGTAAGTCCAAGTGAATACAGAAGGTATCTGAGGAAATTGTGATTTTTTTTATGTCCCTCCTCAAGTGTGAGTACAACAGAGCCAGGTGGTGGGCTGGTAAAAGAGTGAAAAATAAGATCTTTGCAGAAAAGATGAGTAAAGTGGCACAACTCCTTTCAAAGCACAATTTGTTGATATTAATTCAAATTCTAAATAATGTACATGTTACTTATTTCAGCTATTTTGCTTCTAGAAACTCATGCTAAGGAAATAATCATAGCTATAAGCAAAGAAGTATGGAGGCAATTATTTTCACTACCATTTTTAGAACACTTACAATACCTAAGTACAGAACTAAGCACTTTGCACACATTTTTAAATTTAATACTGTCAAAAATGGAAAAAAGGTCTGAATGATCATTCCCCTTTTTCCAGGAAATAAGGCTGTGGTCTAAAGATTAAAAACAAAAAACTTATCCCTTAAACAGAATGGAAGAGTGAACATTTGAATCCAGATATGTTAATCTGGATAGGATAGAGAGCTTTCCCATGCTGTTTTCAAAAAATTAGAAACTACTTAAATAAGGAGAAATTAACCACCTATTACTTACACTGTAGTTCATATATTCATTGGAGAGAAATTGCAGTTATCAAAAAGAATAGTTTAGATGAGGACATCAGCAAAACTGGCACAGTAGGTAGCTCTAAGAGTCCATACATCTGCAAGAACATTGAAAATTCAAGCAAAAACTGTCAGAATCAACTGTGTCAGAACTGTGGAAAATAGCCCAAGGCTTACAGCAATCAAATCAACACTGAATCAAGAAGAGCATAACTTAGAAACAGTAAAAATAGTTGTGGTGTTTTTGCTTCCATTTGTACCATCCCTTCCTTGGTGGTGGCAGTCTTGAACGTGGCAGCCTACTTCCCAACATGCAATCCTCTGTGATTCCACAGTGGGCAGAAATACCTTATTCTCAAAGAATTGTATTTATGTGTTCTAACATGTCTGGGGGCTACCTGAAGACTGACACAAAGTGTATGACTTTATTTTGCCTAACAGAACTCACACAACGTGGAAAAGTGGTAGGCATTCCACGAAGACATTGTAATACAAATGAAAAACTTGCTGTGGCCTGTGGCTAAAGATTATAGTTATGACAAACAGTAACACATATAAATCCTAGGAGTAGAAGCTTGGGAGAGAGGTGTTTTTGTTTTGTTTTAATTCCAAAGTATGCATGTATATTATAGAATTTTACAGGCATGTATATTCTAGGTCAAGATACATGTTAATGAAAGACCAGAGAAGACCCTAAGTTTTCACCATAAAGCACTGCTGAAAGAAATTAAAGACATAAGTAAATAGGAACACATCCCATGTTCATAGATTGGAAGATTAATATTGTCAAAATGTTGATGCTGCACAAAGAGATTTACAGAATCAATGTAATCCCTGTCTAAATCCAATGATACATTTTGTTTGTTTGTTTTGCAGAAATAGAAAAACTCATCCTAAAATTGATATGAAACCTCAATGGACCCTGAATAGCCAAAACAATCTTGAAAAGAAAAAAACAAAGCTGGAGGACTCCTACTTCTTGCCAACACTTACTACAAAGCTAAGGTAATAAAAACTGTGTGATACTGACATAAAGACAGACATACAGGAAAATTTAATAGAAGAGAAAGCCTAGAAATAAACATGCATGTATGGCCAAATGGTATTTGATAAGGGCATCAAGACCATTTAGTGGGAGAAAGGACAGTCTTTTTAACAAATGGTACTAAGAAAACTGGATATCCATAAGCAAAAGATGAAGTTAGACCTTATCTAATATATATACAAAAATTAATTTTATTTTATTTTTTATTTATTTCTAGGAGAGAGACAGCNGCGAGATCATGACCTAAGCGAAAGTCGGACGCTTAACCGACTAAGCCACCTAGGCGCCCCACAAAAATTAATTTGAAATAAATCAAAGATCTAAAGCTAAGAACTAAAACTATAAATGTTTAGAAGGAACCATAGGGCAAAAACTTCACAACATTGGATTTAACAGCGATTTTTGGATATGGCATCAAAGACCCAGGCAGCAACAGGAAAATAGACAATTTGGAATTCATGAAACTTTTAAAATTTTGTGCATCAGCAGACAGTATCAGGGGTGCCTGAGTGGCTCAGGTGGGTAAGCAGGCAACTCTGGCTCAGGTCATGATCTCGCAGTCCATTCTGTGACCTGGAGCCCTGTGTCAGGCCGGTGCTGACAGCTCAGATCCTGGAGCCTACTTCAGATTGTGTGTGTGTCTCTCTCTGCCCTCCCCTGCTCACGCTCTGTCTCAAATATAAATAAACATTAATTTTTTTAAACACAGTATCAACAGAGTAAAAAGGCAACCCACAGAATACGAGAAAATATTTACAAATCATGTATCTGATAAGGGATTAATATCTATAATATGTAGAGAACTCCTAAAACTCAAAAGTAAAACAAACCACTCAATTAAAAAATGATCAAAAGACTTGAATATACATTTCTCCAAAAAAGATAGACAAATGTCCAATAAGCACATGAAAACATGCTCAAAATCACATTAGGAAAATGCAAATCAAAAGGAAATGCAAATCAGAACTATAATGAAATATTACCTCCTACCCATTGTGATGGTTACTATAAAGAATAATAAAATAAAATAACAAATGTTGGCAAGGGTGTACAGAATTTGAAATCCTTGGTACTGTTGACAGAAATGTAAAATAGTATAGTCACTATAGAAAACAATATGACAGTTATTTCAAAAATTAAAAATAGAATTACCATATGATCTAAAAATTACCTTCTGGGCATATGCCCAAAAGAATTAAATGCAGGGTCTTGAGTAGATATTTGTACAAACATGTTCATAGCAGCATTAGTCACAGTAGCTAAAACATGGAAGCAACTCATATACCCATTGATGGATGAATGGATAAATAAATGTGAGATATATATCTCACATATCTCATATATATATATATCTCACATTTATATATATTATATTTATATTATATATATTTATTATTTATATATTTATATAATTTATATATTTATATATAACNTGACATGCTACACCATGGGTGAGACTTGAGGACATTATGCTAAGTGAAAGAAGCTAATCACAAAAAGACAAACACAGTATGATTTCACTTAGACTCCCCACAATCATAGAGATAACTAATGGAATGAGAAGGAGATCATGGAGAGTTATTTTTTAAAGGATATGCAGTTTAGTTTGATAAGATGGAAGAGTGACTTGGATGGTGGTGATTATTGTACAATGTTATGAAAGTGCTTAATACCACTAAACTGTACATTTAAAAATGATTAGGATGGTTAATTTTATGTTATATGTATTTTACTATAATAAACATTTTTTTAAAAAAGGAACCAGATAGAAATTCTGGAAATGAAACCTATAATAACTGAAATAAACGACTCACGAGGTGGTTATAATAGCAGATTTGACCAAGTAGAAGAAAGTGTCAGCAAACTTGAAAACAGGTCAATTGAAAATATCTAGCCTAAGTAATAGATGGAAAAAAAAGAATAAAGAAAAATGAACAGAGCCTAACGAGACCTGTGGAACATAATCAATCATCCTAACATATATGTAATGGCAGTCCCAAAAAGAGAGGAGAGAGAAAGAGGCAGAGAGAATATTTGAAGAAATAATGACTGAAAACTCCCCATATTTGATAACTCTCACATCACAGAAGCTCAACAAATCCCAACAAGAATAAACCAAGAAAGGTCTACACTGAAACACATCAAAATCAGCTTGTCAAAAGATAAAGACAAAACAAGAATCCTGAAAGCAGCAGGAGAGAAGTGACTCATCACAGCCAAGTGGCCCTCTGTAAGATTAACAGAAGAAAGTGATCCGGCAGTCTTAACTGCTGAAAGAATATACTGTCAGACAAGATTTCTATATCCAGCAAAACTCCCCTTCAGAAAATGAAGGGAATAGTAAGAGTTTCCAAGATAAATAAGAATAAAGTTGGATTCCTACTTTCAGCATATACAAAAAATTCTTTCAAAATGGATTAAATACAGAAATGTAAGAGCTAAAACTGTAAAACTCTTAGAAGAGAACATAGTGTTAAATCTTCATGTCCTTGGATTTGGCAACGGATTCTTAGACAAGATGTCAAAGCCTGGGCGACAAAAGAAAAAAAAATGGACTTCATCAAAATTTTAAATTTTTATGCATCAAACAACTTTGTCAAGAAAGTGAAAAGACAGCCAACAGAATGGGAGGAAATATTTGCAAATCACACATCTGATAAAGGTCTAGTATCTGGAGTACAAAATGAACTCTTATAATTCAACAACAAAAAAGATAATCAGCTAAAAAAAATGGCAAAAGACTTACATAGACATTTCTCCAAAGAAGATATACAATAGCCAGTAACACATGAAAAATGTTCAATATTAGTCATCAATAGGGGAATGCAATCAAATCACAACAAGATATTGCTTCAGTCACTAGGATAACTATAATTTTTTAAATTGAAAATAACAAGTGTTCACAAGGATAGAGAGAGATCAAAAGCTTTGTACATTGCTGCTGGTGGTATATAAAATAGTGCAGCCACTAACAAAACAGTTCGGCAGTTCCTCAAAAAGGTACATATAGATTTACTCTATTAGCCAGCAATTCTCCTCCTAGATATATATCCCTAAAAATAAAATAGGTACTCAAATGTTTGCTTGCACATAAATATTCATAGCAGCATTATTTACAGTAACTAAAAAGTGGAAACAACATAAATGCCCATTATCTATTGAATAGATAAACAAACTGTGATATATACATACAATGGAATGTTTTCAGCACAAAAAAAATGAAGTAACATGTGTTAATACTTGGATGTACTTCAAAAGTATTATGCTGTTTGGAAACAGAGAAGTCAGACACAGAAGTCACATATTGTATAATTTCATTATATAAAATTTTAAAAGTATTCAGAAATATCGAGACAGAAAATAAATGTTTTCCAGGCACAAAGGGGTGGCGAATAGGAAATGACTGCTTGACTGATAGAAGGATTTACTTTTTGAGGTGATGAAAACTCTTTAGAACAGGACCGAGGTGGTGGTTACACAATACTGTGAATCTATCAAGCACCACTGAATCTTACGCTCCTCACTTCTTGATTTCCCAGGTGCTTGTATTTCACTTGAATTTTAAAAACACAATGTTTTAAAAATTTTGTGACATGAAAAATGCTGAACATGCATGTTGTTAACAGAATATATATTAGGAGGTTATGTGTGTGTATTTGTTTATCTGTTTCATAAATACATTTTATATCCTATAAAGGACAGAGGTTTTTGTTTGTTTGTTTGTTTTTAATCTATTTTGTTCACTAGTATTGCCAGGACCTGAACCTGGCATTAGTGTGCACTCTAAACATTTGTTGAATGAATGAATAAGTCTATGGTTAGGTGACGGATAGAGAGAGACCAAAATGTTACTTCTTGCTATCAATCAGAGAATTGTGGATGATTTTTATTTTCTTCAATTTGCTTATTTGCATTTTTTCTGATTTAGTTCTTTTACTTTTTTAATGTCTGTTTATTTTTGAGAGAGAGAGAGAGAGGGAGACAGCATGAGCAGAGGAGGGGCAGAGAGAGAGGGAGACACAGAATCCAAAGCAGGCTCCAGGCTCTGAGCTGTCAGCACAGAGCCCAACACACGGCTTGAACCCACAAACTGTGAGATCATGATGTGAGCCGAAATTGGATGCTTAACCAACTGAGCCACCCAGGAGCCCCACTGATTTAGTTCTTTTAAATAAATATGTGTAATTTTGTAATAAAAGCTAACAACAACAAAAGGAATGAGATGGCTTTTAAATTCGGTATTCTTACAATTGACCTCCTTATTCCAGCTAAAACAAAAGAAAATAAAACCAACCAACCAACCAACCAAACAAACAAAACAAACATATTCCAGGTAAACATTTCATCAGAGCATGATACAAGCAAGCCACTAAATCCTTGGAGAAAGATATTGAAAATAATTTTCTTAAGGCACTACTAAAAATGTCTTAGTGCTCCAAATAAGAAACTGGCATTTCTTTTTAGAAAAATGAAAGAAAAAAATCAAGTGATGAATAGTAAACATTTTTCCCAGTAAAGAGATCTCTGATATAAAAACAATAACAGAATGTGATGACCATGTCATCCTTGTGGGTGCAAATTGCTGAAAATATACAACAGGAAGTGCAAGGTCAACAGATATTAACATACTATTTTTCAGAGCCCCAAGCAAGCAGATTAATATGCTACTTAATAAAGTGCAGGCTTTTCAGAGGTGGCTGTTTAATGAACAATTATAGCACTCCAGATGTTAAAGAAGGAATTGAAGACAGCATAGTATTTTGGAACTCATAATGAGTCTGGCTATAATGAAATCTACTTCAGTAATGAGACGACAATAGACCTAAAACATGGATCCCTGAAGCAGTGATGAGTTAACCTTTAAAAATCATTGTGAAATCTAGTTAAGAGAAAGAGGTGAAAGCTCAGATTCTTTAATCTCATTAATTGGAAACTTTCACTGCACACTGCACACACTAAAAATCAGTTTCATTATAACAGAAAGCCTCAACTATGTAAGAATAAAAATGATTTTCACTGGGATATTATTTGAAACTAAACTGGGGAATTTAAATTAAGGGGGAAAGAGCCTTAAACACTTATGGTCACTGGAAAAAAAAAACAGAATAAAGCAACTGTCTGAGTGGTTTCATTTTATCAGAATTGACTTTTCAACTTTAGCTGGAGGCTGTCATATTTCTCTAGAGAATTCATTAATGATGTATTTGGAATTCCAATAAAAATTCAAAGTTAGAAAATAACAGGAGCTTCCTGTCCATGATGAAAATCAGAGTCTATGTGCTGAATATGATATCATCTTGCCGAATATGATATCATCTTGCCTCATCTGTACTGAAATGACCAACTACAATAGGGAAATCCAACAAATCATCCACAGTTTGTAATTGCAAGCAATAGACAAACCTTGAGTTTATGGAAATGATATTAAGCCACACACACAGAATGACCGAGCATCCTTGAGATCGCACTTGGGAAACAGCTGGAATCAAGGGCAACTATACACTATGAGGTCTATCCGTCACCATTGTTACTGATTGCTGGCTCTTCTAGTTTGCTACCTTGATGCCAATGTTCAGAATATAGGATACCTGTGTACTGCTGCCTCTGGAAGACTGATATTGCTGCCAACACCACCATCACCAAAACGGAGTCTATAATGTTCCCACTTCTATGTATTACTAACTCCCATTCCAAGATCAGACTGTGTGGGCTTAAATGTTAGGGCTTAAATCCTTATCCTTTATTTGCCCTTTTGTTGCAAGGGACACTGACTTCTCAGTTCCAATAGGAAACAGAGGATTTTGGTTCCTATGAAGACAAACAAAGGGGCAGTTCCCAAGTAGGCAATGATATTTCAATAATGGGCTGGTAAAAATTATTACCTACGATCTAAAAATTTGGTTGTGCAACATCAATATATATGTTTCTTGCATTTTGAAACAATGTTCTTGCCTATCATAATGCAACTATCATATATTGCAAGCAAAAGTCTCGCCTCATAACCTTGTAAGGAGACCTCCAAAGTCACGTTATGTACTATATCAACATGATCTATTGATAATAGTGTTTACTTCTGCCTGAATGCCATCTGTATATAGGCAAACTACTAAGTCATAAAAGTAGCCAAATCTATTATACTCAACAATGGGTAAAGGGAGAGAAAATAAAAAGAAATATTCTATCCCCCAACACACACACACACACACACAGACACACACACATCTATACATGTCCATGGGAAGGAAGAAATTATGATTCTTTGACTTAGTTCTTCAAGTAGCTATAAAATGGATTTACTATTTCCCTTCTCTAGTAACAGCTAAAGGTTACTTTTATTTTCATCCAGTGCTTCAAATGGTCAGCAGTCTGCTCACCGCAGGATGATACACACACCTCAGTTCTAATAGATCTGAACCTGTGATTCAACATTTTGGAGGCCTGTGCAGGCTTCTAGTGGTTTTCTAACTTGTTACTCTTTTTAAAAAATTTATCTTTTCAAAAGGTTTATTTACTTGTGGGAGAGGGACAGAGAGAGAGAGACAGAGAATTCCAGGCAGGCTACACACTGTCATCATGGAGCCTGATATGGCACTTGAACTCATAAACTGTGAGATCATGACCCGAGCTGAAAGCAAGAGTCAGAGGTTTAACCAACTGAGCCACCCAGGTGCCCCATTACTGTTACTCTTGAACTTAGTAGTAAAAACATGTATCTTAGAGAATCCCAAGGGTGTCATTTGTATTCCTCCTTGACCCCAGCATTGCAGCCTAACAGAAATCCAATTACCCCTTGATATTTCAGCTCTATTACCTGGACAACATCATAATACCTTTGGTGGGGGGATATATTTATCAACTGATATGAAAAGAACAAAATGTCCTGCTGACAGTCTTATTCAGCTTTCAATTCAGGGGAAATATTATTATTTCCTTAGTGGCAATATTTCTTCAGTAAGCTCTAAAATCTCTAAATAGAGTTCTGAATGGAAGTAAATACTTTGCCAATAGACCTTGAAGGCTAATCATGAAGTGTCCTACTCTGTAGATAACAGCCTTCCCCAGAAAGTCCCTCCCAAATCCAGTAGATCTCAGGCTGGTAAAAATATTTTGATTTTTCCTTTAATCTCAGATGAAAAAGAATATATGCATGCAACACAAGTACCCACATAACTTCCAGTATGAGAGAGACACAGGACTATGTTGATAACACCAGTGTTCAAATGAGACATTCCTGAGTTAATTTTAGCCAAGCCAGTACTGGCACTATGTTCTTTAGCAAGCCACTTAATATCCTTAAGCTTTAGTTTTCCCATCTGTAAAATGGAGATAACCAACTACACAGAGATGTTGATTTTTTTCTTCTAAAAAGATAATATATAGTTAAAGTGCATAGCACATTCCCTACTAATGTGAATGCTTGCTTCATAAAATCGGGGTTAATATTTAAAGTATTCTGTGGGGCACCTGGGTGGCTCAGTCGATTAAGCATCCAACTTCAGCTCAGGTCATGATCTCACAGTTCATGGGTTCAAGCCCCGCGTTAGGCTCTGTGCTGGCAGCTAGCTCAGAGCCTGGAGCCTATTTCAGATTCTGTCTGTCTCTCTCTGACTCTCCCGTGCTCACGCTGTCTCTCTCAAGAATAAATAAAACATTAAAAACATAAAAAAATAAAGTATTTTGTAATCAGCACATCATAGTCCCCAATCATTCAGAAAAGATTCATACTTTGATGATACAGTAGGATCTTGGAGGCCTGGTATTGGCCTTTGTGATGGTGGAGACTGAGACAGTTCAGGAGAGGGGCTAGGGTGTCAGGAGCCATGTGGGGGGGCTCCAGGGCAGCTGTGTTTCAGCAAACCAGGTAGGAGTATTTCAGTCATGTAACAACTGGCACAACTAATGTGTAAGAGCTGCTTACCAGCCTGCCATAGAAACAAGGAGGCGCCATGGAGGTGGTGAGGGTAATGATGTTAGTTGTGATAAAACATTCCCTTAGTAAGGATAAACAGAAAGAGATAAATTATCCAACCCATGAGAAGACTCAGACTGAGAAGTAAAGTAAAAAAAAAAAAAAGAAAAGAAACACCCCATTCATAATGGGAATAGGATGAAAAAGAAGAAAGTCATAAATTGAATATAAATGATGTTCTTGAAATTTCAAAACACTACCGTTGTTCAGTAGCTTTTAACAGAATAAAAATGTGACTCATTATTCTTGGAAATAAGAACACTCCATAATGTTTAGGTTTTCTTTATGAAACAATTAATTTTTAAAGGAAATTTAATTTTGTTTGTCAGTATTTTCTCCCGGCCAAATGGAAAACTCTTATCGAGAGTTAATTATATTTCATTTTCTAGAATTTGTGAGAAAAGAAAAGAGGAAAAAAATCAGCTTCTGAGACATATATTTTGCTGCACAGAAGAAAACAACACTCATAATTGACTTTCAGTTTTCCTTTATCTATGTTTATATTTTAGAACAATAGCTATAATTAAAGTTGTAGTCTCCTTTTGAGAAACTATATTTATTTGAAGTCAGATTTATTGAGTGTCTAACATTTACTAGGTGGGCAACAGTACACTTTGATTGACAGAGCATGGTATTTGGGAGGGAAACAACATTTAACTTCAATGCTGTCCTACACGATAGACAAGGCTTCGTGAGCTCTTGTCAGTGTCCTCCTGTTCCCTGTGCCCCAGAAAGACAAGCTTCTTTTCCAGTCCCTAGAGGAGGCCAAGCATAGATTTCCCTTCATTTGTTGTTTTTTTGTTTTTATTTGTTTTTGTTTTTGTTTTTGGTTTGCATTTACTCTATCCTCTCTCTGGAATACTCTTGGCATGACTGCCTTCCTTTCAACATTTACCCTAAGTGCCACCTTCTCAGAGAGGCCTCATATGACAATCTTAGCTAAAATAGCAACACCCCACTGATCACTTTCTAAACTCATTTTATGATTATTTTATTATTTTAGAGATACTCATTATCCAAAATGTGGTACTTATGATCTAGCCTCTAAGTACAAACTGAACCAGACCAATACTTTGGTGTGGTCATCACAATATCTTTAGTGATAAAAAACAATTCTTGGCATACAAAGAGGACTCAAAAATAATTATTTGATAAAAGTAATAACACAAGGTAAAACCAACTCACTTGATTTTCAAAAAGTAGGAATACAAAGCAAAGCTGAATCATTGATTTTCTACCATATAGATTCTGGAATTGCTAGAACTCTACACTGCATTTGAAAAAGGCTATTATATATATATATCGCATATTTGAGGAAATAAACATAAAGCTATTTGGAAATGGTATATAAGCCTATTCCATGTGGGTTCTTTGGCTATGCTACTATATCTCAGTAGTAGATGGGGTTGGGGCTTATATTAAAACAATTAAACTGAAGCCTAAAATAATGTGTTTTAAAATTTTCAACATTTTAGAGACCTGTTCTTAAGGCCCTGAACTAATTTGTACTTATCTATTAAATATGGTGTCTCTCATCCAGTCCCATGCTGTGAGGTTGTACTAATAATGGTTTATCTAATTTTTAAATCCAATGTTCAAAGGGGAAACAGAATTTTTTCCTCTGGTTCCATGTGGAGAGATAAAATGGCTCTAGGAATGAAAGAACAATAGATCAAATATGAAACCACACATCTAAAGCCTGAGGAAGAGAGCAGAAAAGGAGATGGCCAGATACCAACTTTTAAGGGAAAAGATGTGCATATTGGAGAAAGATAAAAGAAAAAGAAGGAGAAAGGGTTTTACTATATGAACTTTCCCACAGCTCAGAAAAACATGAAAAGTCCAGTCGCTTCAATATTTAGCTGGCATATCATTGTCGTCTGACTGCTGACAGATAACTTTAAAAGATTGTGCACCCAATAACAACAGATATTTACATAATATATAGCTTATAGAAAATAAATATTTTGAGCACAGTTACAAGAAATGTAAAACACATAAGAAAATCATAATTTTAAATATGTGAGACATATATGGAAAGAGTTATAATACTTTGTTGATTTCAAAAATGAAGGATATTGCATGAACTTAGTCTTGAATAGAAAGATTGAATAACACAATAATTGAATATGAAAGTAATTCCTAAATTAATTGAGCTTAACTCAATTCAAGTCAAAATCCTAATTGTGCATTTTTTATAAAATTTTACAAAATTATTCTAAAATTGCTCCGAATTCAATGTAAAACTACATGGTAATTTTCTCAAATAATTTTATGTAATTTCTTCATTCCAGAAAAAGATATTCATGTTTGAAGTTGAAAAAAATAATTGAAAAGACATACAAAGATTACATGAAGGCTAATATTAAAGAATATAAAGTTATCTCTACAGCCAAAATAATTTAAATAATATGCTACTTACCACTGATTGGACAAACAGATAAGTATATCAAACAGGAAGCCTCGATATAAACCAGAGTATGGAATACCACCCTATGAATAGGGTGGTATTTTAAGTTAGCTGTAAATACTCAATTTACTCCATAAGTGGCATCAAAATAATTGGCCAATTCTATGGAGGGGGAAAGAAGATTTTTACCTTACTTTTATGTATCACAATAAATTTCAAAATAATGAACAAATTAATAGTAAAACATGAAGCCAAAACTGTAAATAGAATACAATATTAATATAGTATTCTTTTTTTCTGGAGGCCTTTCTATGACATCAATGGTAGAAATGATAAAGGAAAATATTGGTAAATTAAAATCTTTCACCATCCAAAACACAACTAAAAGACAAAGAACAAAAATTAGAAAAAATGTAGTCAATTCAAAATTAATTAACATTTATTCTTTTGTAGAATTCATAAGGCTTACAGACAATATTAAAGAACACTTCAGCAAAGAACAAAGAGTAAAAGAAAAATGACTCCAAAGCTCTTCCACATAGCTAGCATTTTAGTGAATTTCCTTCCAAATATTATTTTCTCTGCATTTTTCCTTTGTCACATAGTGTCTTGACAGCAGAGATGTTCTCCACCATTTTTCCTGCTGTAATCCCAGGGCCTGGCACAGGATCCAGCTAATGCTGGGTTCTCTAAAATAGTTATTGAGTAAAAAATAGAGGTATAGAGGTATACTAGATATTTAAGGTTACCTAATTTTGAAAACAAAATAGACACTATAAATGGCCTGAGGAAGGCAGCAGCAGGTTTTGAAACCCAAATTAAGAATCTGAGTGGTAAAGATAATGGGTGATACAGAAATTATGGGGCCTGATTCTCATTAAACCATGTGACCATGAACTTGACATCATTTTACCTTGACACTGAGGGTCAAAGTAAGTTTTGTGAATTCATTTATATCATTATTCATAAGAGAAATTACATATTGGTTCTTCAACTGGAGTCAACCATGTAGGTAAGGGAACTTGTACACAAGAACTCCACATTTTGTACACAATAGTCTCCTGGTTTGAGTTCTTCAGAATGGATCTCAGTAAGAAGCGGATGACATTGGAGTCACTGACTGACCCATTGACAAATCTCTGCAGAAATCTCAAAGTATCCAAACATTAATGTACAAAGATTGTAGAACAGAGTTACTAATAACAGAAAACCAATAAATAAAGCCTGCATGAACAGTGATAAAGGAATGGTTAAATTAAGTCTGTGACTAACGATATCTAATTATGAGAAGATAAGGAAGTGGTGACTAGTTTGCCATCTTTAGGTGCTCTTCAAACTATCTGTGGAATCAAGATTTTGTTTTTCAATTTCCAATCTAATGCGGACTGACATTTTACAAAATACAAAGAAATTTTTCAGCAATATCAAATTGCTGTAAATTTTTTAAGCACTTCCCCTGATTTTCTGTACTTATCTGTCTGGACCAATTAAAAACAGTTCAGAAACTGGCATCAGCACATGGACCATACTTTGTGTAGTACAGTTTTACAAAACTTTGGTAAACATGCTCATTAATTCAAAATTGAAATGTTTTTTTTTTTTAATTTGAATCTCAAATATGCCAAATATATAAATGGGCTTACTTGGAGCATTTTTCACTATGGTATTATTCATCTCAAAGTAAAATGTCCGTGTGTAATACTGACTACACTTCAGAATATGGGAATCATTTGTCACCAGCTGTTTTTTTTTGTCGCAAATATCAAAGCTGGGGACTCCTGTTATTCTAGCTTTTGTACAGGAAACGATACATTGATATTTAGAATACTTTAGAATATACTAGCTACTCTACTACCAACAAAATATATGGATTTTTAAATTTATCTATCTTTCCTATATAAATAAAACTATCATTCAAGTCCATTCTTAGGAAAATATTAGCTAAAGTTCATTAACATCAGGAAACAAATAACTAATATAATCCCAGCCAGGAATCCTTTCCAAAGAGCTAATTAACTTCAAGTATTTGAAGCCAACAGGATTGCCCACCCTCACCCCTAGAGAGGGCAAATAGGCCTTATTTCCCTGTAATACACTCGCAGGCTCTGTTAATAGTTAAAGTCTGGCAGTCAAAACCCAGAGGTTGCGTTTTTAGTGCTGTTAGATTATCCCAGGGCAGCATCAATTTCTGGCAGCGATAATGCATGCAATGGCTTTCCGGCAGGACACGGCCACAGGGTTCCTGGCAAAGCCACTGAGCAAGGTTTTTGTAAGCAGATCCATATCACTTTTGACAGGACTAACATATGGCTTCAAATTTCTGGCCAAAGCCTCCTTCATGGTTCCTATCAGAAGAGACCCTACACGCTCTCTGGCAACACTGCCATGCAATGTAAAGGATTTAATTCCTGGAAGTATATTGCCACAATGATTTGCTACGGAACAAATTTCAAAGTTGGTTTCCTGCCAACACAAAATTCTATAGGTCATGTCAAGGCCAACACCACAGTGAGATTTCAGCAAGAAGATACTGAGCTGATCTTTTAATAGCCCTCATACTCACACTTGGCCATATTCTTAAGTGTTTCCACGCACACTGAGCATAAATGAAATGTTTTCTACATGAAAGAAGAGTGCAATCGTGTGATAATGTGTTCTGTGCATGTGCGTATATAAGCATTCTCTGGCACCTGTCACTAGTCCATCTAATAGAGTGAATTGCAATTATTTCAAAATTTCACTCTAATTTGCAAAAGCCAATGCATGTTCCTGCTAATGGTGAGGATGGAAAGAACAATAGTGTCCCACAGTTCAAAATATAATTCAGTTCTTTCATCTTTTTATTCTGACCACAGGCTAATTCAGCAGCTTAACTGACTGCAAATATCTGGAGGAAAGAATCCCTGGCCTTTGAAAGGTGACTAAAATTCAAGATGTAGGACAGGAAGTAGCAATGTATCCTTCCCTGGGGGGTGATGCATTATTGTATTTTCCTAAAATAGCACTATGCACAATGCATATATTTAAAATGTTATTCTAATACTGCTGTCATGACACTGAAATTGACAGTATCATATTACATTTTCCTAATGCTTTCATCACAACTGGAGTCACCCTGCTCAGGGTTAACTTGGCAAGTATGGATTCGGGTTAAGAGCTTTGTCAAAGAAAAGGTTGTAGAATCACTACATTTTATTTGATTTATGTGAAATATTAAACAAACTGCAAGAGAAAAGCAAGGCTCCCTCACCTCAAAATAAAACTAAATGCTGTTTTAAAGTGATTATTATTCAACAAAAGCAAACAAAAATTTTTTCTAGGTCACTTCCTTTCTGTTTCATGTTGCCTCTGGGTCTTATGATAACAATTAATTCACTGTAGCTCTTAAAATCTGCTTATTTTCATTCTTAGAAAAACACTGTCCCCAAACCTAAGCTTATTCACACTTGAGTAGCCCTTGGGATATACACAGATTAACTTTAATGTGAAAACTGAAGTGGTGTGGGGGAAAATGGCTAGGTGCAGTGCAAAGGTATAAAACTTATGGGCAAACGAAGATTGTAGGTGTGAGACTTGTTTCTTTGTTGTTCATTTTGGTATGTCTGACAGAGAGAAAAAAGTTCGAAAGAATTCAGAAAAAAACAAAACAAAACAAAACAAAACAACACACATTTTCTGAGTGCCCTTTGGGACCAGAGCACTGTATTGATGGAGGTACTATAGTTGTAATTCCAAATCAGCTCTTACCTTGTCCCTTCACCAAAGCCTGAAAAAAAGCCCTGAAGCTGATTTCTGTCCTTTTAACAGTTGGCAAGGCATCCTGGTTGTTCTTCCATAATCATCCTAATAATTGTGGAATTGTCTTACTATATCTGATGCAGAGTTTAAGACACGATTGTCACAGACTTTCAATATTTCACCTATTTATTTGTTTGATCAGTAAATAGTAATTGCGGAGAAAATATGTAGCAGGTACTTAAGTGTAGCCTTTGGGTGTGGAGTGTCCTTACAAGGTTCAAAACTCTGAATCCCATCCTACAACCATAATAAGGGAAGCCTTGTCAATTATAATAAAATTCTGCCTTGCCAAAAGAAATAGGTCAAAGAAGAGGAATGGAAAGATAAGGCTTACAGTGCAATGAAGTTAAAAGATCTCCAAATTTTCCAGTGAATCATGGTTTAATTTGGAAAATAACACATCATACTACTCTACTAAACACAAGTATAACATAATATAGTGCAAAGAAGATATAGGAATGGGGCACCAGGAAAAAACAATAACTTATAAATATGACCAACCAACACTTTGTTTTGCAAAGTTGTGTTAATGCAGGACCATTTCACACTACTCACTAAGTGCCAATGTTTCCAGCCAAAGATTTAAAGATCATTGATTTGGCTGGTTTTGATAACCAATGGCTCAAACCCAAGGGACAGCTGAAACACAGAAGAGAAATAAATCTGGCTTGAAGAATCACTGAGAATGACCCTAACTCTCAGATGATAGGAAAAGACTCTTGTTCTTTGGCCTTTCTTTGTCTTTCTATGTTGTGACTTGGGAGGCCTGGGTTTCTTGGCTGCGAATTATAGCTGAAGAAGGTCAGTAAGGTGCAGGTTTCTCCAGAAATATCAACAAAGGAGTCAGGCTGTGTCCCATCTTTAAAAGGGCAACAGGAAGAGACCACCACATAAATTGACCACAGTTAAGTGACATGCTCCGAAAGCGATGGGTATGTTTCTAAGCAAAAATGACGACAGAACTTTGGGGCTCTCAAATGAAGATATGCCCTCTCATCCCCTGAGAAAGGGAAGTTACGACAAAGTACTTATGAGGCACCAAAGGAAATTTTTGGATAATATGGTTATGTTATTTTAAGGGTGAGGAAAGGATTCTTAGGATTTAAATAAACAACCCAAAATGCAGAACCAGCAGCTGGCAGAGGCAAAGCTGGCATGCAGGCTGGGACACCCTGTAGTCAGCCACCAGCCCCCACCCCCAGTAGACTCCCTCTAAGCCTGTGGTTCCTTCTTACCAGTTGGGGGGAAATGACAAAGGCATCATTTTTCCAGTTATTTTAGAGCACAGATTTTGCTAACTACATTTCTCATTTCTATCTTCACAAAACACCCACAGTACCCTTATATGGGGTCAGGAATATTCGATTTCTGTATGAAACTCCAAATTCTTAAACCTATGTTTTTTTCTTCCTTTTTTCATAATTAAAAAAATAGTCAAAAATACTAACAAATCCATTTCTCCCCCAAGGAAAATAATTTTAGGTCAATTGTTCAGTTGTCCTTAAAGCCATTACCTACCATTCTATGGAACACAAAGTATGTTTCGGCTTCCTACTGCTGTGCTTACAGCTGGATTGTCTTCTATTCTACATTTTATCAAACTGTGGTATAATCAAGGTACATGTTAAGGTAACACGTTATTAGGCTTCCCAAGAGAAGTGTAAATGAACTCTGACTTGTATATTGGCTAATTATTTTTGTGTGCTACATCATTAGCTATAGAAAGTCTTTACATTTAAATGTATTAATGACAGAAAAATTCAAGCCTATTATTTTTAAAAGGCACAATCACATTTTCCAAGGACATGTTTCAGCTGAGGCATGAAAGAGGGATTTCTACAATTCTTCTCATTTTATAACTATTTCCTGACTATAAATATTAACTGTTCATTGTAGAAAATGTAAGATACCGAAAACCACAAAGAAAAAGATTAAAAATGCTTGAATCTCACAACCCAGAGGTAACTGCCATTAACATATTCAATCTCTAAACAAATATACATATACATATATATAATATATTATGCAAATATACTTATGTATTCACAAGATTGGTACAGTAGTATACCACTTGTTTATAGCTTATTATTTTTCTTTTAATAAAACAGGGAAAGATCTCTAGTTATTAAAATATTTTATATAAGATTACATTTCTGGATATAAAATTCATAATGTATCTACATTTATTTAGTCAATATTCTATTATCATTTATTTTGTTTGTTTCAAGTCTTTAAACTATTATAAACAATCCCAGCAGGAATATACTTATCAGTAAAAAATGGTATCGATCTCTATGATAGTTTTCTAAAAATAAATTAATGGAAAGGGGCAAAGAATATGTATTGTTAAATTCTTTTTTCTAAAATGTTATACCAATTTAATACCTAGCAGCAGTGAGAAAACATTGCTTATGTTTGCTGAGAGTGGCTATTATCAAGACATTGAAACACATCAATTTAATAGATTACAAATTTTATCTCATTTTTATTTAACTGAAGATCTTTTGATTATCACTAATTACTAAAGGAGAAAAGTTTTCCATATAGTGAGTGATTGGTCATTTGTAATAAATTACATTTTACTTTTTATCGTATTCATTTCATTCATTCATTCACTCATTCATTTATTCATTCATTTAATGATTACCTACTATGTGCTGCAAGCAGCATCAAGTGCTGGAAACACTGGAAACACTGGAAACAGAGTGGTGAACACAGCGAACTCGGGCTCTCACTGGTACACATGTTCATGAAGGGAGACAGATACACAGAATTCCAAAACTAAACAAATTGGCTTCAGTCCATGTGTCATAGTTTTGTAGGGCTGCTGTAACAAAATACCACAAATGGGAGGCTCAAAAAGAAATGTATTCACAGTACTGAAGGCTAGACGTTTGAAATCAAGATGTCAGCTGGGCTCTGCTGTCATAAACTTCCTTGCCTTCTTCCAGCATCTAGTGGTCCCAAGGTGTTTCTTGATTCGTGTCCTCATCACTCTAATCTCTATATCTGTCTTTCCTCTTGTCTCTCTGTCCAGTATTTCTCTCCTTTCTCTGATAAAGGCATCAGTCCTTGGAATGAAAGCCCTCTCAATCAGTATGATCTCTGCTTGATGATATCTGCAAAGACTGTTTTTCCAAATAAAGTTACATTCACAATGTTGGGCTTAGGACTTGAACAGAGCTTTTAGGGGTCACAGTTCAACCCATCACACTGTGACAAATACAAGGAGGAGCAAAGAAAGTATGCATTTCAACTTCCGAGAGAGAGTGGTCAGGGATGTGTTGGGAGGCTTACTTTAGATGCAGCAGTCAGGGAAAACCTCTCTAGAAAGTTACCACTGAGCTGAGATCTGGGTGATGAGCAGGAGCCAACCATACAGAGATCTCCAAGCAGCACACAACAGCTTGTGCAGCATCCCCAAGGGGTGGACTGTTGTGAGATAGGGGCTAGATCATATAAGTCTTTGTGGAGTTGGAGGGGAGGGGACACACACATTCAGACCATAGCAAATTTCTAGCTCTTGGCTTTTCAATTTACAGAGCATTAATACGGCTTTGTAATAATCTTCTCTACTAGCTTCCTGTAATGTCACATTTCTTTCACAGAGGGGAAGCTGCTGTGAGTCTTTTCTGGGTATTCTCTTTTGTTTGTTTTTTATTCTGTCCCAAGGCTATGCTATATATCAGATTTGCTTTAAAAATAATTACCTTTTATCTGGATTTCAAAAGTGATTCAGGCCTTTCCTCTCTTTTCCTTTAGCCATTTCAGTAAGGTTCAAGGACAGGATGGAAGAAGTCGTGTTCTGCTGATTTTATTAGATGTTTAAAATTAGAACTATTTTTATATACAAACATCTATAAAAACATAGTTACTAATGAACTTCTGATTTCTCATCAACATGAATATTTCATGTAAGTTTTACTTAATTTACAGAATTAAACTTTTATCATAAATGTCACTGGCTTCAATGGAATGTCTGGTTTTCCACGTTAATCATTCACTAATTTCCAAGAGTGTCAGATCTCCTATTGTTAGTTCTTGGTCAGATTGCTAGGCTAACAGAGTCTAATATCAGATAATATCAGAAAGAAGGGCCGTTGACATTAAAGTAGTTTAATTGGTTTAGTGACTGATTTGGCAAAAAAATGTTAGATATCTGAATGTTATAAATTATTTAAAAATATCTGACAATATGTAAGCTGTTCACGTAATGCAGTTAAACACATGAGAGTGGGTCAATAAGAACAGTAAGAAGCACAGAACTTTAAAACTGACAATGGCATGTTTTCTTGAGATATTTGATTCTTAGTCACTTATATGTGACAAAGAAGCTATGTCTCAGTTTGGTAGATTTCAAGCACTCTATCAAGTCCAGCCCCCCGAAAAAAAGGATGATTATTGGTATGAAACTCAATACAGAAATCATACAGAGAGACAAGAAAATCCTACCAATTTTCTCACATAGAAGTAACTGTTTAAGCAGATACATCGGATCCATTTATATAATTGTAAAATATGGATGGTTCACTTTAAGTTAGAGATTCTGAAAACCGTGCTCTGAATTTTATGGGAACTCAGTTATTTATTTTGTGCTGCTTTGATTCTATTTTTCCCTTAAATAGTAACTTTACACACAAATCCCACAGAAGATGTATGTAAAATTAAAATCACCCTATTACATCCACCAACAAAAACAGAAAGGTGAAATGATTTGTTTTTATATGGGTTACCCTTATTCTTTTTCTTGATTAGAACAGTTTAGGAGCTGGAACCTTTTTTTTTTTCTTTTTTTCATTCCCCCCCCCCTTTCTCTTTCTATGCCATCTGGGTAGGCAAACCCAATTAGCACATGTTGAAAGCTAGCAACACCTTTTCCAACATTTCAAAGTTTTGGCAAGCGTTAAAAGTTACTATGTCACATAAAAGCTCATTTGGCACATTACAGGGTTTGCAGTATGAATTTATCATATGGAATGATCATTTTCCAAGTGCATTGAGAACATACAGCACAATTGGATTTGGAAAGATCAGTTAAAATAAACTTCATCATTGTGGTTCTATGATCAATCCACTCAATCTCTTTAATGGAGTTCTTCACCTTCTTTACTTATACAAAAGAGAAAAAAGTTATGATCCAGAAAAGCCCTGGCCTTGGTCTGAGGCAGTCTCATTTCTGGCACTCTATCAACTTACTAAAGGAATCTTGGAAAGGATGGAGATGAAGGCTCTAAGTTTACACTACAGGTTTTATAAAATTCCCCAATTCTTATGTCTTTCTCATTATGCTAATGGTCTCCAAGGCTGCTCAGAGCTCAGAAATCATTGCTCTCCTCAATGATTATATACCTGAAGCTGGCTGCCGATTGCCCACCAGTTTCTCCCTTCTACTTCAGTAACATGCATTAGGGGAATTCTCTGGTGAATTATGCTTGTCTGTTGCAGTGAATATGCTATATTGCCTTGTTTGCCATCTGTTCCAAACTCCTTTAAGGGTGCCTTCCTTTACTGAAGAGGCTGGACAACAAAATATTACATTTCCCAGACTCCCTTGCACCAGAGGTCCAGATGTTATTTAGGACCCACATTTAGATACACTTGCCTGAGTGTTGAATCTGTAATTATGTTAAGTAGGGAGACAGGCAATAACCCTTGAAACATCCATTTCACTGTTGCATATCAAGCGGCTATGATAGGGCTCTAGGGTTAACAGTTCTGACAGCAGCTCACTATCCCCAGATCGGTACTCAATGAGCTGAGTCAGCAGCTACCCCCTTTTCCAAGATACTGGATTGTGACTGAATCAGTACTTCTTTTGGTGGGCTGGTCCTATGGACTTTTCTATGCTGGGTCTGTCTATGAGTCTCAGCCCAGACCCTGTTCTGCCAACCCTTCCGATGATATGTGTGAACTCTACTATCCAGGATTAAATAAGTTCATGTTTAAAAAACTAGTTTTCATCTGTACTGAATTCTGACTCATATAGCCATACTGTACTACAATGAGATTACTATGCCCTTGATCTCAAACTATGTTTATGAAATGATTTAAGCTGTGCCACATATTGTCTTTTATCTCCTTCTTGCTCACATAGAGATGAGAACATGAGGAATTATTTTGGAATTAAAAATATCACAGTAGTTCAAGAAGGTAGCCTATTCTAAAACTCTTGGCATCAGTGAAGATCAATCTACAACTATTTTTTTTGTGTGTTCCTATCAGTATGAAGAGCTATACTGGAGAGCATCCAATGCACACCTCCATGCACACATACCCACATTTTAATTGGGTATGGATGCTCCATTGTAAGCCAGTCTCCTCCCCCAAATCTATATCCAAAGCATGCTAAACACAAAACCAAAACAGACGCTGGAACTAATATAACCATTTCTCTATTTATGGTCATATGTAATTCTTACTTTTAAATCATCGCTGATAATGGAACAGACTCTAGGTCTTATTTATTCCTCTATCTTAACCACACTTCATCAAGGGGAACATTATAGAGTGGGGCCAAATAGGCTCTACTGTGCCACATCCTAGGTCTCTATGAGTAACATCTTCTCATTGTTAGTCTGAACTACGGGCACAGTAATTCCACTCTGTAATGTTGGGAGGCAATTAAATTGGAACATTCACACATCAGTGATGATTGGCGTAGTAGGTGAGCAATAAGGAGTTGCTTGCTGTTTGCTGTCACCATTTTCATGCCAGTCTTATCACACCTGCATTTTTTAAAAATATTTTTGATTATTTCTAGGAGAGAGAGAGAGACACAGAGTGAACAGGGGAGGGTCAGAGAGAGAGGGAGACACAGACTCTGAAATAGGCTCCAGGCTCTGAGCTGGCAGTCAGCACAGAGCCCGACGCGGGGCTCGAACCCACGAACCACGAGATCATGACCTAAGCGAAAGTCAGACGCTTAACCGACTAAGCCACCCAGGCGCCCCCATACCTGCATTTTTTAATGATTTCTGAATATTTGTGGCTGAGGCAGAGGTATTTAGAGAGACCATCATAGAAGAGGACTTTAGGTAAACAGCAATTCATGTAATCTTAGGTTTCCACCATAAACTTTTCCTATGATGCCATCAAAGGAGTTTTAAGCCTTTACCAATAACACAAATGTATCAGTAGCATTTCAAATGTTTATAATCTTCGGGGCGCCTGGGTGGCTCAGTCGGTTAAGTGTCCGACTTCGGCTCAGGTCATGATCTCACAGTTCATGGGTTCAAGCCCCACGTCGGGCTCTGTTCTGCCAGCTAGCTCAGAGCCTGGAGGCTGTTTCGGATTCTGTGTCTCCCTCTCTCTCTGACCCTCCCCTGTTCATGCTGTCTCTCTCTCTCTCTCAGAAATAAATAAAAAACATTAAAAAATTTTAAAAAACCAAATGTTTATTACCTTCAACTCTTAAGTAATTTCTACAGTTTTTACATATTTATATTTTCCTAATTACATTATAAACTGGGCTTAAGGCTTATCCTTTATCCTTTGCTGCATATCACACTACAAGTGTTTACAAAGGTTTGATTGACCTAACCTGACATGTAGTTTTAGAATAAGTCACATTCTTGAATCACTTTAATATTTCAAAATTCCAAAATTTTGAAATTCTTCATGCCCATATGTCTTCTTATTTATCTTATTTTTTGGTACACTCTTAAAATATAACTTTTATTATATTTAAATGTTTTTTTACAAATAGATAACTTGTTAGACTTTTTGCTGAAGAATTAAAATCTGTCCAGTCTTACAACAATAGTTATCTCCAAAATTATGCTCAATCCCCCAAATTCTGATTTATGAGTGCTGAAATATACTCTTTGAATTATCACCTTGTCTCTGGTGACCAAAGGAAATACAGAATGGAATCAGTTTCTTTTTTTTTTTTTAATTTTTTTTTAATGTTTTATTTATTTCTAGGAGAGAGAGAGAGAGAGAGAGAGAGAGAGACAGCGTGAGCAGGGAGGGGCAGAGAGAGAAGGAGACACAGACTCTGAAACAGGCTCCAGGCTCTGAGCTGGCAGTCAGCACAGAGCCCGACGCGGGGCTCGAACCCACGAACCGCGAGATCATGACCTAAGCGAAAGTCGGACGCTTAACCGACTAAGCCACCCAGGTGCCCCAAAATGGAATCAGTTTCTTATGATCACACATCAGACTACCCTGAAGTGATCTTTTAAGTGGAATACACATCACAGGTGTCTTAATAACTTATTTTTTAATGAATGGGATGAAGATCCTTAAAAGCACAGTGCTTGCAATATAGAAGATTTTGTATTTTTCTTTGAAAATAGATTAGAATCAGTGGTTCAATATCTTTTGAGTAAATATCATTTCTTACACTATTTAGTATATTGTTTTCTAAGGTTATTTATAAATATTATTTACTATAAAAGCTGAACAAAATACTTCAGTGTCAAATATTGTCTGCTTTGCTCTGAAGAGGCACATATGTAAACAACTGTGATATGTGACCTAAACGTTTGGCTGGAATTAGGCAGTTGTTGGATGAAATAACAATTTTTACCAATTCCGTTAGTGGCTTAAGTGGGTAAATGTATCAACAGGGCTATTGCCTTGCAAAGAGTCCCTGCTTTCTTACACATCTTGAAAATACTTATGTAATGTGGAGTCTGTTCAAAAGGCTCATTCCTACAAGAAAAGAAGAAAGCCAAAATTTGAGTTCCCAAAATGAATGAAAATGTGTTCATTCCTCCCACTTCAGGGAGGTGTCAAAAAAGACTGTCAGTTTCATAATTATGCCTCTTGAGCAGATGGGCGGTAAGACATTCTATGACATTTGAGAAGAAAATAATTTTAAAGCCCTAAAAATAATAATAAAGGAACTTCTAAATAAAGTGCATGCTCCAACACAGAAGCACAATATCTTAAAGTAGAAATGGGTTTTTTAGAACAACTAGAGACCCATTTGTTAGCTAGACCTTTCTATGTTTACAGTACACACACCATCAGGTTTTACAACAGGTCATAACAAAAGACAACCCTGCAGAATGTTCTGGAATAGCTACATAAGTTTGGAGCCGATGAATTTATGTAGTATGAATCTACAGTTTGCTCCTGTTTTGAATCAACCACAGGAAAGAGCTGATGCAGAGAACAAGGCTAAAATTACAATATGAAGTGGGGGTTGGGAGAGGAGTGGTTAATCTTCAGCTTTTGTTCCATTTGCTCAAAAAGAACAAGTGAAACATAATACAAGGAGAAAACACACGATCCACATTTTTATCACAACCTGAAGGCTACCTACCTCTCTGAACTGCCAAATCTATTGATAGATGATAAAGATTTCCATTCCCTGAATCATCACACCCTTTTCAGAACACTGTATTTTCCTGTCAGTGTTTCTTTGGGTCCACTGGGTAGATAAACACTGAAGCTTTAGGTGTGAAGTCTATCTGAAGAGGCATAAAAAAAGATATTGACAAGTCATTTGTTCCTTCTGACTTTTGTGTCAGATTCAGAAAACCAAGGAAGAGCAAAAGAAAAACCAAAAAGATTTCAAAGCTTAAATCAAATTTTGGTTGATTTAGCAATTGGTAGTTGACTTCTACAACTACCAGGACTGTTCTAGTAAGCAAATGACCCTCATTTTTTAAATATAATATGTTTTTAAATTGCATAAGCAATATAAGGTTATTATAGAACAAAACAGAAAATAAAGATAAGCCAAAAAAAACCCACAGGAATAAGATAAAAATTGTTCACAATTCTACCACCTAGCAATTAGGACTATAAATATTTGGTGCTAATTCTTCCTAGTATTTTTCTATACACACATAACTATATTTGCAAAAATAAGATCATTTTATACGTACTCTTTTGTGAGCTGCTGTCCCATGTACATTTCATTGTCATTAGACTCATCATTTTAATGGCTGTATACTGCTTATATGTACATTTAGTATAGTAATGTAATATAATATAGGTATAGGTATACAGTTTCTAATACATTATATATGCTGTTAAGAGATAAACTGAGGCATCTTATAAATCTTAAAAGTTTATTTGAGCATTCATCTGCTTGAACAGGGCAGCAACAAACTGGAAGTGGTCGGAAGCCCTTTGTTGACTGCAACTAGGGGAAAGACTTACATAGAAAAGTGTGGAAACAAAGAAATTATTTGATTGGCTATGGCTTAAAGCTTAGTTGGCTGTTTGTGATTTGTTGTCCTTGGTGTTTTGATTTTGTAACCTTCATGGATTTATAGGCTTAAAGTTTGGTTTGCTTACATAGGCCACCATGGCATAAGAGCTACCTCAGACTAATGGCCTCCTTGTTTAATTAAATTAACAATGCTTATAATGAATATTCCTACTATAATCAGAACAGTATTAGTATTTCACTTGGGTTATTTCTAAGGTTTTGATTTAAAAACTGCTGTGATGGATTTTCTCATATACATAATGTTTCAAATAAATTTTCTAAATAATTGAAACAGTTTCCTTAAAAGTCTTAAGAAGTAGTTACTTGCTCAAAGAGAATATAGATGCATACTTTAAAAAAATTTAATACCTAATACCAAATTTTCTTTTAGAAAAGTTGCCTCTAATTTATACTATTTGGTTACCAGTGAGGCCAAACAATTATTAATAATTTTGTTGGCAATTTCTATTTTTTATTCCATAAATCTTTGTTTATGAATTTCTTAAGATTTAACTGCACATATCAGAAGCCATTCCAGCTCCTTCAAACAATTGGAATATAGTCCAGGGTGTTAGATGCTTATAAAATAAGTGGAAGACTTGGAAGCCAATTGTAGGCTGAACATGCACAGTAGAGTAGGTGCTCCTGGTGACCCACCAGATTCCCCTTAGTAGTTCTAGGAACCATGCCCCAGCAGCTCTGAGAATTGGCTCACAGCTCTCCACTCTTCCCCAGAATTTTCTTCGGCTGACTGGGAATTTTGTCTCCCCAGAGGTTAAGTTACTCTCTTCCCCAGAAGAAGCTAGCAGCCAATAACTCACTGACATGAGGTACAAATGGACAGATCCATTTGGATCTTCCCTCAAGGTGGTACAATCGATGCCCCAAAATTTCTTTCAAAGCTACAGCTCCCGTCAAATACTGGCTACTTTCTCCTTTAGTCTCTGCATACTCCATTCTTCTTCCTTAACTCCCTGTCTTGAAGAGCTTTCCATCAACAAATCACTCACATAAAAATCCCCATTGTGGCTCTGCTTCTAAGGACCCTGACTGAACACAATAACCATAAGAACAATAATGCAAAACTGGCCAACCATGAAGGCTGGTGGGCCAACTGAAAAGCTTGGGAGTCAGGAAGGCTGCTTTCCCAGTGCTGTTCAATACAGATGAGCAAAACAGATACCCCGGATGTTACATCTTAATGTCTATAAAGCTATTGAGTGTCCATTGCTACTGTTGCTGTCACAGAACTAATCATTTGCACAAATGAAATTGCCTGCAGAAGCAGCAAGAACAGCAAAAGCATATTTTCCATCTCACAGGTCTCTTTCACAGTTTTGTACTATCCCATCTTTTTCAAAGAAGCTTGGACCCCAAGCACAAAGGGAATCTGGTGAACATTGTCTTCAGCTTCCCAGCCCCTATCAACCTTTTAAGATTTTAAGGCTAGTTGTAAGGTTTGGAAGGATATGGTATTTACCATGAGATATTTTGCTCCTTTTCTATGATGGATTCCTTCTCTCTCCTTCTCTCTCATAATTCTTAGATCATCATTTGTGTCTTAATACAATTGATGATGATTTTTGACATTTAGAATACATTTTTTAAATGCATTTTAAATACATTTTATTTAAAATGTATTTTTAAATGTTCTTTTCCTTGTATCTTCTCTTTGCTATTACCTATTATGCTTAGGATGGCTTCCCCTATGTTATAAACAAATGTTTATAAACAAAAATATTTTCTGTATTTTATTCTAGTCCTTTCATGGTTCTAATATATACATTTAACTATTTTAAATTATATTGGCCTATGCAGTGAGGTAAAGACTACATTTTTTTTAGGCAGCTAAATATATGAGCAAAGATTATTGAATAATCAATTCTTTAAACTCTAACTTGAATGTAAAGGATGTCTTAAGATTTGTGCTCACCTTCATTGCTTGCCTGTCTACGTGGCACCAGCCATTGAGGTAGAACACATTGGAATAGCAGTTGGAATAAAGCAAACTTTGTCACTGTGTTTCAAAATTTACTAAAATATTTCTCAAGATGAACTCAAGAACTACTTTCTCAAGTCCTAGAAGATATCTATTGAGTACTTTAAGTGCAATTGCATTAAATTTATACGTTAAAAAAAGAACACTTATGATGTTGGATTGTATTTTTCAAGATGATTGGATTTTGTTTTGTTTTGTTTTTGTTTTTTTTTTTTTAGTATGGTGGTTAACTTTTAATGTTTTCTTCCCATAGGTGTCAAAATTCTTTTGTTGTTATAAATTTTATGTGAATAAATTACTTTTCTGAGACTTTAGGTTGGAATATTTATTTCCCCATTTATTTTAGTAAGTGGATATTCAAGGAATAGAGAAGAGCTTTCAATTTTTACATAACTATGTCTTCATCATGTTTTTTGGTCCTGTCAAGGATGTAGAGAGCTGTTTAGGCCTTCTACCTTCTGTCCATTTTTTCCATGTAGTTCTTAAAAACTTTGTTTTTAATGGCTTCAAGTTTGTTTTGCTTTGTTTTATAAACTTAATGACAGTTCTAGCTGTCATATGCAGATGTAAATCCATAAAAGAATTTGGGTTTTTTGTTTCAAATACTAATTTTAAATTTAAATTCTATTTTTTTGTTTTAATATTGTGCCTGCTGCTTTGACTTTACTTGCACATGTCTTCTGTGTTTTATTTTGAAGTTTTCTTTTTTAAAATAATTTTATTAAAAATGTTTTTTGACAGATAGAGAGAGCATGAGGAGAGAAGGGGCAGAGGGTGAGAGAGAGAGAGAGAGCAGCCACACCCAGCCCAGAGCCAAACGTGGGGCTCGATCTCACAACTGTGAGATCATGACCAGAGCCGAAATCACGAGTTGGTTGCTCAACAGACTGAGCCACCGAGGCATCCCTAAAATCATTTTATTTAAGTATGATTGACATACAAAAAATTGTATATACTTAAAGAATACAACTTAATGAGTTTGCAGGTAAGTTTACATCCATGAAATCATCACAACTATCTGGGCCATAAACATCCACCACCTCCAACAGTTCTGTATTTTTCTACAAACCTTCATTCCTCAATTTAAAAAAATTTTAATGTTTATTTATTTTCTGAGAGAGAGAGAGACAGAGTGTGAGCAGGGAAGGGGCAGAAAAGGAGGGAGACACAGAATCCAAAGCAGGCTCTAGGCTCCCAGCTGTCACCACAGAGCCGGATTGGGCCAACCAGGTGCCCCCAGATTTCTTTTTTACTTACTTAAAAACCTCTTATAGTGGAGCTCCTGGGTGGCACAGTTGGTTAAGTGTCCAGCTTTGGCTTAGATCATGATCTCACGGTTTTTGGGTTCAAGCCCTGCATGGGGCTTGGTGCTGACGGCTCAGAGCCTGAAGCTTGCTTCACATTCTGTCTCCTTCTCTCTCTGCCCGTTCCTTGCTCACATGCTATCTCTCTCTCTCTCTTTCTCTCTCAAAAATAAATAAACATAAAACAATTCTTTTTAACCTCCTATGGTAAAGCCAAACAGGAAATACATATCTCCTTATTTGTGTGTTACATTGCAACTAAAAATTATAAATAATAGGTGCATTACCTTCAAATATATATATATACTTCTCTCTATAGAGAGAGATCTAATTCTTACCTTAATTCTAGTTAGAATATTATTTCTCTATCTTTGGGATCTTGGGATTTTCTTTTATAGTGATGTCTGGTTTAGCTACTATGCTTCTTCAAATAATTGTAAGAAGGTCATATAGTGGAAAATATCCTGATGGTGTATGTATTTGAAAAGGATTTTGTTACCTTTATACTCATATAAAAGCTCAGGCTTCAGAAACTGTCTCCTCAGTACTCTCTTGGGAGAAAGGGAAGTGAAGATGGGGCCAGTTTCTTGTTGCCAGATCTGTTAGTCCTTTGGGAATGGTGGGGAGAGGAGAAGGTTATCTCAGCAAACCCTCCTCATTGCTGGGAGATTTAGTTTCTGTATTTACAACAATCATTGTAACTGCCATCTTTTCTGGTGCTACCACAGACCTACATACTCAGGAAGAACCTCTGTACTTCCCACCTCCCATCTATTTTTTTAGCTATACATCTAAGAATTGTAAGAATTCTAGCTGCCTGAACTTCCTCATGCTCAGTAGGCAAAGGTCCTCCAAATGGAATGTTGACCACAGGTCTCCCTCAACATGGGTCACTCTTCTTGTCTCCAGTCTTTGATTCTCTAAAGTAGGAGCTTAAGGGAAAATATTGACCCATTGTATTCCCTACTGAATCCTGCTTCATCATGATTCATTCTGGCAATGATGATATTTCATGTTCACTGGGAGTTCTCTTCATATCTTGTCCCATCTCTACTGCATTTGGCAGAAATTGTTAGTGTTTGGCATGTGGCTGAAACTAATTCACACAGCAATGCAGGGTTTCTACTCTCTATCTTTTTTTAATGATTTATGTTAAATATAATAGAATTAAGTCTTTCCAGAAATGCCCCAGAAATATTTAACACATTTGACACATCTGTGAGGAAATTTCTCCCACAATCTCGTAACTCAGAAGGAAATTTTTTATATTTCACTGATTAGCTAGGTAAGCAGTCTTTTTCATTTGTTAGTTACTAGATTACTGTCCTCAGGAAGTTTTACTTAATAGAAGGACAAAACTTCCATACTGGAAGTATAGATGGACTTATGAGATCATTGAAAAAGGACTCCTAAATATGTTCATTGTGCATCTGAATATGTTACCTAAGTAATTGTCTAGAATGTTGTATTAGCTGTCTGTTGCTGTTATAACAAATTAATTACTACCGACATCTTAAATGACACAAATTTAGTATCTTATAATTCTGTAGGTCACAGGTCAAACACAGGTCTCGTTGGATTAAAATCAAGGTGTTGTCAGGGTTAGGTTCTTTTTTGGAGACCATAGGCAAGATTCTGTTTCTTTGCCTTTTCCAGTTTCAGGAGGCTGCCCCCATCCCCTAGTTCAGGTCCCCTCCCTCCAGCTTTCAAACTAGTAATACTAGCTTCTCACTGGTCCTGCTTTCATCCTCATATCTTCTCTGAGCACCGATGGGAAGGGTTCTTAATTTTGAGAACTAACATAGTGAGATGGAGCCCAGCTGGATAATCCAGAGTACTCTCCCATTGCCAGGTCCTTAAATTAATCACATTCTGCAAAGCCCCTTTTGTCATGTAACACATGTAACATATTCACAGATTCCAGGGATTAGGATGTTGACAAGTATAAAGTTTTACGAAAAGATATCTATATCTATCTACAAAAAGATATATATATATATATATATATAACCCCTTACAAGTATCTTGATCAATCTGCCTTTTAGACCATTATAAATGCATTTCAGATCATTCTCTGAGACAAAATGTTAACTTAGAATTTACAGAATGTTATGGTCTCCTCAGTAGAAGAAGGTGGGGCCTTTGGTCACAAATAACATCTTGCCCAGGAAACCCATAGTAGTATTCTAGGGTCATTTGTAGATAATTCTGTTTCTTGGTAGGGCCCCTCAAATTTGTTGTTATTTAAAACGGTGCATTGCTCACTAGGGAAAACCCTGGTGTTTAAAATTCCATATAAATCTTTGTTCTACCAGGCAACATAAGACATCAGAGGTGTTGGGTGGACTCTGATGGGGTTGAGCATGTCATGGTCCTTCATACAGACTTACTCCCTTAGGCAAAAGAAGCCCTGGGAGCTTCTTTGGCTCCCCTGTTGGACGCAGTGGTTTCTCGACATATAATGATCAATGATCAACAGACTCTGTAGCCTACCTCGTGTTTTGTTTTCTGTGATTACATTTCGTACACAGGCACTTTTCCATTTAGTAGCAGATTGGGAGGAGTGTCTCCTTATCTTAAAGTCCTCTGGATGATTAACCCTTCTTCAGTGCTTCCCTCCAAAGATCAGGGGAAACCTGAAGGACACATGTGCCTGCCAAGCCCTTCCTTACCATGCCATGCCTTCACTGCTTTCTCCCCACATTCTCACTGCACATGCCCCGTGTCAGGCACATGTTCATCTTCTGCCTCCTGCTTATTTTCTCAAAGTGGTTTACACAGCAGATGTTCTAGTAAATGTTTTCAACTTTGTCTCTTCACAATTCTGCTACAAAATAGAAATTGTATACATGCTATTGCCCTTCAGATTTCCAAGGAGAAAAGTCTTCACAGCTCCCTTTCCACCTCATTGGAAACCCCCCTCTCCCTTTCTCCTGGGCACAGGTGCAACTTATTAGAAGAGTGTATCTCATCATGCTTCTCTCATCGGCTCCTTTTTCCACTTCTAGGTGCCTTTCTCTACAGCCTGATTACTGCATAATTCTTTTCTAATTTCAGGTATTTCTGCTTCTTCTGACCCAACAGCATGGCTAACAGCACAGTTTTCATACTTGTCCTTCTCATCCCAGAACAATTCTTAGTCCTGAAAACTTAACCACCCAGCTTGGGAAAATGACATGACAAGTTCAGATATCATGAAAAAAGAAAAGCCCATTACATTAAGTGAGTATCTCTATTGATTTTATTATAATAATATCTGCAATAATGATCATCTAATCACATACATGCATTTTATAAACTTAATATAATACTTTAATAATACCCAATCCAGTAAGTGTTAAGTTATTGAAATGCATTTACTTGTTCATTCTACCAATATTTCTTGGGCTCCTGGTACATGCCAACTTGGTGCTGTACAGAGGGCAGACATCCCCTAGTTATATTCATCTTGTGTTTCCAGAGCCTAATACTCTACAACGCATACAAACAACATCCATTCCATATATGTCAATATCTTTGGAGAATCAAAGAAGCAGCTAAATAAAAGAGCTCTTCTCTTTGTCATCAAGGACAATATACTACAGCAGTGCACATTACAACTTTCAAATTCAGACAAACCTGAGATCACATTCAGATTTTGACACGGGCTGCATGTCCATGAAGGAAATGATCATTTCTAAATATCAGTTTTTTCATCTATTAGTATTTTTGCAAGATCAAATGAAGCAAGTCTGTAAAATCATTTCACTAGTGCTGAGCACTAGTGCGTGGCACACATTCTAGTTCTTGAGCTCCTAGTTTTGTTATCATTCCCGTGGCACAAGGTTAGAGTGCCAAGGGCCAGTGGGGGAACAGAGAGGGAATAACTACACAAGCTTCCCAATGTGAAAATTCAGAAAATGATCCCCAGAAAATTCAGGAAACATCCTTCCTTACAAAGAGTGGGTGAAGTTCTAAAAATGAAGAATTGAAGATGGTTGAGGATATAATGTTCATGACAGGTACAGCTCATGTTAAGCAGAGAGGTGTTAGGTAAGGCACTGAGGGTAAACCAACCAATTAATTAGACAGAACCTTTGCTCACGTGGCTCTTCTGTGCAGTGAAACCTGGCCTTTGCTGAGATGGTTTACGGAAAGAATTCTCTGTAATTGTGACTGGGTCACCATGTTCAGGGTCAGGGCCAGGATGGATGCCGAGCTTCAACTGCACTTGAATTAAACAACTTTTGACTCATAAAGTATTAAGCAGAGCAAATCAGTAAGTACTTTTACCCTAATGCTAATGGCATACCCCTTACTCAACTAAAGTATCAGACCCTCTTCCTCAAATGTTCTCTTTTCATACTTTGAGGGTGGGATTATCAGATAAAATCTAAAATTTCCAGGCAAATTTGAATTTCATCAAAACAGTGAAAAAACTCTTATTAGTCTCAAATTCATCTCAAATATTGCATTGGAGATAACTTACTAATTATTTATCCAAAGTTAAAATTTAACTGGGCATACAATTTTTTTGTCTGGCAGTCGTAAATGAGGGAGAGTCTCCTTAGGCCATTTGCATCTTACCATTAGAAAAGGCATTAATGATACCCCTTTCAAACCATTCTCACTAGCAGAAAACAAGGATAAGTGTGGCCTTAAAAATACCTCAAGAGGGGCACCTGGGTGACTCAGTCGGTTAAGCATCCGACTTCTGCTCAGGTCATGATCTCATGGTCATGGGTTTGAGCCCCGCGTTGGGCTCTGTGCTGACATTCAGCTCAAAGCCTGGAATCTGTTTGAGATTCTATGTCTCCCTATTCTGTGTCTCCCTCTCTCTCTGACCCTCCTCTGCTCACACTGTCTCTCGCTCTCAGAAATAAATGAACATTTAAAAAAAAATTTTTTTAATGTCTCCTGAAAACCATTTAGTTCATCTGCAAGTTTTAAAAAGAAAGTTCCAGAAATCATTCTTATGCACAAAAACTTTGGAAACTCTCTAGCATGTGATTAAATTAGTTAATATTTTAAGGTGTACTATTTCCAATAACTTTTATAAAAACCCTATATAACTACAATTGTTATTTCCTCTTACAGATAACAACATTGCGGCTGAGATATTTTAAATCAGTTGATTTCCCTAAAGTTGGGATTCAAGCCCAGGTTTAAGGACTGGAGTATACACTCATAAGCACCATACTATTCTGTCTTCAATTAATGTAACTTATGATGTAATATCTCAAATTATATACAAAGAAATCACAGCTCTTTCTCCTATCTCAAAAAATGCTTGGCTACATTATCCAAGCCCATTAACCAGTAAAAGATAACATGATGTTCCAAATATTATGGTATATATACTAGAAAATGCTCCAAATTGGCTTCTCCTTTATCAAGCAAATCTTTTGTTTCCACAAGTAATTTAAAATTATAATAGTGTCCAAATTAACCCTCTACTCTCATTTGTTTTTACCTTGCCAATTCTCCTACCTATGCATAATCCTGTTTGGGCCATGCCCAGTGGACCACTGTTGCCATCACCCATTGCTCATGTCTCCCACCTTTCTGATGTTCCAGTGAATCAACATGACACATATCACATACAAATATCCACACATTGGCCCTGTGCTCACAGAAATTCTAAAATATGATCAAATCTCAAATTAGTTTCCTAACAGCTCTCTTGAGGATCTATCGTTCATTATTCTGTTCATCTCTCTTATTTAAAAGCTTTTACTTCCCCTTTGGCTTCTGTCTTTTTGGCATTTCAGTGCTAGATTGACGTGGACTCTGTAGAAAGGAAACAGTCTTAATTCTTTTATTGTCAGAGATCCCCATAATTTGAACAGGCAACCTCCCTGCTCCAATATTCTTGAGAACTTGGAAAAGTCCCCAGACTTTTGTATTGTAGGGCTGTTTCTAACAGTTCTTCCTCAAGCTGTGACCTTGAATCAAGTGGCCTTCTAAAAACAATGCCTATCCTTGGCTTTGGAAATTTGCTTTTCCAAAGACAGTACAACATATTATCCCAATCTCATTTTTCTCCTGTGGTATACCCTCCTATTTTTTCTGAGCTACCATGTCAGTTACTCATCCCAAGAGAAAAAGAAAACTTAGAATTCTAAACACAGTGCTGCCCACTGCTTGGACCCACCAAGCTAGATTGTTCCACTAAAGTCCTGCAGGTCGTGTTTCCCTGTTCCTGGAAATAAAGCCCTAGCTCTATCAAGGAGCTTTCTCTCCTTGTAGGAGTCTGCCTGAATGGGTTCAGCTGCCTTGCAATATGAGTCTGCCCCAAATCCCAAAATGAAATCTTTTTGCTGCCCAAACCAGATTCTATCTTCTAATTTTTTCAATCCTTATGTGAAATCATGTCTGCAAGAAATGCTGGCAGTGGCAATAGCAGTTTGAATTCTAGGGGAAACTTTCCCTGCCTCAAAGCAAGTATCTCATCCTCACCAAAGGAAGATCCTTTTAGGGACATGTAGGATATTTCTCAAAGGAAATTGCTATGTCAGCAGATTGAAATGTTATTACTAGTTATTCAGGTAGGGCTTACCCTCCTCCCCCCCCCCCCCCCCCG
>NW_027529541.1:607906-642908 GCF_008692635.1 Crocuta crocuta
CCAGGTCCCAGTTCATTGCATATTTTCTTAATCTGCTGAGCCATGCAAGACTGTATTTGGTTGGGGAAATAATTGCATTCTAACTGAAGCCGAAAATATAATTAATGATAATGTTATGACCTATTATGTTTAACACTATTAGTATTCCATAATGGAATAGGGGCTTTATGAAACTTATTGCAGAATTACAAGAAAATTGTTTATGCTTGTTTGTAAAAATGACAAATGAAACATTCATATTACCTTTGAATTCCTCCTGAATCCCCATATGATATCAATAAAGGGTTTTTAAGGCATAATTTCCTAAAGAAAAAGGAAAGGAATTAACAACATTTTAGAAGCTAAACCCAGAAGGATGAGTGGTACCTGATTTAGCTTAATAGCCAAAGTGCAAGAAGCTAGAAATCACCAAAAAGCCCAAGATATTGTCAGCAATACGTCCTCTGGAAGTCAGAGTGAAGATGGGACTAAAAACAGAAGGGTCCCACTCTGGAGCTGAACTGGAAGTAAAACAGGATATAAAGGCAGGTAATGGAAGTTGGCTATCATCAATTGGGGCTATTCTAAATAAAAGATAAATAAGATTGCCAGCCCAACTCTGTGCTGCTGCAGGACTATTCCTTCTCTTTCTGGTGGAAGAGAGGAACCTGGGCAAGGGTATAGAAGGCCCAGTTGGCAGTAGGCATATGTACACAAAAGAAAGGAATTATGTGAATGTACATCAGGTGGTGAGACCAGCAGCCCTCTTCCTCCTCTCCTATCCCTAGTATCCTCAGCCAGGTCGGCACCCTCCTGGCAGGATATTAGAAAGATCGGTCCTCTTGAGGAATCTGATTAGACCCAGAAGAAAGATGTAAGGAAACTGCTAGCAGATAGGCTTTAACAAAACACCCCAGAGATGGTGTTTTGGAGAAACTCCTGTCATAGTCCATATTTATGGCACTTCAATGAGCTTTCTAGATAGAAACAAAACAACCAAGGATCAGCAGCGTATGAGGAAAACTTCTAACATGAAAGTTGGAAGTTCAGAGAGGAAACCGAAAATTGGAGGAAACTGGGGTGCCTGAATGCCTCAGTCGGTTGAGTGTCTGACTCTTGGTTTCAGCTGGGGTCATGATCTCACACTTCGTGGAATCAAGTGGCACGTGGGGCTCTGCAATGACAGTGCAGAGACTGCTTGGAATCCTCTCTCTCTTTTTCTCTCTGCCCCTCCCCCACATGTGCATGCCTGTTCTCTCTCTCTCTCAAATAAATATTTAAAATTTTATTCTGGGGCACCTGGGTGGCTCAGTCGGTTAAGCGTCTGACTTCGGCTCAGGTCATGATCTCACGGTTTGTGGGTTCGAGCCCCGTGTCGGGCTCTGTGCTGACAGCTAGCTCAGAGCCTGGAGCCTATTTCAAACTCTGTATCTCCCTCTCTCTCTGACCCTCCCCTGCTCATGCTGTCTCTCTCTCTCAAAAATAAATTTGAAAAATAAAATAAAATAAAATAAAATTTTATTCTGGGGGTGCCTGCATGGCTCAGTTGGTTAAGCGTCCGACTTTCACTCAGGTCTGGATCTTATGGTTCATGAGTTCGAGCCCTGTGTCAAGTTCTGTGCTGACAGCTAGCTCAGAGCCTGGAGCCTATTTCAAACTCTGTATCTCCCTCTCTCTCTGACTCTCCCCTGCTCACACTGTCTCTCTCTCTCTCTCTCTCTCTCACACACTCTCTCTCCTCAGAAATAAATAAAACATTAAAAAATTTTAAAAATATTCTGATAAAATATAATATACATTTATATAAGTATAAATATACTCATAATACTTTTATGCCTACATATATCTAGTATAAATACATAAAACTAAACATATAGAATGTTTTTATAAGAGGAAAAAGGACTGAAAATGGAAAATCACCATAAAAAATGGGCTAGGGCACACAAATTCAGAGTTTAAGAGTATTACCTGCCCTTTGAATTCCCATGCAATATAACTGCCTCCTCCCGTTAATTATTGTTTGATATTAAGAGGGTTAATTTCTTCCTCTGGGTGCCTCATTTATACAAGAGGGGTACTGGACTTTACCTCTTATCATTGTTCTGTGGATAAACCAGAAATGAATGTAAAATCTGAGAATGACCTTTATCACATATGAGATACTCAGCATTTATAGCTACTATTATTATTATTATTACTATTAGTTTGTAGTGTACAACAAAAGCAAAACTAATCATCATATCATTACCAGCATAAAAATCTATGCTGACGATACATATGCATAACTTTCTGACCACCAACGAAAAATCACAGATTCTCCCAGAAGAATGGAGGTGCATTCATTCTGAGACCAGGCAGAGGTCTTTCTCACTGCCATGTCTCCATTGCTCAGTGAATGGTGTTGCACTGAATCCATAAACCTTCAGAGCAGGGACGACTGGAGAACATGGAGAATATATGTACAAGTTGTAAAGAACAGATAGAGCATGTAGGAGAACACCACGGAACTGCAGTGAGTTTCAATTTGTCCTCACTGAACCTGCTTTCACTCGACACTCCTCTGCAGAGCATAGCGCGAGTTGTGTGTTCAAAGACTCTCAGCTCCTCTATGGAGTCTTCTATTTTGCCAGGTCCTTCTCAGGTGCTCAGCAGCACAGTTGCAGGTAAACCGAATGAGATGATATGGATGAAGCACAACAGATCTGATCGGTATTAAGGATAAAAACAAAACATACAAAACAGTAAAAGGAAATGTCCCAATGCAGCAGAATCGGAAATTGCTACCTAAAGCACAGCGATAGCTACAGCCAAATGAATTCTCCTTGAGTTGAGGTGATTTTTTTCCCCCTGCTGGCATTGTTACTGGGTTTGGCTGACCCTGTGCTTAGCCCATGCTGTTTTGGTGCATTAGCCTGCTGCTACTGTCTCCTGCACACCAGAGGCAGCAGCCTTGGAGAAGTAAAACTACTTGACACAATTTGATAAAACAAAGCACACTGCTCCCTTTCTCAACGTTTCAGGACCTGAAACCAGGCAGGTTTTAAACAGGTTGACCTGTTCTAAAATGTTCTCTTTTTCCTGGTCTTTCTGTTAGTATTGTAAAAGATGGGTGCATATATTACACATGACTGTATATTCATATCCATAATATATATATATATATATATATATATATATATATATATATATCCATTCAAGCTCAGGAAAGCATCCCTGGTACAGAATACAGTTGAAATAGATGCAAATGTTGTTGCAAAGAAAGAAACAGAAATTAGTAGCTGGGTGTTTAACATTTCAAAGAGGCTCCCCTCCCCATAGATGTGTCCACCTTAAAACTTGCTGTTTTAATAAATAATAAGATTTTCACCACTGCAGGTAAAGACAGCCAATGATATTATGGGGGAAAATGATGCATTAGAATAGAGTTTAGACTACATATACATTTCCATTCTATGAATTCCCTGTTGTGTCAGATACCAACTTGAGAAATAAAAGGTACATTGTAATTTCAAATGTGATTCATACTCAAGTAAGGACACCATCCTCAGTACTTTATTATTTGTTTTCAAGGTGAATTATATTTTAAGCTTACACAGTTCCATATTCCGCTGCTTTGTGTAACAAATGTAATGTTAAATTTCCTGAATTCCAAAGGAAAAAAAAAAAAACCCTCCATTCCCTAAATTGCCAGCTCATTCTTCCCAAGGAACTGACTTAATTCTTTTACTTCTCACAATATAAGCAATAGTCCCAAGCGCCTTAGTCACAGTGACTTTGTGTCTTCTTATCCAGCCACTCATGCCCACCACCCTTAATTCCCCCTCCACTGCCTTTTTCCTTATTTTGCTTCTATGTGTTTTAGGCAGCTAGCTAGGTATTTTATATAGATTACCACAATACAAACTCTTCAAAGTACACATTTTAATCTTAAAATTTTACCTCAGATTTGTCTGATTTTTTTTGACACACACACAGAGAGAGAGAGAGAGAGAGAGAGAATCTTAAGCAGGCTCCACACTCAAAGCAGAGCCCCATGTGGTTCTCAATCCCCAGACCCTGGGATCATGACCTAAGCTGAAATCAAGAGTTAGACCCTCAACTGACTAAGCTACCCGGACACCCCAGATTTGTCCAAATTTTGGTATGTACTATTGTGTGTTTCTCTTATACTTCATGATTTCTAAGATACCCTGGGAATTTTAGGTTTTTCCACTTTGATGTTGTTAGCACATAGTGTGGGTATATGAAAAGTAAAGGAAGAATTATTAGAGAAAATCACAATTGTAGTTATTGGCAAGCATTTAATATAATAGATGTTCATTCAGAAATGAAGAAGAAAAGCCACGGAACATTTTCAAGGGTATTAGTAATCTAGCCCCAAATGACATCACCTACAGCCACTTGGCAGCACCTAATGACAAAAACTTTTAAAAGCTCTCTGCTAGGCATTTACATGTCACACAACATCCCAGAACCGAGACAGTCAAGGTGTTATATTAATGGACAAGTGCAATTCAGTGTTAAGACAAAGTTAGAACTGTTGAGGCTAATGGAGTATTTTCAGGAATAAACCTGCAAAGGCCTTGGTCATACATCTTTGCATTGCTCCAGGGTCTACACAGAGAGAGAGAAAAACAACCAGGCCGCAGGCCCAGACGCATTTTACAGTTGTGCCCATTAACTCTTGGATAGGATACAGACACACCACCTAATGATAGCAATTTCCAGTCAATCTAGCAAAAGACATGACCTGTTCTGGGTTTCCTGGAGGTTATAAGAACATTGACTAATTTATTGAGCCAATATAATAAGATAACCAGATGGAGAAGCTAATGGGCTGAGACACCGACAGTTAAGCATTATTTGCTAACACTGGTATAGCGGAGAGTCGAGTGTATTATAGACCAGTATTTACCTTTTAATTAAAATAACACTGTTTTCAGCATTATTTTAACATAGCAGGCAGCCAGCATGGATTCAGACTATCAGCCTTGTTTTTTTCTTTTAGCTTCTTTTGGGATGACTGCTTTGAGCAAAGTCAGACAACCCGAATAGTACAGTATTTTGATCCAGCTGTTTAAAGCCTATTTAATTGCTTCCTATTTAATTGCTCATTTGACTCTATGGAGTTAATACTTAAAAGAATAAGAAACAATATAGCAATTGTCACAAAAATAAGAAAACTAGAAACTGAAAATAAAACCTTTAAGGATTATTCAGTACAACCTCGACATCCCATCCTTGATACCTTCTAACAATTATTCTGTAAATCACTGATATTTAAAATATCCCCTTCAAGTTTCTGTTTTTAAGACCTTCTCACTTGTTGAAATAATAAGACATGAAGACACTGCCTTAAGCAAATTTATTTCAGTGGCCCAATACTCTTCTACATTCAGTTCTATGTTGATTATTACAATCTAAAAAAAACATTCTTATCATCTTAACCCAGAACACTACCGACCACATGTATCTTTGGGATTTCTCTTGCACCTCAAAGCCTTAAAGGTATATTTGTATCTCTCTCCTTTTATTGAGTTTTTCCCTTCGTCTTGATCTATGATCTTGCTTTCAAACTTTTAATTTGGACAAATGGCATGTTAGTCCAATTTGCCAACTTATTCCGCCCGCCATTGTTTTTCCTTTGTGGGCTTCATTCACCTTATTTTTAACTCGTTCTGTTTCTTGGCCCCTACTTTTACTGCTTTCCTCCTTCCTGCCCCTCAGTTATCCCTTCATTTCTTTCTTTTCCCATCTTTCTCTCTTTTATCTTGTTTTTTCTTTTCTTTCAGTCTTTTGAATTTACTGTTTGGATGCTTTCATTTTAGTACTTCTGCATATTTTGGGTCATAGTATTGATTTTATTTTTCTGGCTTTAAGCTTTGAAAGACATAAACATACCAGTAAAATCAGTGAGAACAAATACACACACACACGCACACACACATATACACAAATAAAAAAGCCTTTATTCCTTCTTTCTTCCCTCCTTCTTCATAGAAATCAATAGAAAGAAAGTAACTGTAGCCAGTCTGAGTTAACTAAAAGTTTAATCCACTAAATAGTATTTGTAAGAATAAAATTATATTTGAAGAAAAGAGATTTTTAGAGACTTATTTTAAATGGACTGTTTTCTTTCTTTACTCCTTCAATGTGGGAGAGAATATTCCACTACAGGCACTTTAAAAGGTTTTTTAACATTTATTCATTATTGAGAAAAAAAGAGAGACAGAGCATGAGCATGGGAGGGGCAGAGAGAAGGGGAGACACAGAATCCGAAGCAGGCTCCAGGCTCCGAGCTGTCAGCACAGAGCCCGATGCGGGGCTCGAACCCACGAACCGTGAGATCATGACCTGAGCTGAAGTCAGACGCTTACCTGACTGAGCCACCCAGTTGCCCCATCCACTACAGGTACTTTAAATAATCAAATCATATTATATTTTGTGTGTGGTCCATGCTGCCACTACTGTACTGATTTGCCTTCCACAAATATTCTGTAAGGAATCTGTAAAATACATTCTTCCTGAAGTTCTGGACCATGAAGCATTAACTCTCCTTAAGGAAACTGTGATCTGTCAGCCTCCAAGTCACTTTGCACCCTCTGAAGATTTTTAAGCCTGACATGAAGCCTTGATCCCCACACTCAGTTTTGCTGGCCATTTGTCAACTCTGTCATAGGAGAAGATGCTAATCCTTTGTACGACTCGGTTTCTCCACGTGAAAATGGAGAAAATAAGATTACTTACTTCAGAGGCTTATTGAATAAGACAATGGCAGAATAGGTAATTTGGACTAAAATTTCTGATGAAGACAACTATAGAGGCTACACAAAGTATTTTAAAAACTGACATAAGGGCATCAAAAAACTAACTAGCTGGGGAATTATTATTGAGCCAAGAGCCAGGAATGGTAGACAGAGACTTATGGAACTGATCCCATTAGGCCAGATCTTCCCTTTGGAGACATTTGCCACGCTCAGGGGCAATGGTTGAGAGTTGGCAGCTTATGACCACTTTTGAGAACCTCAGGTGGCTAGGGGAACAGGAACTGGAATTTCAAGTTCACCTACGTTGGGGATGTGGTCTTGGAGAACACCCTTTCATTTAGATTGAGGATCTTCAGGCGCTCACACCAGATGTAAGAAAGAACTAGAAATTAACATTCCGTGCAGGGTACTCCAGTGCAAAGTTGTCTGCATCTCAACACATGAAATTAGATTAAGGTGATCACACAGTGATAATGCCTCCAGGTGTTTGGCAGAAGACGATCATATTAAAAAATATAGACAAACATGTAGGTTTAAGTCACAGACATGATCTCAAAGAAGATCTTAAATGTGGGATTTGACAGGTAACAGCTGCCAGGATAATAACCAAATGGTGTCAAAAGGAGATTAAGTTATTTTCCGTCTTTTATTTTTTCTTTTTTTGAATGAAAGATTATGAAACAGTTGCAAAGGAGCTGCAGAGAGAGGCCAAGCATGTGCTTTCTCTTTTCCCATGTCCCTGAGCTAGAAGGAAAAAGACATTTTAGCTAGAGAAGTTAGTGAGAGCACACCAACCAGATTCTACTGATAGAAAGTTCAGGAAAAACCTGAGGTGAAGGAAATGTCTGTCCACCGACTCATCACGGACACCACTTGGTTAATTTTGGAATGTATCATCTGCCACAGACGAATAGGTTTTCTTCTCTAGCCCAGGGGTTGGCTCAGAGTCAGATTTCAGTGAATGCTTTTTTTAATATAATGTTGATTTATAGATATTTCATTTGTGTAATGAAGAACTTATTAGCACAGTAAAGCAGGTAATATCTATAAACATATCAGCACAGTGCTCAATCCTTAAAATGCCTTTGGTAATTTAGGTAAAATTTGAAGCTGAATGTCACTGTGCTTCCCATTTTTAAAAATTTTATTGGATCTTGATACAGTTTGTTTTCAAAATTGAAAATCAAGTTAATTTTATTAATATTTGGCTTACCTACTTTATCATCATACTCCTGTTTTATGAGCAACTTATTAAAATATTTGCCAGATTTGTCTCGTTTGTTAATTGGCTTAATATTTGAACTTAGGAAGTGTCAAGGTTAAGTACCTTACCTAGATATAGAAATAGAATGACAAAGTATGACAGCAGGAATTGTATATGATATGCCCTTCCACTCAATCATGTGTAGCATGTCACTTCTCGTCCAACTTATCATGAAAGCCATTGAATGTATCTGACAGGACATATATTTGACTGCTGGAATGATGGACGTCTCTGAATGTGTAGACCTGGCTTGATGGGAGAAGATTATGAATGTGTGGCATCGAGGGCAGCTTCCCAGCAGTGAAAACGGAATTTCTCCCTGATGCTGCACCAGGGTTCTGGGATAGTTGCCTTATATGATGGCTGACAGTTTGCATGTGTTTTAACTCTGGCAATCAGTCAACCTGCTCTTGATAGGTAATTGCCAGCAGGAACCTAATTTTTCCACATCAATTGTCACACATGTCTCTAATATTCTTATTCACCATTAACTAGATTGACGATGTTGTTTCAGACAAGAATAGAAAAAGAAAGGAAAGGTTTCTCTTTCTTCCTAGAAAGACACAACAGTTCAGCTAAATTATATAAGTAAAAAGCTAACAAATCTTTGGAGCAGATACTTAAGATGAAAATAAATGACAATGTCCAATGTCACATTCATGCATTGATCAGTATGAAATTGCTAATGTATTATGTTGATGTACATGAAGGCAAGTTATTTTAACTCCTCGAGCAGAGAGTCATGAATGCGTTTTGAAAGTAGGAGCTTTTAGTAACTGCTTATGTGGCTAGATTGTCTTTCTATTCTCTTTATTTTAAATATATTAAGCTTAAATAAATTACTTGTTTTTCTAATTATGAAAATAATAAAATGTTATGTGAGAGAGCCTGGAAACAAAACGATAATTGATATGATATATGTATATCATATATAATTGATATTATATATATATCATATATATAATTGATATAATGAAGAAGATACAAATTACTAATAATCTTGTCATAAAATAACTTTTACTACATGTATTTTCATATATATAAACACATACATATATTATCATTATACGTTATTGCTCTAATGGATATTTAAAATTCATTTCACCAAGTCAGTCTTGCACNTTAAAATTTTTTTTAATGTTTATTTATTTAGTTTGAGAGAGTGAGAGAGAGAGGGAGGGAGGGAGGGGCAGAGAGAGAGAGACAGGAACCAAAGTGAGCTCTGCACTGGCAGCACAGAGCTCCACATGGGGCTGTATCTCAGGAACCGTGAGACCATAGCCTGACGCGCAATCCAGAGTCGGACCCTTAACCAACTGAGCCACTAATTTTTTAATAAATTACACACTGACATATAGTCTTGAGATTATATATATAAAGATACATTCATTATTATTTATGAAAAATAACAAAAAGGAATTGCTGGAATGAAGGATATATAATTTTAGACTTTTTAAGTATCTAATTTCTCAGAATTTAAACTCTTAATAGTAGAATAAGAATTTCCACTTTCTTACACCAAAGGGTATTTTTTTTCTTTGACAACTTAATATGTTAAGAAAAAAATAAGATTATCTTTGCTGTTTGCCTTAGACATATTTGATTACTGATAGATAAAACGTGTTCATTGGGCATTTTTATTTCTTGTATTTGCATCTGTACATGAATGTGCATGCAAAATGGCTATTTTAAAAATCTTGACCATCTTTCTTATATTTTTCTATGTAATTTACTATTTAAAGTTTTTTTTGAGGTAATTATAGATTCATGAGAATACAGAGTTCTTGTGTAAACTTTACTTTGGTTTCCCAATATTTACATCTTATATCATGATACCAGTATCAAAATTAGGAAATGGACATTGGTACCATATGTGTTTTTAGTTATATGTCATTTTTATCATTTTGTGTAACCACCATTACAGAACCATTTTATCATCAAAGATTTCTCACATGCTGTCCCTTTATTATCACACCCACCCCTCTCTCCTTAACATCCCTGACCCCTAGACTAATCTGTTCTCCACCCCTATAATTCTGCCGTTTCGATACCGTTACACAAGTAAAATCACTAATTTATCCTTTTGGGATTCTCCCATATATTTAAGTTATGATAGGGGCACCTGGGTGGCTCAGTAGGTTAAGCGCCAACTTCGGCTCAGGTCATGATCTCCTGGTTTGTGGGTTCGAGCCCTGCGTCGGGCCCTGTGCTAACAGCCAGCTCAGAGCCTGGAGCCTGCTTCCGATTCTGTATTTCCCTCTCTCTCCGACCCTCCCCTGCTCAAGCTGTCTCTCTCTCTCTCTCTCAGAAATTAATGAAACATTAAAAAATTTTTTAAAGTTATTATACACTTGCAGTTATTTCCTTAAGTTGCACATTCATTTAAAGGACCATTTATTTTAAATTTTGTTTCGGCTATTCCTTTCATAGAGTGTTATCTTTTATTTATTAAACTGATTATTTTATGGCTCCTGACTTTAGAGTTTTCCTGATATAAGTCATTTACTTTCTATTATTCTTGTGCACTTAATGTGTATATTTTTACAATTGTGAAATTATTTAAAATTTCACACTTACATGTCTCTACTTTGATTTTATTTTGATGCATGTTGTCAAGGAGAAACTCTAACACACATATGTATATATACATATGCATATACATATAAATTTGCACATACATTTATACACACAGTATTCTATTGGGTAAGTTTCTGGGATTTTCAAGCTTTAGTAACTTCCAATGCTTTTCTTTTTATTGAAGTGTCTGTCCTGCAAGATATGTGTAGATCAGTGTCCATGAAAGGCTCATGCATTTATCGTGAGCTAAATTCCTAGGTATTTTATAAGCTGCATCCTTTCATCTCACCCTAATGGTCTCTTGCCAGGTAATATCACTGGAAGGACCTCTAATCACTTGCACCAAATCAAGGCTGAAGCAAAGGAGTGCTTCCCAGTTATCCCGGTGGGAACCAAACAGCCTTGCCCAGGCAATAGGCATTAGAGGAGTTTAGCAGACTAGGCCTCTGCCTCTCCAGAGCTCCTGCTTCTCAAGGGGACTCTTACCAGGTACAGCTGGCAAAGACAATGGCCTAGTGGGGAGTCTGGCTCTTACACAGCACAGGGGTGCTATCTCCTGTTTCTCATGTCACAGCCCAGCAATTACGTGGTGTTTCTCTAGAGAGCCCTCCATTCACACTCTTCCATAGCTATTTATAATCTCCATCTTTATTCTCAAACCTCCCATTCTGAACCTTCAGTCTCAGCAAAGAGAGTTAAATTCTTAACTCTTAACTCCCTTAACTTCTTACCATCTCACCTATCAAATGACCTGAATCTGCAATCACCTACTTTTCTTTTATTTATAATAAAAGAGTTGTCCCTCCTTTTTATAGATTATTTCACAGCCTTTGCTCTTGCTTTCTTGGAAAACTTGCCCTATTGATTTCCCCTCATTTCTTTCTTTTTTTTTTTAATGTTTAGTTATTTATTTTGAGAGACAGAAACTATGCATATGTGCAAGTTGGGGAGGGACAGAGAGAGAGAGAGAGAGGGAAAGAAAGAGAGAGAGAGAAAATCCCAAGCAGGATCCACAGCATACTGAAGAGCCCAAAGCCACGGGGCTGGATCTCCAGAACCATGAGATCATGACCTGAGATGAAATCAAGAGTTAGCACTCACTAAGCCACCCAGGTGCTCCTCCTCCTTTCATTTCTTTAATCAAAGTATTTTTTAAAATCTTTTAAATCTTTATTTATTTTTGAGAGAAAGAGACAGAGTGGGAGTGAGAGAGGAACAGGGAGAGAGGGAGACCCAGAATCTGGAACAGGCTCCAGTCTCTGACCTGTCAGCACAGAACCCAGTGCAGGGCTTGAACTCAAGAACCATGAGGTAATGACCTGAGCCAAAGTCAGATGTTTAACCAACTGACCCGTCCAGGCACCCTTCTTTAATTAAAGTTTCTATCTTTTGCTTCTTTTCCTCAACGTTTTTCCAGTTTCTCCCATCTTAACAAAGAAAAATCCAGTTCTCACATGTCATGTCAAGTGGCAGGTCTCCGTGGTATGTAACATTTCTAATTATTCATTCTTTTTATTGGTGTTTTCTGACTAGCTCTGTCAGAACACTGTCCATTATATTGATCTTTCCAAATAACCGCTTCCAGAATCTTAAATTTTTATGTTTTCCAATGTATTCCTTGTGTTTGTATTATACTTTCTATTTTTAAAGCCCCCCCCCCCCCTATATTTTTAGTTATAATCTTTTGGAATCTAGGTCTTGTTCTTTCTTATCATTTATTTAATTAAATGTCGAATTTTTAGTTAGTGCTTCTTGTTTCGCAATGAAAGTGTTTTTGCTACTATTTTTCATCTGATTTTACCTTGAGTTGCATTTCATATGGTTTGATATATGGTCTTGTCATCTTCTTTCTTTCTTTAAAGCCTGCAATTGCAGTTTTGATTTCTCTTTGAATCCAAAGTTATTAAGAATAGTGCTTTTGGTTTCCAAGTAGTTTGCTTATTTCAGTTTATTTCATTATTATTTTCTGGTACATCTAGTGCAAGTCAGATAATGTGATCTCCATAAGATATTCTTTGCTACCTTACTATTTAAAAACATTCATGGTCATTTGAAAACAGTATATATTCTCTGTAGGATATAGCATTTAATGGAACTATTAAAGCAATGTTATTATTAAACGTAATATTCCATCCTTGGTTTTTCAAATTTACTTTTTCCATTTTGAATTTGTCAAGTCTAACAGCTAAGTCAAAGTTTTCCACTAAAATTGGTATTTTGGCAACAACCTCTTGCTTTTGAATGCTATATATCTAATTGTATAAATGCCTATGACAAAGCATCTTCACATTGGAGTCAAATTTTAATCAAAATAATATAATCCTCTTTATCTAATTTCTTCACCTGGATTACTAACTTGCCCATTAATATTGATTTGGTAATCTGGTTTGCCTGATATGGTTTTGCTAATCCATTTACAGTTATTTTTTTGACAGATTGTCTCATAATTACCATATAGATTCATTTTGTGTTTTGACCCCTTTTTTGAGAATTACATTTTAATAAAAATTTACCTACCCATATATTTATTAAATAGCTATTCCTTTTGGAATGTTGCAAAATTCAAAAGGTACACATTGGTGTAGGTGAAAAAAAAAATAAACCTCTGTCCCTCCCCTGTCTCCCAGATACCCATTTACTGGTCTCAGAAATGACATTTTTAGCATGTGTTATATCTGCAATAGATGGTCCACCAACTTACATACACTTACCCATGTATTTTTATGTCAAATAAATTATAGCACATTTTGTAGGTTTCCCTGATATATTTTACTTAGCCCAATGACTATATATGATCTCTATCTATTCATATACAACTATGCTATTTTTTTTAGTGACTACAAAATACGTCAGTGGTTTCCTGTATCAGAATTTCTGCCAGTCTTCTTTCTTTTACTTCACATGTCTAGCTTCCACTAAGATTCTTTCTTTATTGTATATAAATTTTAGTATGATTAATAAATCTGAAAATAGTAATTAACATTAGTTAAAACTAACACATGCACAGGAATAATCTAAATGCATATGAAATTTGCACTCTGTTGTTCTGAGCTACATTAATTACACAATCAAATTATTCTTATACTATGTACATTGTATTGACTTATTGATGAATGGGCAAAGAGACTTCTCACAGCAACACTTATTTCTTCAGGCTCTTTTGTGACACAGGTGGAACCCTAGCCTTCATCAGATCAAGATGCACAAGAGATATAATATAATATCGCTTGCATACAAACACATGCACCTCCACTCTCAGACACACTCACCATTTGTGTTATTGCTGCAGAATTGTGCTCTATAGGTAAAATTGTGCTCTATGTGTAAAATACTTGCAATCAATTTTATTTGGTTAACTCCCATATAAAAGAAATAAAAGTGTATCTATAATTATAGATAGTGCATTTTCAAGTATACTCTGGCAGAATCCAACTTCTTTTTAAATTAGGCTCCATGAGACCTGAATTCTGGGCAATACAGTTTTATAAATCTGATGATTAGAAGAATTTTCACAGATTGGCTTCTAGTTCCATATCCACTATCCACACATTTGTAAGGCCAAGTGTTCTAAGATGTGTTCACTTTGTGATTTGATTGTTGGCCCTATACCTTCATCTGTGAGTCAGCAGAAGGGTAGCAGGAGTATTCCTGGAAGCCATTCCTCCTCTGGGACAAAAAGCTATAATTTAATTATACACAGAGGTGGCTGTTAAACACACATATATATCCAGCTAAATTCAAAGTATGCATATTCACTAAAAATTTTCTTTCTTGTCCAAGTACTCTTTAATCTTTTTGGTACCATAGACCTCTTTGGCAATCTGAAGCCTATGGACTTTTCAGAATAAGAGCATCAAAGAATATGATAATATTATAAAATAAATTATATTGGATATGTATATAAACTAATAAAGTTGTACTATATTGGCATATTTATTTATTATTGAATTAAATAAAAAGACCTACCCTTGTGACTTCAAACTGTGATGAACAAATGATATGCTGACTTAGCCACTATAACTCTATAATGATATTAAATATATGTAATTTCAGCTAGGGAAAAATAATCACAGATACTCCCATATACTGAGGTTTAATGCTTCAATTTATAGGTGAGAGAAATGCTAAGTCAGTGACCATAAAAATGTACTTTTTCATCTTGATTTGCTTGTACATCCTGAATTCAGTTTATTTATCTGTATGTTAAGACCTCATGACAGACCCAAATTGTCCATGGCCACTCCAAAACCACTAGAAGGAGAGAAAGAATAATGGAAAGGAAGTCATAATGAAACAACATAGTGATTAAATCAATTACATCTACAATCTCTTATCTTTGTAAATTTTACAGAATTCAATTACAGTGTGGGCACATTGTTAGAAGTCTTCTCTAGAAAAGGTCCGTGAAAATTTGGAAACTAGAAGCTTAAGTTGAATTTTGTTTCTTAGTAAATTGATCTCCATTTAGCTTCAGGGTAAATTCATCTATGCATTATATTTATATTTGATTTCCCTAAATCTTACTTTTAACTTTGTATTTTTACATTTCATAGTGAGAAATGACTTTAATTCCTTAAATTCTTTCACTTATTTTAACTTCATGGCAATTTCTGTTTGCTTATTCTCACTGAGGTATGTATATACTTGTCTAATAGGAAGCTGAAGTAAACCAAAAGATTTGTTAGTTAAATTTTGTGCCCTTTGGTCCTGAATAAGGAACAAGAGAATGGTGCAGAATCTTGGTAACTTTATTTCACCAAGGAAGAAATTAGCAGTGTATACACTCTTGATGAGAACTCCAAGCAAAAATTGTCAAGGAAAGGAGAATACTTTTTCCATTAACTAAAAGCTTTCCCATATTTGTTGGGTTAGCCCAAGGGAGATTGGGCTCAGCATCCTTTACTAACTCATACAACTGACAACATAAATGGCCCCTTGTGATAAACTGAATTACTGCTCATCCATAATTGGTGTCTCTCAATGCAATGCCCTTTCCAAGGGGAAGATTATGTATACATCCTCACACTGTTGAAATCAGGTCTTGCCATGTGACTTGCATTAGGCCAAATAGGAGCAATTTTGCCACCAATGGACATTTATCAGTAGTTGGAGACAATTTTGGTTGTCATAAGTAGGGAAGGGATTGTTACTGGTATTGAGTGGGTGCAGGTCAGCAATTGCTGTTAATACATTCTATGGTGCACAAGAAAACTCTCCACAACAGAGAATTATCTTGCCCAACATGTCAATAGTGCCAACTTCAAGAAAACCTGCTTTAGGCAACAAAATGTGAAAATAAATGATGTTTCTCCTTCCCGACAGAGAACTTGAGAATAATTAGTTATTATGTTTTCTGATAACATTTCTGAGAGAAGTTTTGTCCACCTGGTTTCTGTAGTAAAAACCACATGGAACTGGGGCATCTTGGTGGCTCAGTAGGCTAAGCGTCCGACTTCGGCTCAGGTCATGATCTCACCGCTCCTGGGTTTGAGCCCCAGATCGGGCTCTGTGCTGACAGCCCAGAGCCTGTAGCCTGCTTCAGATTCTGTGTCTCCCTCTCTCTCTGGCCCTCTCCCACTCACACTCTATTTCTCTCTCAAAAATGAATAAATGTTAAAAAATTTTAAAAACAACAACAAAAAAACAATAACATGGAACTATAAACATTTGTGAAGCATCTGAGATCTTACCCTACTTGCAAGCTAACAATTTCAGTATCTCACTGTTTTAGAGTGGAAGACTCAAAACTCTGGAGTCAGAGCGAAAAAAAAAATCATTACTCATACCACAGGCAACTAGCATGAACATCATGTTTCATGTCAGTTCATCTTGTCTCCCAGTTCTCATGGGAGTGACATGGAGGAGCTCAGGTCAAAGAGCACATAGATAGGAACCCTGAGTTAGGGAACTCAAAATTTTTATAATGGATTGAAACAAACCCATGACCTTTGCCCTGAAGGGAAAAGTTAACCTTATTAAACTGGACAGTAGAAAAGAGCTCCCTTTGCTTCAGAGGGAGACACTATCTCCATCTTTCAAGGCTGTTCACCATACAAACTACTTTGAAAAGGTAGTCCAGAGCAAATTCCAGCAGTGACTCTGCTCATAAGACATTCATAAATGTGAGAACCATGAGATTATGTTCCAAAACAAGGAGAATACCAGCAAAGATTCACTGAATCTATGGCATGAGTTAAAAATAAACTTGTGATATAAGCCACTGTGATTCGGGCCACTCACGCTCTTGTTTTCTTTTTTTATTGTTTATTTATTTTTGAGGGTGGAGAGGGGAAGAGAGAAATGGAGACATAGAAGCCATTCGTGGCAGGCTCCAGGCTCTGAGCTGTCAACACAGAGCCCACGCAGGGCTCAAACTCACAAGTGGTGAGATTGGGACCTGAGCCGAAGTTGGACACTTAACCAACTGAGTCACCTAGGTGCCCTGGGGCCACTCACTCTCTTTACTGGAAATCATAGGACTTCTCACTCTTGATCCATTTACAGTTAAGTAATTCTCACATATTAATGATCCTTTTACAACCCAAATTTATAATAATTGTGCTCAGTCTGCAACAGGAAATTGAAGGAAGAAGATCCAGAAAGAGGATCCCCTAATACTCTCTTCAGATGTATTTGTATACAAATAAAGCCATAAAGCTTCATCTGTCTGGCTAACAACTAATTTGTAAATCACTTACCAATTACTTGAAGTAATGAACAGACTAATATTAGTGCAACTGATACACTGTAAATATTTTACAAGGGATTTATTTGTTACCCATCATAAGTTTGTGTATTCTGTTACATGATAAATTATTTCAAAAGGTTAGTGTGCCTTGTGAATAGTTTATAAATATTTGCAAACAATTTATCTCATATAATAGTCCATAAATAATTTGTGATTTATGCATTACCACATACTTATGAACTTTTGTTTACCATAAATATTTGAATTCCTGGAAATTCATGCAAAGCTACTGAGTTCCAAAGTGATCTATTGTAGTTTTCTGTGACTGGGAAGAAGAGCAATAAGGCTTTGTAAAATTTTCTTTGTTTTTATTTTAGTAATTCCACATATATTTATTCCTCTAAGTATTTAGATGATGTGATTATTAATGCTGAGATTGCTACATTTTAACAATAATGAACAATTAAGTGAACATCATTTTTTAATGTAATGTATTTGGAGCTCCTAAACAAATTAACAAGAAATGTCAGTTTCAAAATTCACCTCTGAAAACTTCTTTTGGAGTTGTCTTCTGAATTGATTCTGGATTTAGCCTATAAACCTACAGAGTTCTCTTAAAATCAAAACCCGAAAAATTTCCCCTCTTATTACCTTCACTTTCAAAGAACTTACTTTTTTATTACACTTACTCTTGAACCCACTAAGACGTGAGTCCCTCATCAGTCTTCCATAAGAAACAGCTTTCTTAAATGATAGCAAGATTTCTCATGTGGTATGTAAGTGTGTGCATGTTTTCTGATTAGAATAACAACTTCATTATAGAACTTTTGAGTGGTGCAAAAAAATAAAAGTAAACGTTACCATCAGAACTACTTACCATTGTTCTTTGGATGGATATCCCACATTCTTGTAGTCTTTCTGTTTTTTCTAAGAATAAATATATATTCTTACACAAATTTGCAGATGGCACCAAGTGTTAATTTTGCTTTCGGGTTATGAAGACCAGGTCTTTGACTGAAGACAAATATTAAATCATAAACTGGGAATGCTAAGGAAATGAAATCTCAAAAATGTTTAAACATTTTTTGCTGTGATCCATACTAAGTGATACATTTTGGGGCACCTGGGTGGCTCAGTTGGTTAAGCATCTGACTTCCACTCAGGTCATGATCTCACAGGTTATGAGTTCAAGCCCCATGTTGGGCTCTATGCTGACAGCTAGCTCAGAGCCTAGAGCCTGTTTTCAGAATCTGTGTCTCCCTCTTTTCTGTCCCTCCCCTATGTGTGCTGTCTCTCTCTCAAAAATAAACATTTAAAAATTTTTTTAAAATACATTTTTCAATGTGATTAATTTTACACACGAAATTTTTTAAGCCTCACAAAACAATTCCAATCATAATGGCATCCCTTTTAATATTTTCTACTCTTTTTTCTCTTCTATTTCATTTTTTAAAATGTGACAAGTGGTTTCATTAGTGGGTTATGGACAGTGAGCTACAGTTTTGAAAACAATGATCTATGAGTGCCTTTATTGCCAGATCTGATAGCAGACCCCAAGGCACTAATTCAGTTACCTCCTGGAACTCATGGCTTCCTTTTGCTTATTTGCTATAGGAGTCTCCAGACCTCTGTGGCCACCTGGAGTGAATCACCACTGATTCAATCTCTGTCCCAGAGCAGAGCTTCCCAGTATTGGTTTCAGTTTTAATTAGTTTATATACTGACCTCACTAATCCATAGGTGTCTGATCAAATCAAAGCACTATATATCAAAGTTTCTCAATTGTGCCACCACTGACATCTTGGGCTGACTAATTCTTTGTTATGAAGGGCTGTCTAGTTCATAGAATATATAACAGCATTGTTGACCTTTACCTACTGGATGCCAGGAACAGCCCTCCACATACATCATTTATGGTAATCAGAAATGTCCACAGACATTATCAAATGTCCCCTAGTGGAGTGAAGGGCAAAATCAGCTCAAGTTGACAACCACGACTCTATAGGATCATGTATTTAATCAGGAAAAACTTATAGGGAGACAAACAATGAAATTTCAAGTGAGTACTATAGTAGGTCATTCTGTCATCCCACCCACGACAACTCATCTCCCTTCTGACTTTTGCTCAGTTCACCAGTACCAAGAAACAATGTGTTCACCATGAGTCTGTACCATGTAATTCTGGTGTAGAGAGAATAATATTAATAATAAGCAGTTACTAATAATAAGTAGTTAGTATGTAATAAACACTGCTCTAAGTGCTTTAGATAACAACCCCACCGATGGCTTTGAAAGGCAGTGGACACTTAAATGCCTTGCCTCCATAAAGCCATAAAAGTCTATTAAGGGATGGAGCCAAGATCTGAACCCAGGCATTGTGGTTGTAGAGTTCACATATTTAGCCACTCTACCACCATTGATCTCAAAAACTCAGTACCTATAATTTTATTTGTAACAGATTGGTTTCCAAGCATCTTATGGTAGAAATCCTCTCAAAGCATTAATCTCTGCAGAAGAGAATTCCTACAAAAGGGAGACACAATTCTTCCACTATTATCTTGTTAAACATTAGATTGTCCCTTAAACACAATTCTTAACTAAGGCTATAGGGAATCATTAATTCAGTGCACTCTACCTATATTACTAACACTCTGCCCTCAGTGGGTCTGGTCTCCAAAGGATATATGCAATATTAATTAAGTTTCTGCAGTGGTGGGATCCGCTGTGCTTATTAGCCTTATTCAGTCGACCCTTAATCCCAGCATGTATGACCTCACAGTTCTCACACAAGCCGCTGTTGTCATCTTAAGAGAAATATCAGATGGATTCTTCACTAATAGCTGGACTTGTTGATCTTGGGAGTGGAAGATGGAATGGTGTAAAAACATTCAAATAAACTATAAGGCATCCCCTCCAGTGTCTCTGAGCAAGGTAGTTATTTTGAAAGACTTGGAGTCAATTGGAAAATTGATTGTAATGTGCAGTTCAGACATTCATCCCTTTGACCCAGTGTCTGCATTTTCTGGGCTACCTTCTGAATTCTGCTGTCTTGGATCTAAGATAATTTTTATAGCCTTGGAGAAAATCATAGTTTGTCTTGAAGGCCAGAAACACGTTTGAGCATCTATGCTGTGATCCATTTCTTTACTCTAGGTCATGTTCATCTTTAGAGCTGTATATCTTACCTACTGGACTGAATCTTTTCTTCCCGAGAGGGAGGAGTATTTTAGAGTCTTCTGTTTTATGAGTCTTCCAAAAACAGGACAACTCTAAGGCATTAAGAATTTCATTTGTTTTAGAGTCATACATATTATTACAGTATATTTTTCAAAAAGATAAATTGTGACTCTAAGATAAAAATCAATACAGGAAAACATTTTACTTAATAATTAATTAATAAAGAAGCCAGTAAATGATATGGCTGTTTCAAAGGCATTTAGGGAGCAAGTTATTTATAGTCAATTTGACAAAGAAGTGTCAAATTAACTTGAAATAGTTAACTTCACAATGTCTGGGTCCTTTAATCAATAATAAACAATGAGATGCCTTTTCTTGAATATGTTATCTGTCTCATCATTGTTTCCTCTATCTCAACCCCAGTCTCTGGAAAGCCATTTTTATTTAATATTTTGTCCAGACAAGAGACCCAATAGATAATTACACATGGCATTCGATGAACTTTGATCGGTTAATGCAGTGGAATATTTGGAGTATTTGTGACTGTGTATGTGGTGTATGTATTTGGATTACTTAGTCGCTAGAAGGAAGTATCAGATAATGCTCAAGTTGTCATGTGTATAATACTCATCACATTATTTATTCAGTTCTATGTCATATTAGAAGCTGATGCCAAATGGATCTGAGACTGCTGAAGATTCAATGGATGGCCAGGTCTTGACCATTTTATCTATATTGGCAGGGATGAGCTAAAGCCCACTAGTAACGAATTCTTCTAATAGCATGTCTACAAATATACATGCTACAAAATTGAAAGTATGGTTAAATGTGAATTTCAGGGCCAAAAGCAGTAAATCTGTCATAACACTTCTTTTCAAGAGTTATGATGCCATGCTGATGAATCTGTGATAAACAAGACTTGGAAGCATGATGCTACATTGGATTTCTATAGACACTTATACCTGTTGAACAGAAGGTTGCTTTGAGCTATATTCCAAGTAGAAAGGCAGGCACATTATTTTCTCTGAGAGCACTACCCACATGTAGAGTTGCTGCTTCGTTTTTGTGACTTTCTTGATTTCCTTCCCTTCTAGAGAGTTACTCTGCAATACAACCAACAACACCAGAGATGGTGGCTACTCCATGATTCTGGGTATCTTAGTAGCTGATGATTAGCAGACCCTTCTGCCAGCCCCCAATGAGTGTGTAGCATGAACAAGGAAAAAAACCTGTGCTCAATTAAGCCACTGAGATTTGAGGATTGTTTGTTAATGCAACATAACCTACCCTCTCCTAAGATAATACAACATGGCTTTATCATTAGCACAAAGGTGAATGAATAAACAACTAGAAGGCAGCCAACATAAGCAGAAAAATAGCCTAGAACAGTGATTCTCATGCCTAAAAGTGCATCAGAATCACCCTGAAGACATGTCAAAACACAGGTTGCTAGGCTTCATTCCCAGAATTTCTAATTCAGCAGGTTTGGTAGGTAGGACCCAAGAATTTGCATTTCTAACACATTTCCAGGTGATGCTGCTGCTGCTGATATGGAGACCACACTTTGAGGGACTCTGGCCTGACATGCATTTCAAGAGAATATTAAGGATGATGAGAATGCACACATTTATCATCTGATAAAGCTACAACGATTCAAATTGTTGGCTTTCTGATACCGGTGAAGACATAATTTAATGAAATTGACTAGAAAATCTAGGACCAGTTATAATAATATATGTGTATGATTTACTTTTGCAGTTTAAACATGAAATCATTTTATTTTCCCAAACTGCTAACAACTGAAAGCACTTTTCCTCTTGAGCAGTTGATTCTTTTAATTATATTTTGCCTCAATTGCATAACTATACCTATGGTAATTAAAAGAAAGTTGAGTCCATTTGAAAAAATTCAATAACATATATATTTTTTTATTTAAAAATGTTTAATGTTTATTTATTTTTGTGAGAGAGTCAGAGATACAGCATGAGTGGGGAGGGGTGGTTTGAAAGGAAGACACAGAATCTGAAGCAGGCTCCAGGCTCTGAGCTGTCAGCACAGAGCCCAACATGGGGCTCGAACTCACAGACTGTGAGATCATGACCTGAGCTGAAGTTGGACGATCAACTGACTGAGCCATCCAGGCGCACCTCAATTACACATATAATTAAAAGTACCCCCTCCCCACTATTTTCTCACCCCAAACTTTAGGCTGAATATGTGGAAGGGAAGCCAGGGAAGTAAAAGTGTCATTTCCACATCAGGCATTACCAACATGCTTCCTGGTATCTGTTTCTCCTGAATTAGATGGGAGAGGAAAACAGGGTACTTTTTCATGTGTCAGCTGAACCCTTCTTGTTTATTTGTCATTGTTGTGATGTGAGCAACCATATCTGTGGTGGCAATGATGCTGATCAAGATGGTTACCTGGAAGACATTATGTTTTGAGTATTGGTGGAGTCCCACTGAGAGGTATTATTGATAGAGAATTTAATTCCATGTTGCTCAACTGGCATTTGTGGCCCTTTGCAGGACTCAGCCATCTTCTATATAGTTATATTATACACAGCCACAGTTAAAAATCTAAGCAGTTGGTGAAAGATAAATTTCTGGTCATTTCCAGGGAGGAAACAGAAAGATCTTAGGAAGCAAAAAAATGGGATTTCAAGCCTTTTCTGTTACTTGGAAGGTAATCAATAAAATTTGTTTCAATCTCAAATATAAAAATTTGCAAGGCTGTCCTTTCTTAATGCTAATCAGTCAGTCAATTACTATGAACTTTATTGCAGAGAGAGCACAACTTTGTCAGGGGTACTGTGGAAAATTATCTTTCTCTCATTATGACATTTATCATTTCACCAGCCAACTGACAGCTGATGGACCATTGCAGGTTACTAAATTCCCCTTTTATTAGACTCTGTGAAGCAAACAGTGTGAGAGGAGACAGCCTGCTTCCCACTGTGGCCAGATCCTTCTGGATTAATTCCTGTCTCTTAGCCATTTTGGCCTACTTCTTCATTGACAAAAATTTTTATAGCTCATTCAATGAATTGATGCTTAAATATTTAGATATTCTTCACATCATTAAAACAAGGGGTAGTTTTAAATGCTGCCACCGTTGCTCACCTTGGTCCAACAAATTCTAAGATTTTAGCTAATATCCTTGGCATCACAACTTAGTCATGATCATTATATACATGGGCATGTGGCATGTATATTCTGGGCTGTCCATATATTCTGGGTGCAAGCATCCATATAGGTTTATAGAACTATGTAAAATGGGGGTTGGTTACTAGCTATATATTTCATGAAACAGTTTTTGGGGACATTTTGCCATGCAGTAGGCTTTACATGGTATAGAAATACTGTTTTCTAAGGATTTAAGCCTTAGGTAGAGAATTAACAGTTATAAATAATGCTAAATAACAATACAGAATTAATCAAAATCTAAGAGAATAATAAAAGATGTCTATAAGCTGGTATCTGATTAAGCACCAAATAAATAGTACAAATAAATAGCAGGAGTTTAGAGGAAGAAGAGAGCATTCAATGTGAATCTATTTTAGCATTCAGAACCTCAATTTAAATGAAGTATAACCTTGATCAACAAGACTATCGCTGATTTGTGATTCAATCTAAAAAAGGTATAGGAGAAGTCATAGCTTTAAAAATTACTTCCATATTTGCAATACCCAAATGTATGTGCCTCAATAAACACCACAATTTATAAAGCATCCATAATTATAGCTTTGGAAAGCAACTATTTAGAACCAAATTAAAGACAATTTAAGTAGTTGCCACATATAACTAAACAGAGCATTATATTTTATTATTTGCGTGTCCACACCTTGAAGAAACCACATTAAGACTGGAGTTGAGGTTTCAATTTTTCATGTATTTATACTGTTCTCTCCTAAAAAAAGGGGGGGGGATTGAAATGGAAGGGTTATACAAGGCTGGCAACATATTTTCACAAAGAAAATATACTTCAGTAGGAAAATTACTTCATCCATATAGTAGCTAGTCAATAATCCCCAAATTTCTACAGAGAGAGTAAGATAAAGCCACACTTAGCCATTAAGAGTACTTCAAATCCTGAGGGATCCAACAACACTGATTGTAAAGAAGTTATGATTTCAAATAGCTAGTTCATTAGCATACATGCAGGCAATTTACCTTGCTCTTTGAAATAAGTAATAAGATCTTGAGAATAGACATATACAAATTAAAAACATACTCCAGGCAAAGTAATTTATCTTACTTTCAAGGATACATTATTAAACAAGTTCTTTGATGGCTCTGGGGACAATTTCTAATGCCATGGCAAAGGTACCTATGTCCTCCTTCTTTTGGTGTATTCATATTAAGAAGGTAGATTCCAAAAGGCAAGGTATTCTTTGAAAAAGATAACATACCGGATAGATTTAAAAAGACAAAGAGCTTTAAAAAAAACTGGAAAATTGAGAAAAATAAATGTGACCACAGGATGGGTGAGAGCAATCAAGAGACTTTGAGGGTGGGAAAAAAAGGAACTGTTATAAAAAAGAACATTTAAAAATACTGTCTCAGTAGATGCAGATATTTAGTATTTGTATCATTTGATACTAAAGTAATTGGCTAAAGGCATTTCAGGGTCACAGAGAGCCCCACATATTTACTTGGTAAAGTAATTATTGCTCATTGGCATTTGGGCACTGGTATTAGCCATAGTAAGCTAAGCTTTGCAACGGTCATAGAATCTCTGAAATTTCAGTAGCTTTGCACAAAATTTGAATTACCAGTGTTGTTGGGTGTGTTCTGCTGACTCTACTTGGCCCCTTTGCCTTAATGGTATCTCAGGAAGCCAGGATCTTTCCATCAACTACATGGACAGGAAAGAAAGAGAAAGGAGAATCCCCACCTTTTCTTAACTGTCTCAGACTCCAAATAGCAGATCACTTCCACACACTTTTATACTGGCAAGAACCCAATCATTGTATCAAATCTAACCATCTGGGGTACTGGGCACTGTAGTCTTTCAGTGCTCTACAGAAGAGGAAAATGATGTGGTGAACATATAATCTCCACATATGAGATTATGGGGAACATGTGAGAGCCAGCTGAGTTACCAAGGGCTTTAAAAAATATGTATACTTGAAAAGGAAAATTACTTCACCCATGAATCAGTTAGTCAACATGTGATACATCTCTACACAAAAAGTGGAATTTCTGGAAAGTTGATAGAGCATTGCAACTTTGCAAAGGTAGGCTTCTCTGGTCCATGTATATGTCCAGTAATTTGTTTATCTACCAGGAAAAAGATATAAATATATTAGTTTCAGACATACAAATTTACCAATGAGGAATAAAACAGGGAGACAGATGAGTATCATCCTTATGAAAGGAGAAAAATATTGATTATGTAATATGCTATGTAAAAAGCTTGACCATTACTAAGTGCTGTTGTTATAGGAATTTGTATTCAATATTTTACTCAGATAGTTTCTGGGCCCTAGGATGGATCCAGAAGTCTTGATAACTTACAGACAATGTTCATTCTGTTTGGGTTTTTGCTTTGGCATGGATATTGAAACTGATGGAGCCTCACAGGCTCCAAGAGAGTTTGAAAAGTCTTATTACTCATATAAATGAACCAGGCCAAGGGAAGGCTCTCAGGCTGGTTCAAAATGGTCTTGAGAGCAGAGAAAGGAGCTTAACTTGGGATTTATGATGGTAACCTGGTGGAGCTGGGGTGTGGGCTTCTGTGTATGAGCTGGGGCTTTGGACTTCTCATTGGCTGCAAGGGAGGAAGCACTTGGGCTTTCTCATCAACTTGCACAGGTAGGGCATGAATGATTACTCTATGACTTAATAACTTAACCTCTCCATTCCTTGTATTCTCCTCTGTAAAATCTATCTAACAACAGTAAGTATACTTAATTCAAAAGATTGTTGTTCGTTATTAAACATAAAATTTTTGAAACAGCACATGGTACATACTAAGCCTTTATATTAAACTATCTTTTTAAATATTTCTGCTCTTAATTATAATTGGTATTTCTTACATAAGCCCTACTTGTCTCTCAAGTGCTGTATTGCAGAAGACTCATAACCAGTCTCATATCAAAGCCAAAATGATATGTTTACTACTCTTATTGGCATCCATCTGTAACCCCCTTGTTGCTGGTAGTGAAATTCTAAGCTCCTTAAGTTAGTATGTAGCCGCCTCCACATTGTAAGATCTGGCTTCTGATTACTTCTCCCACTCACTGTGTATTACCTCTTTCCTTGCTTACTGTAATCTGGTTTCTTGAACTGTTTATGTTCTTTTTACTTTGGGTTGACTGTTTGAACCCCATGAATACTCTTTCCATCTTCCCAAACTTCAGTGTGGTATTTCCGTCCTCAACAATTATGTCATTCTAGTATGTGTTTCAATTATACCTAGTTCTTTCTTATTATACCATTTTTGTCATGGAATATAATAGCTAATTTTCTTATCTGTAAAATATCCTTGAAGATACTATAATCTCTAATAGTGTAAGATGAGTGACTGGCATATAATAATGCTTATTAAATACTTATTGAATGAATGAATATATTTAAATTAAACCTGTCAGCCTATACTATCCATCCTGATTTTTTAGCATCTGAAAAAAAGAGCAAGCACATTCCCACTTATGCTACAGTCATCTCAATTATGAAGACAGGAAAGTTTTTTCCTACCCGAGTCTCTTTTTAATTCTAAACCTCTCTGGTTTACTCCATAATTCTGTTATGATTTCCAAAATCTCAATACTGTATAGACTCATCATACTCTAGGTTAATTTCAAAGTGTAAGTTAACACAGTATCTCAGTTTTGTTCAAACTATGATAAAATATTGACAACTAAGATACTCAGCTTATGTAGAAATTGGTGCTCTATGAATTTTTTGCATAATAAACTCTAATCAAAATCTCTAAATATTTACTTTTGATGAAAAAATAAATACTTCTTTCTTAGAGTGGAAGATATTCCAGAAGGTTACATTTGAAAGTATTAGAAATCTATATAGAAATCTATACCCACACTGAATGCTCTTATTTCTCCTCCCTAGGTGAGCTCTTTGACATATAACCCTTCATTAGACATATAATGTGCTCCTAAATGTATTCTGTGGAAAACTAGCTCTAGAGAGTCTCAACAGCTATTATTTCAGTAGAGAATATTCCACAATACAATAATATTGGGAAGTGCTGAATTCAAACAGCTTCTTTAGCACAGGAATTCTGAAAGCTTTTAATATATTAATGAGCATTGAGAATGTCTGTGAGTTTGAGTAAAAAAAATGCAGCCTTCCCTTAGGGTTACTTGACCTTAGAACCTTTTTATGCAAAGCACATCATGGGACTAGTGTAAAACCAGTTTGGGAAATGTTTTCTTATAAGTAATGGATCTCCTTTAAAACACTAAAATGCTGTATAAAACTTGGTTAATTAACTTCCTCAATGACCTTATTAAGAGATATTTTAATACTCCATGTGACTCAAAGTAAGCCATATAGTCTCTCCTTATAAATATATTTAGTGTTCAGAAGCATTCAGAGTTTCAACTCCTGTCTTTTTCTCATACATTCATCTGCTGGAATAAACTGGGTTTTTTCTTTATGGACTTTTATATACATATATAAAATCATTTGGATCATTCTAGTCAGTGTCCTGTAGCTAGTTTTGTTTCTTTGTTTGTTTGGTTGGTTAAGTTTCCTGTCTGCTATGGACTAAATTATGCTCCCCCAAATTCACATCCTGAGCCCCTAGCCCCTAATGCAACTGTATTTGGAGATAGATACCTATCTGGAAGGAGGTAATTAAGGCTAAATGAGGTCATAAAGGTGGGGCTCTGATCTGACGGGATTACTGTTTTTAAAAGAGGAGACACTAAAGACCATTTTCTCTTTCTGCTGTGTGAAGATACAGCAAGAAGATGACCATCCTCAAACCAGGAAGAGAGCTCTCACCAGAAACCAAACTGCTGGAATCTTGATCTTGGACTTTCCAGCCTCCAGAACTGTGAGAAAATAAGTTTCTGTTGTTGAAGCCATCCAACCTGTGCTATTTTGTTATGGCAGCCAGAGATTCCCTCCATTATAAAAAACCAAGTGAAATTCTCTGTAAAGCAGTACAATCAAGCTCAAGAATTTGAATAATATGAATATTTTTGATTACAGAGAAGTCATCATATAGTTTGTCCATTATTTCCGTTAGGGCAGGTTGCTTAATGCATACAAAATCTGAGCTCATGTCTGACCTCATTTTTATTCTTATATCATTTTGAAAAACAAACAGTAATGAATATTGGAAGTTTAAAGTCCATTTAACATTTTTTTTTTAATTTAGAGAGAGAGAGAGTGCTAGAAGGGGAGAGGGAGAGGGAGAGAATCTTAAGCAGGCTGCACTCTCAGCACAGAGCCTGATGCAGGGATCGATTACACAATCCTGGGATTGTGACCTCTGCTGAAATCAAAGGTAGGTTGCTCATTGGACTGAGGCACACAGGCACCCCCATTTTAACACAGTTTAATCAACTGCCTGGCTCTTGTAAGGATGACTTGGATAGGAGGAGCTAAAGCCCATGTTTGGTTCTCTCATCTCCCCTTCCCACCTGTATTCTCACTCCCTGTCTGAGTGGAGCCTCAGGCCCGGAAAACACAGATATAGAAATGACATCACCCGAGGCCAATGACTGATGAAGAACTTGTCAACTCATATAACAAAGACTGCTCTCAGTTCTATGTGATCTTTGGTGATTTATTATGATTTTACAATGTCACATACAGTATAAACAATGGGCCTGGTCTCCTCCAAGGGAAGAGGAATGTCATAAATGAAGGCATTTATTTTCCATTCATGATGCCAGGTTCTTACCATTTTGATTACTTTCATTTAATTCAAATGATTGGACATTTCCTTTCCTGGAGAGATTGAAATATATTAAGTCCTTGATTAAACAAAAGCCATTGTGCATCCCAGAAGCAAGACTACATTCTGTTATTTGTAAATATGGAAACAGTTACTTGCTCAGGCACAAGCTTTGGGTGATGGACAAAAGAAGAGCACTTTAAATCAACATTTCAAAGTCAGTTCTAGAGAAACTTCTGCAGAATTTTGTTAATTAGAAAATTTAGTATTGTGTTTGAACACATTTAGAAAACCCAGAGTTAAACAAACTTAAATGGGTTTCTTGGCGACAATATTTCTGATATCCTCTAAATATTAAAATGAGTGGTGAATTTCCAAAGGAAGCCTGTCATATGCAATATTTTCTAAATTTGATATGATAATAGAAACCTCTTGTGTTGTTGTGGTTGCACAGAAAGCATCTTCTGTTAGTGTTACATACCACATTTTAGAAAATGTCTTTACATAAAGTCACAAGCCTCTCATACTGCATGCTTGTGTAATGCTTCAACTTGTTTTTAGTCAATTCTTCATTCAGGGTCATCAACCTATGATGATGACCTCTGCTCTATGACAATGGTCCTCAAAACGTGGTCACATTCCAGCAGCATCAGCAGCATCTGGGGATTTATTAGAAGTGAGCATTCTCAGACCATCCCAGACCTACTGTATTGGGGCCCACAAATCTGGTTTTAAAAGCCTTTCAGGTAATTGTTTTACATGCTAACATTTGAGAACCTGAGAACCACTGATCTTGCATGTTAGAATCAGAGTAGAGACTCAGATCTTAATCAAGTAGAACAGGCACTTTTTTTTGGAAACTGGATGGTACCCTTCGAATAGCACAAGCTCCACAACAGAGGATGGGAAATTGAGTGGTAAGTTAGTAGAGTAACAAATCAAGAGGACAGAGACCCCATCAATTGGTACTACAAGTAGAAGCCAAGGCTGATCTAGCAGTTACATCAGGTGTTTGCATGACAGAGGTCATTTAGAGGTCTGCAAAGAAGGCTTGGTAACAAATGACTGGGAATCAGAGGCAGAAATCAGGTGCCTGGTAAGATAGGCAAGAGAAAGACATACCTAACCTCAGAGAAACAGGATCCTAGAGGTGAATCAAGGCAGAGGGAAATCTGATTTCTAGGGAACAAAACAGGAGCAATTACAGAATTTTTTTACATGACAATGTTGAGGCCATGTCGTTACAGGTCTGTATTCAGACTGAAATAAACTTAGATTCAATGAGGGGCATGTGGGTGGTTCAGTCAGTTGAGCATCCAATCCTTGATTTAGGCTCAGGTCATGATTTCATGGTCTTGGGATCAAGCCCTGCATCGGGTTCCCCACTGAGCATGGAGTTTGCTTGGGATTCTCTCTTTCCTCCTCTCTCTGCCCCTTTCCTGCTTGCTCATGTGTGCACTCTCTGAATAAATAATTAATTAATTAACAGATAAACATTAAAAACATAAAACTTAGATTCAATGATAGACAACTGAGTTTCTGAATTTGGGCTGGTTATGAACTTCTGAATTAAAAGCATTTAAAAGTTATATAACATGGGGTAGAACATATATGCCTGCTTGAGGGTCCACGCGGCTTCAGGAATTAGAAAGGTGCATAGGTGGAGACAAGAACCTAGACAAGTTACTGCCACAAGAGCGTAGGATTTCTCAGTTAAAAAATCGATTACCAGCCACACTGTGGCTATCAGGCCTGTAGAGCAGAGTGAATCTGCTTCTCTTTGCTTCTCCTCACTGTTTGATGATCTGTAATGCTTTATTACCTTTATTAAATGAATAGTACTGCTTTCAATTCTTCATTAAACAAGGACATATGCTGTGGATTGCATAACTTTTCATATTCTGGTTGCTACGCTTATAGATGTCTCCTTGAAGATGTGACATTGATACTAAATTCCAGCTGTGATTTGACCAGTTAAGCTTAGATTCAAGCAATAACATTCCTTATTTGGAGCATTTCTATGATTTGTTTTTCTTTGGTGGCCTCATTGCATTGAGGAATGTTTAACTATGAACCAAAATTCCCAGATTTAATTTGCATGCATTTATTGCTAATAAAATGTAAAGTTTTACTGCAGTTGGGATACTACACTTTCTCCTCTTTCTCTTTTCATGACATGGATCACTTTGGAGTGTAGATCTGCCATATCTACTGATAAAAGTGTAGCAGGAAGTCCAATGAAAATTGAAGCCACAGATACACTCATACGTGTATCAGTCAAGCTTCTGACTTTAGCTATTTCCCCACTGGATGATAAATAAGTAAAAGCAGACTCAGCATTACTAAAAACAAATTATGAAAAAAGGTAATCAGAAATTTTGAATAACTGATTCTTCTAATCCGCATGTGTCACATTCCCAATTCTTTTTAGGCACAGTTTTAATGTCCTTGCTTTGTAATACTCCGTGGTTCTTCTCAACCTGCAAATCTTTTGGAGGTTCAATAAAAATTATGTAATGAAATCAGATGACTAATTAGACTAGTGTTGAAATAAAACAGAGCTTTCTTTGACAGGTCTCTTTCAACATGAAAAATGAGTAGTGTCAAAGTAATTCCTAACTTTTATAAGACAGTGAAAAATCTTAATATTAGCCAGACACAGAGTAAGCAAAATTTCAAAACTCCAGTAGATATGTGATGTATTTCTTCCGCTGCACACTAGGAGGATGCCATATGGGCTATTTGACTCACTGGATGGCACCTTCTATAAAGTCAGTGTTCAAACTCTTCAGTGTTGAGGAAAAGGGGGCAGCTCACATAACAAAGCACTTGAATAAGCCAGAAATAATGATGAAAGTGACCTTCATAGACAAGTTTGGTTAAGAGGCCCTGACAATAACCTAAATGGCGACTAACAAGCCTTCTATCCTCTTTGGTTACAATAGGTTTTCAACACAGACATGATTGGCTTTTGTACTTTAAGGATTAATAACCTAATATGTGATCCTAAGTCCTCCATGGAAATATTGCTGTTTTTCAATATGTTGTTATCTCTGAAAGCTTATGTGACCCCTCACATAATATCAAGCCTGAAATTTTCAACTAATGACTTTTCCAAGCTTCTCCAAGCAAATTTTTGTTTGTTTGTTTTGTTTTTGTTTAATCATCAAAAGATTTCCTAAGTGCAGTGTAAACTTTGTCTAGCATATATAAGTGAAAGTTTTTACATTCAGAGGGCAGAGCACCTTCATAATGGTACCTGTTTTGCTAGCAGTTCCCTTCCCTAATTCATGTTAAACTTGAAGCAACTGTTGGCCAAATATGACAGTTTTAGACAACATGAAGACCATTAGCAATTTAGAGCTTTTTTTTTTTTTTTTAGCTTCTAAGAAACCAAAAAGTACAGAAAACAGTTGACATAAGCCATCTTGATCAAAATTTTCAGGTCTGACCTCCAGTAAATCACCTAACACAGAGGTGGGATGGTAGATGGAGTATATGAGTGATATTAGATAGATGGAGGGTTAGAGAGTCCTTATAATTTGGGCAGACGCTCCAAAACATTCTGCTACAATCTAGTCAATAATTCCTAAAAGAAAAAACCACAATGCCAAATAATTATTTTTTAACTTTTCAACTCATAATCAATTCATTCTACTTGAATGGTTAGGAAACATACTCAGAAATATCCCAGATTATAAATGTGAACAGGAAAGTTACCAGAATCTGACAGTAAGAGTCTTGTTTTCCAATGTGGAAAAACTTCCTTTTGGTTGAATTTTCTTTAATATGGCAAATATTTTTATCAATTAAGATAGAATCTAACTTCCAGTATAATTTAAAATGGTAGTAGAACAGAATTACTTTGAGGAAAAAAAACATGCTCAATACTCTATGCTAGTTTATCTTGATATGGAAATAGACGGCTCTTTAACTATTACTTTAGTAGAATTTGTAATGAAATGAATGGCAGCTTCTAAGTTCTTCAGAAGTCCCACCTTTACCCCTATATATTAGTACTTTTCAGAATGGAAAACATGACCTAATAAAGGATGACAAACATTTTATAGTTTTATTTTGTTTTAAAAATAGAACTAGGCAAATCAAACCACCAGCTAGATCAGGGTAATGTCCACAGAGAAGCAGAGAATTGCTGACATATAGCGTCACAGCACTAATGAAGTAAGGTGAAAATCATTCAACTCATATGTGTAGAGTTGTCACCTTTGTTTAAAAAATGAGTGATCCAACTGCAGCAATTTCTTACTTGACACATCCCCAAAGGCAAGAGCAAAAATGAACTATTGGGACCTCATTAAGATTAAAAGCTTCTGCACAGCAAAGGCAACAATCCATAAAACTAATAGGCAACCGACGGAATGGGGAAAGATAGTTGCAAATGACGTATCGGATAAAGGGCTAATATCCAAAATCTACAAGGAACTCACCAAAGTCCACACCCAAAAAACAAATTACAGTGAAGAAATGGGCAGAAGATATGAACAGACACTTCTCCAAAGAGGACATCCAGATGGCCAACAGACACATGAAATGATGCTCAGCATCCCTCCTCATCAGGGAAATACAAATCAAAACCACACTGAGATACCACCTCACGCCAGTCAGAGTGGNTAAATAAATAAATAAACAAATAAATAAATAAAAATGAGTGATCATTGTGCTTCTTTTAGATTGTAATCAATTTCCACACAGCTCTTTTTCTCCTAAAAGAACACATAACCTCTAACCGTTCCATGGATACTTATCTTTTTCCTCATATTGTTAAATAGTTTTTGAGTTACATCATATCTTTCATAAATAAATAAATAAATAATAAATAAAACTGTGAAATGAGTTAGTGCGTATGTACTCATACTTCATTCCTACATCTTGTAGAGTCTCCCCACCTAATTGTAGAGCACACAGAAGGTATTTGGCAGAGACCAACTGACAGAGGCTAGAAGGATTTCACAATACAGAGATGAAACACTCAACATTCAGTGGGTTGTGGTATACCAACCACAAAATAATATATTTATTTTTCAAACATTTTTTGTTTTATTGGTAAAAACTACTCAAAAGCTAATTGATAATTAATTTAAAAAGCAATATTACACATTAGCTTGTGTTTAGAAATTTGTCAGCTTGGCAGTTTCATTCATTGACCACATGGCCATTGTTCTTCATAGGACCGAGTCCCTGTGAGAAAATTTCTGCTGGTCTTTCCAACCAGAGGTCTGTACAGATCCTTTTCAGATTTCTTATACAGTGAAAAGTCACCGTGAGGACTGCCAATAGGAAAAAAAAAAATCAAAACTCCTCATACTGTGTACATCGTGTATCTTGAAGGATCATTCACCCAGATTTTACTGGATTTTCATTCCAATAGTTTTGTCAAACTCCGTGGTCAACTTTATTTCTTTGTGGTCTGTCATAAAGCACATTTTCTTTTGGTACAACATAAGCTTTAATGCCCATGTTTAGAATTGGAAACAGATTCACTTGACCAGGAAAAAAAAAAAAAGAAAGAAAGAAAAGTAATCAAATGGGAACAAACAGCATTGTAGAAGAAAAAATGAAATAAAGAATTGAAATCAAGTCTGTAAGAGTTACACATACCTAACCAGGAAAAGTGTATTGTGTCCCCAACTTCCCGCCCAGCTCAGGTGCCATCC